>NC_134871.1:632500-948750 GCF_049852395.1 Peromyscus maniculatus bairdii | reverse complement strand
TTTGTATCCCAATTTTCCTAGATTTGAGGGAGTATTGTAAGGAATGAAGCAAGGGCTCTTCTTCAGGTTATCATTGCTGTGGGTATAAAGTGACCTCTGGTGGGACTCATGGAAGACAATTTGTCCACAGCTAGAACAGAATGGAATTGGGAGAAAGGATTGGTCTACGCATATCTAATAAGACGATAATTTTCACATTTATTCCACACACTTATCATATTTTCCCCTTTGTCCACAGCTAAGACACTCAGACACCTATTCCTTTAAATTACTTAGTCATCAAACATAACTTTGATCCCTAAGATCATTTTACTATTATTTGTACTTTTGCTCTTCTCTTGGTGTAATCGGTATTTCCTTCTGTATTTATTTTTACTACCATGTTTTAAAGGCTGTTTTATTTTTAACTGACCAGTGATTTTTGATATGGGTCTTGCTATATAGTCCTGGCTGGCCTCACCAGGTAGGTCAAGCTGGTATTAATGTCACAATATACCTGGCTTAGTGTCCTTAGGGGCATGATTGAAGGGCATATACCATCATGTCTAGCTCCATTGTATACGTTTTTAAAGTTTTTTTTCCAAGCATCTCCTGAAAAAGGTGAAAACTTAAATAAAATAAATAATCATAGGCAAGGAATATATGCATGTCATGCTTTCACTATACCATGTCTTTTAAAAATAATGAAAACCACGAAGGACTGCTGGCAGTGGTCGGGAGACAGCCGGGACTGGCCTACTCTGGGTGATGGGATGGCTAAATACCCTGATAGTTGTGCCATAAGCCCCATCCAAGGACTGAAGAATCTGGATGCAGACATCCACGACTGTGCCCCTGGTGGAGCACTGGGAGTCTAATTGGTGAGAAAGAGGAGGGTTTATGTGAGTGAGAATTGTTGAGACCAAGGTTGGATAAAGCACGGGGACAGATGACCAAATGAATGGAAGCACATGAACTATGAACCAAAGGCCGAGGGACCCCCAACTGGATCAGGCCCTCTGAATGGGTGAGACAGTCGATTGGCTTGATCTGTTTGGGAGGCATCTAGGCAGTGGTACCAGGTCCTGGGCTCGTTGCATGAGTTGGCTGTTTGAAGCCTGGGACTTATGTAGGGATGCTTGGCTCTGGGAGGAGGGGACTGGACCTGCCTGGACTGGGTCTATCGGGTCGATCCCAGTCCTCAGGGGAGACCTTGATCTGGAGGAGGTGGGAATGGGGGGTGTGCTGGGAGGAAGGGGAGGGGGGCAGGAGGGGAGAGAACGAGGGAATCTGTGGCTATTATGTGGAACAGAATGGTATTGTAAAATAAAAAAAAATGTAAAAAAAAATAAAAATAAAAATAATGAAAACCAATTTAAAAATCACCATAAAACACTGATTTTTTCTCCCCTTCTTCAAAGATACAAAAGCTTGGCTAACAGCCTTGTCATTGCAGTGCTTAATTTCCGACCTGCTCTCTGGACTCTGAGCCTGTTGCCTCTTCCTAAGAAAAAATAATTCTATTAGCCATCTCGGCTGCCGGTACTTGGAGATTGCTTTGAGCAGTTGGCCAACATTCCATTCAGCATTTGAAATAAAAATGTCAGTCTTTCTAATTATTTGGAAGGCGAAGCTGGAAGTGCTTCCTTGTCTTTACGTGGAGAGGCACCGAATTGGTGTTGAAGGAGAGGAACTTTGAAAAGACGATCTCATACAAAGGCCTTGAGCCCTTACAGAGCTCCTCTTGTTGTTGAAGGTTAGGATGAGAATTAGGCAAAGTGAAAATTTTGTGAATGCCTTTTTCGAAATGCCAATTCAACTGTGAAGAAGTTGTGATGCTAGAAATTACACCTGGGATGGGAGAGATGCCTCCTGGGGAACTGACACCCTCTTCTTGAATCCACCAGCACCTCCATATGTATGCAAATACACAGACACATACATACACATAAAAAAGCAAAGTAAATCTACTTTTTTTTTTTAAAAAAAAGAAACTGTTTCACACTTGGAAATAGTGAATATGGAAAGAGTAAAATTCTCTGCAAACCCCAAGACACTGCCAACACAGTCAACATTGATTTGAGCGAGGCTTCTTTTGAAAGCCACATAGAGAGAATGATGTCCCACAATCTCCTCATATTTCAGTGTCTTTTCTGTTCTTATTGAACAAAAAAAGTATGGCTTTGGGTTATGCCTAGAATTAATTAAATAAATTTCTAAATACATAATACATTAGAATATTTAAGAGATCTATCTCTTAAAGATGTCCCTTACTTGTTTTATTCTGTAATTAAATAAGATTGTGTGTGTGTGTGTGTGTGTGTGTGTGTGTGTGTGTGTGTGTGTGTGTTTGAAGGTGCCTGAAAAGTCAGAAGAGAGCATCGGATCCCATAGACTGGAATTAGAAGTTATTGTGAGCCAATCAATGTGGGTGTGAAAAGCTGAACTCTAGTCCTCTATAATAGTAGTAAGTGCTATCAACCACTAATCCACTTCTCCATCTCCAATTATTTATAAATACTATTTCTATAGATATATGTATATCTGTTCCTCATGGAAATATATGTGGAATTTAATCATATACTTTATATTAAACTTAATCACACTGATCTAATCATGGTTATGCTTAAAGTTATGATTACATAAAATAGTTAATAGACATAACCTTCACACACACACACACACACACACACACACACACACACATATATATTTATATATATACACACACACACTTCTCAGACAGTATTCATGAATGCATAGTATGTATCAGGTATTGTATGGAGAAATAGAAATTAGAAGCTTCGGGTGGTGGCAAGCATCTATTATTCCAACACACAGGGGGCTGAGGTAGGATAATCATCTTGAGTTTGTGACCAGCCTAGACTATGGAGTAAGACTCTGTATCAAACTCCCATCCCACAACTAAAGTTGGAGAAATGGGGAAATAGAAAAGATGATCTCTTTTCCCCCAATGAATTCAAGGAGAGTGAAAGAAATGAACAAGAACAGCTCAGTGACAAGGTACAGGTACAAAGCATGGAGGCCAGTGGAACAGATACAAGGTTAGGTTCATCCAGGGTAGAGGGAGAGAGGACTGTAAGACAAGTTTTAAGAGCAAAGTTGCATTTCATCCAGTTTGATTGCTTCATGTTCTGCCTACTTATTAAAGGGTAGAAAATGAGTGAAAAATGCAGTCTTGAATGAGGCAGCAGTATACACAGAGGTGCAGAGGCTTGATGATGGATGGCAGGTTTAGGACATTCTAAGAAAGCCATTAAAACTTTTGCATCATTAAATAGGAGCAATGACAGTCATAAGAGGAGACCTTGTGTTAACTAGAGTGAATGAGTGAGTCCAAGCAAGTGGCAGGGATAATAAGACCATATTTTCTGAGGATTACTCCACATGCATAATTCCTCTACCATCAGCTCCAAATAGTTTCTTAGGTGCTGATGTAGTGTGTCTACTGTCTGTCACAAAGGCAACAGAAGTATAATTAAGGGTTCTCTATAGCTATCACATCTACCACCAAGTTAACGATGCTAACCATGACATGAGATGTGTTTATCTCAATTACCTTAGCTACCTCATTCTCCGCTCTTGTAAGCACTGAACAACAATGCCATGGCCTGTTTCCCCTCTGATATATACACAGCATACAATATCATATAGAATTACACCAGAATCTTTTAGCTAGCATTTGTTTTCTACTCTTACCTAAAGAATCAGAAACATTTTCAGAATAATAGAAACAAGATCAACTTTACTTTATAGTGCAAAAGGTAAGTTGAGGGCTAGATTAGTTAAGAGTTTAAGAGTACATTCATTTCATTGCCACAAAATGACTCCTAACTAACCCCTCCTCTCCCTTCCTCCCTCTCGAAATGTGTGTTTCCATATATATGTATATATCTATATATACACACACATACATACGGATACCCTCTATCCATACCATTTATCATTTATATACATTAAAAGCAGTACATTTGGGGTGGGGAAATGACTGAGTGGATCAACTTGCAGCTCAAATATAATAATTTGAATTTAGATGCCTAACAGCCACATAAAACCCAGGAATTTCTGCAGGCCATCTATAACTCCAGTGCTGGGGCATGAAGACAGGCAGATCCCAGGCACTCTGTAGCAAAGTGACAGGCTTCAGGGTCAGTGAGGGATTCTACTCAAAACTAAGGTGGAGAGAAGTAGAGGAAACCATCCTGACATCAATGGCTGGATTCCACATGCACATTTAGGGGATGCTCCTCCCAGATTTACATATCCATGCATACGTGCACACACACACACACACACACACACACACACAAACACACTTGAACAAAAAGCATGAACAAGTAACATCTGAATTCTACCACTCTAAAGCAATGATCACTGTGTAACATTTATGTTAATTCATTCCTCTTTTCTTAATATATTTATGATTAGTTGAAAGCATTTTGTAATGATTTTGTACTATTTTTATAATTAAGCTTCTAGATAATTTTGCATAGAACTTTTATATGTGTGTAGAGTTTTTGAAGTAGTCCTTTCTTTAGACTTTAGATCATTATCTTAAGAGCTGTGCGAATTTTTTGATCAAGCAGATTGTCAATTATTGATTTGTTTATTTACACACAACTGTCTTATTCTCTAGTTTTCAAATTTTGTAATAAATGGTGTCATAAAAATGAAACTTGTTAGTTTTTTTTCCATTCAAACATCTTGGCAGATTTCTTAAATTAAAGCAAGAGAGCTAGACTGTAGTGGATTTAAATCCATCATTGGGGAGGCAGAGGCAGGCAGGTCTTTGTGAGTTCAAGGTCAGCATAGTCTACAGAGTTAATTCAAGGACAACCAAGGCTATACAGAAAAGCCCTGTCCTTAAAAACAAACAAACAAACAAACAAACAAACAGAAACAAAAAGCAAAACAGGAGAAATAGTCTTCCCCAGCGAGGAACACACCGTTGCTTATCCACTATCAAATGTACAACCCCAAAACATATACATACAAGTAACATTTTACAGACTGAGCAGGATATAAGTATGTGTGTGTGTGTGTGTGTGTGTGTGTGTGTGTGTGTGTGTGTGTGTGTGTAATAATGATTAATTTTAAATGAGGTTGTGAATTTGAAAGAGAGCAAGGAGTGGTATATGGGAGAGTTTGAGGAAAGAAAGAGAATGAGGCAATGATTTGTATTATAACCTCAAAGACTAATTTATATATTAAAAAAATAAGCTGGGCGGTGGTGGCGCACACCTTTAATCCCAGCACTCGGGAGGCAGAGCCAGGCGGATCTCTGTGAGTTCGAGGCCAGCCTGGGCTACCAAGTGAGTCCCAGGAAAGGCGCAAAGCTACACAGAGAAACCCTGTCTCGAAAAAAAACAAAACAAAACAAAACAAAAATAACCTTCCTCAGACACATCCCTTTCATCTTGCATTTTCTAGCCTCCACAATTGTGGAAATAAACTGATTTTATTTCCCCCAAAAGGAAAGCAATTATACAATGTATAATTTACTAAGGCAAATGTAGAAAAATGTATTATCTCTTGAAAGTCAGGGGTAACACCTTTCCCCAAAGTATTGCAACAACTGATATGGGGTTGAGCATTGCCTCTGCTGTAGAACTAAAAGTCTTAACTGTTAGCGTCACTATATCATTTATTGCTGTTAATATTACTATTAATATTTAAAATCTATGCCATTATTTACATTGTATCCCTTTCAGCTTTAAAGTAACTGGCCAATATATCAGAAAGCATTCTCTAACTAAACACAGTTGTTCCTCAGCAATCATGGGGTGTGATCTGAGGTTCCCAGGTTCTATCAGACAACTAAAATTCATGAATGCTTAACAGAAATGGAATGTTGTGTCTTTAAGACCAATATATGTTTCTGTAAAATTTAAATAATCTCTAGCTTACAGTGTAAACAGTTACATTGTTTGGAAAAGAGTGTCAACAAACATTAATCTGAAAAAAAGCTGTGCATGATCATTGTTCATTTTTGATTATTCTTGCTTATTATTTTTTCAAATATTCCCTGCTATTGTCTGCTGAATCCACAGATACAAAACTCATGGGTCCGTGGTACCCACTGACTGAATTTTATGAAGACCTTTGTGACAGGCACAGCTCTTATCCTTGTCTAAATCCCATCCAGATGATCATGTGTGATTTAAAAGGATCATTTATTCAGTCAATTGGTTGTTGTCCAATGCCTACTATGTATTGAACACTGACTGGAGCCAAGGCCTCACTAATGTTCAGTGATTTCACTGGGACCCAGTGTGACTCATAACTGAAATGCATTTCAGTCTTATAACCTTGAATTCCTGTTCTTTCTCTCTTGTCACATGAAAACACATGCATCTGTATATGATATTCCCATGTTTACAATACTGTGATAATGTAACAGCATAATTAATAAAATTTGAGTGAAAATACCTGGATTGTGCTTTAGGTTTATTCTGTTTGGCCCTAAGGAAACAATATCCAGTTTCTAAATCTGAGACCTAAAGTGTTGCCTTTAGGTTTGTGAGCAAACCTCATTGGGTAGCATAATGGTTACTAAATACTTACTTAGGTTCTATAATAGATTTATTATTATTATTGTTGTTGTTGTAGATGTTTGTAGTAGGTGAATTAAGAGAGAATGTACCACTCTTCACATGAATCTAACATTTAGATACAACTGGCATCTAGGTATCCTGGTATCATGGAGAGTGAACAGATGTGATTAGGAATATAGAAGCAGTCAAGGGTTTAGCCTCTACTCTACTAATTAATTCACATGTAGTTGAAGGTCTCAGTCCTAAGAAGTGCAAGGACTCCAGGACATTTCCCTATTACCTTTGGTCAGACACCTTGCTCACCCTTGATTCAGCAGGGAGGAGCTTGGTCCTGCTTCAACTGAATGTACTAGGCTTTGCTGTGCCCCCATGGGAGGACTTACCTTTTAGGAGGAGAGGATGGGGCGGGGGTCAGAGGGGGAAGGCGGGGGTGGGGGGGCAGGAGGAGGGATGAGAGGGAAATATGTGGTTGGTATGCAAAATGAATAAAAAATTCTTTTTAGGGTGTTTGGCCATCCCATCACCAGAGTAGGTCAGTTCCGGCTGTCTCTCGACCATTTCCAGCAGTCTATTGTGGGGGTATCTTTGTGGATTTCTGTGGGCCTCTTTAGCACTTTGTTTCTTCCTTTTCTCATGTGGTCTTCATTTACCATGGTCTCCTATTCCTTGTTCTCCCTCTCTGTTCTTGATCCAGCTGAGATCTCCCGCTCCCACAGGCTCTCTTTCCCTCGACCCTCGCCCTTCATTACTCCCACTCATGTCCAGGTTGTTCATGTAGATCTCAGCCATTTCTCCATCATTGGGCGATCCTCGTGTCTTTCTTGGGGTCCTGTTTTCCAGGTAGCCTCCCTGGTGATGTGAGTAGCAGTCCAGTCATCCTTGTTCCACCTCTAGTATCCTCCTATGAGTGAGTACATACCATATTGGTCTTTCTTTTTAAATAAAAGAGAGAGAGAGAAAGAGAGAGGGGGGGAATGAAGGAAGGAAGGAAGAAAGAAAGAAAGAAAGAAAGAAAGAAAGAAAAAGAAAGAAAGAAAGAAAGAAAGAAAGAAAGAAAGAAAGAAAGAAAGAAAGAAAGAAAGAAAGAAAGAAAAAAAGAAAGAAAGGAGCACAAGGGACACCAAGTTAGCAAACTTCACATCTTAATATTTTCTTCATTACCCAGTAGTTGCATGTTTTCCTTAAACGGCAAAACAAACGGAGTCTGGTACCCAGAGGAGGAGTGCTATGCCTGTGAGCTAGGAGCATCAGTTGTTTCTTGCTATGAAGAAAAAAAAAAAAAAAAACAACCACCATCTTAGAAAGTCAAAAGAGCACCTATCCAGGATCTCATGGGACTGCAGGTCAGAAGCCCTAGATAATATACCTGGGTTCTCTGTGTGGTGTCTCAGAAGACAGAGTGATAAGACCATCTAACCTCCTGGAATTTAGGCTCTCCTTCCAGGCTCATTATTGTAAGAGTGGAATCCTTTGTGGCTGTCAGACTGAGGTCTCTTTTTAGTCTCAGTAAAGGGTTCCTCCTAGCTCACAGAGGCTTACTCAAGTCTTTCAACATATCTCTTGCATTTTTAACATCAACAGTTCTGGGTAGACTCCTTCTCATGGTTAGTTGGTTATCTTGGACTTGCTTTGTTGCCACCAGCTGTTAAGATCTTGTAATCGATCCTGATCTGAGGAAACTAATAGTCAAAACAGAGAGAAGGAAAGGGACCGCCCTAAAAGCAGTAAAGCGTTGCAGTGGGATCTGAGAGGGAGATCTCATCTTTAATTTAGATCAGTCTATGCTTCTCACAAAAGCAAAGCTAACAGGTTAAGAACCTGTAATTTTTATGTTTTTTCTCCTTAGTAGTTATTTTACAGTCTTGGGGAGTTAAACTCAGGCTTTTGTGCATGTAAGACAAATATCACACCACTGAGTTACATATCCTCCATTCATCTATAGGCTTAGATGATGAAGAATCTGGGACTTGATCAGCCAGACTTCATATGTAGTTTTGTCATCTAGCACTCTGTTCAACTAAATGCTCTTAACTTCTAGAATCATTTTAAATGGTTTTATTTACTCTTCAAGAATTTCATACATGTGTGCAATGTGTTTCTGCCATATTCACTGTCTGCTCTTTGCCCTAAGTTTTTCTGCATCCCACAAGCATACCACATTTTTGTCTGAACTTCATGTATTCATTTTTATGACCCACTGAGTGCAATGAGTACTGCCATATATGCATATGTGTGGCCACACATTGGAGCGTGGTCAGCCTTCTGAATGGATTCCATTCTGACTAAGATGTGAAAATGAAGAGCATGTGGACCTCATAAATAGCACAAACATCATAACCAGTACAACCATGCTGGCCTGCCTTGGTTGGGAAGAGTGGGTGGAAAGCTCTCATTTCTTCTCTGGTACTCTCTTATCAGGTAAAGGCTCAGTCATCCTTTCTATGGTCCAAACAACAACTATTAGCCATTAGCTATTAGTTTTTAACATTTTGTGGGACTGTAACCATGTGAACAAATTAAATTCATATATCCTTTATACAAAACATACTTAGTAAACTACTAAGTTTCTTCTTGCAGAGTTTTTTATTTGAATTAATAACTTTAGAGACTGAGCATATAACTTAATAGAATAAAGTAAGTCCTTGTGTAGCCAGAAGATTTCCTATGTCCTGCCTAGTCTGCAGCCACTCAGACCAAAGTAAATACACACAGGCTTATATTAATTAAAACTTCCCAGTCATTAACTCAGCTTCCTTCTGACTAGCTCTTAAACTTAAACTCAGCCCATTTCTGTTCATCTGTATGTCACCACATGTTCTGTGGCTTTATATGCTGCTCCCTGGATGGTGGGCTGGTGTCTCCTCATTCAGCCTTCCTCTTCCCAGAATTCTCCTTGTCTGTTTATCCTGTCTATACTTCCTGCCTGGCTACTGGCCAATCAGAGTTTTATTAAACCAGTATACAAAAGCATTATTCCACAGCATCCTTGGGTTCAATCCCCAGAAGTAAAAAACAAAAGTCCTACAATATATTTACATATTACCATGTCAAATCTGTAACACAAATCCTAATTAGTCTTAATAAAAAAAAAACCTGGAGCCAGGTATCAGGGTAAATGCTGAAAGATCAGAGCAAGCCACAGACACTTTTCACCTCTCCAACTCCTCAGCCCAAAGGGGAAGATCCTTTCTTTGCAAATCCTCAGACTGAATGCCCCTGAGTCCTGTCTCCACCCACCTTATATTCCTTTCTCTGCCCAGCCATATCACTTTCTGTCTCAACCTTTCTAGTGCTGGAATTAAAGACACACATGACTCCCAAGCACTGAGATTAAAGGTGTGTGCCATCAATGCTTGGTTCTGTTTCTCTTTTAGACTGGATTAATCTCCTGTAGTCCAGGGTAACCTTGAACTCATAGAGCTCTTTCTGCCTCTGCCCCCCAAGTGCTAGGATGAAAAGCGTGTGCCTGGTCTCCCTGGCCTCTATGGCTAACTCTGTGGCTGGTTCTGCCCTCTGATCTCCAGACAAGCTTTATTTGTTAGAGCATATGCAAATTAATACCACACAAGTCCATCTCTTGTTTTTTCTCCAGACTTTTTACTGTTGTTGTTGTTGTGTTCCTTAGCTTACTCTTTCCAAAGATCTTAGATCTTAGGTTAGACTGTTAAATAGAAAAATACAGTAGATGTAAAAACAGGAGAAATCTTCTCAAATAAAGCAATTTTCCATTCCATGAAGTCTAAAGCCATACACTCCCATTGGGTGTTCATTCCTTCCTAGATACTCCACTAGACATGGAGAGGCAGAGACAAAAGAGTCAGGGAGAAAGAATCCACATATACACAAACACTCTTTGAGGAAGGAACCCAAGCAAAATTTGATTAGGGTTATGAGATGGGAATGTTTACTGCTCACAGGAAATGCATGAGGAAGCAATTTATTTAGGCTGGACAAATCCAGCAAAACTCTGGGACCAGTGATTGGACTGATTGTGGCTGCAAAATACAGGGTAGCAGTTTTCAAATGTCCTGACTGAGATCTACAGTAGAAAAATGTATTCTCTGTTGCTGTTCTGGACACAGGAACAAATGAGTATTTAATCAAGTTTCATAAACCATAATTAGCATTGTGGTGTGAGCATGAAGGTTTTGTTGTTGTTGTTTTCTTCTTTTCTGTTTCAATTATTTTGCATGCCAGGTGAAGTCCATGTATAATTGAGACTGCCTGAGACACCTTCTTCTGCTCCTTAGCTTAGAAAACACTGGACTACAGTGTTGGGTCTTGAAAGCCAGTGAGTTGGTTTTGAATTCTAGCCTTGGTAATGTGTAGCCCTAAGAAGGGAACAGCTTGCATAAGTAATATGGGTCTGTACTTGTCTACGGAAATGGTAAAAGTCTACTATCTACCAGATAAGAAGACTGTTTTAAAGGAACTAGTTCTAGAAGCAATTTAATGTCTAAAAGCTTAGTAGCTGGGTTAAGAGGCAATCTTGGCACACTGAGTCTTCCAGTAGGATTGAACACCAAGATCATCCTTGACACCTGACAACCTTGAAAACTGAGTGTGTATTGTAGGAGTAAGAAAGAAAATGTTATTGTGGCTTTCATGGTTCTGCACTCAAAAAACAATGTAAGCATATATGTGTGTTTATATGTAAAGAAGTGACTGAATAGCCATATGCCTGTATGTGCAAATGCTTCCAAGTAAGTATGTTGTATGTCTGTGGGCTGCAATATGTTACTTGGCAAGAAAGTTAAGGCATGGATTGGTTTTCCCATTGCCTGATGAAAGTATCTTAAAGGAAGAGGGTTTATTTGTCCCAGTTTGAAGATACAGTCTATCCTGGCTGAAAATGTCCAGCAGTAAGAACTGCTCTACAATGCAAAAGCACAGGCAGCTGGTCCCATTGTGCCTGCAGCCAGGAAACAGAGAAAGATGAATGCTGGTCCTCAGCTGGATTACTACTATTTCCTTTGCATTCAGTCTGGGATCCCTACCCATGAGACTGTACTTACATTAAGGATGGGTGTATCTCATGGGTTATTTCAAATCCAGTCAAATTGCTAATGAAGTAAAACCATCAACTGGGCAATACATGATGTCAATTGCATCCTCTTTTATTTAATAACAATTTTGCTGAACTTCTCATGAAATAATTCTCACAAATCATTTCTAAGACTTTCCTTTCCTCAAAGACCATAGTCTTTCTGGGTCCTTCTGGCCAGATCCCTTCTGGATTTGACTGCCTTTACATATTTATTGAGCATTGTTAATAAGCTTACCAAGTTCTTTAGAAAAATCGTGGTCCTTTTTCTTTCTTTCTTTCTTTCTTTCTTTCTTTCTTTCTTTCTTTCTTTCTTTCTTTCTTTCTTTCTTTCTTTCTTTCTTTCTTTTAAATTTGTTGTTGTTTTGAGATTTGTTTGTTTGGTTTTTTTTTTTTTTTTTTTTTTTTTGGTTTTTCAAGACAGGGTTTCTCCGTGTAGTTTTGGTGCCTGTCCTGGAACTCACTCTGTAGACCAGGCTGACCTCGAACTCACAGAGATCCACTTGGCCCTGCGTCCTGAGTGCTGGGATTAAAGGCATGCACCACCACTGCCCGGCTCCCTTTTCCAAACATAATCTTTAGAAGATTCTGATATTCAACTACAATTATATAGAGAGGGGAATAGAGATATATAGCTTAGCATAACTCTCCTTTACTGTATCTTTCTTTCTGTGCAAAATTCTTTGAGTACATTCACCAATTTAAGACTTCTGACATCCTAGCCAGGTGTCATGTTTGCATTTCTTTAATTCTAGCACCTGGGAGGCAGAGATGTAGGGATCTTTCTGAGTTCGAGGCCAGTCTGACCTACATAGTGAGTTCTAAGACAGCCAGAGATAGATAGACTCTGTCTAATAATAATAATAATAATAATAATAATAATAATTAAATAGACAAATAAATAAAATATTTCTGACATCCCAAGTAATTACTGTTAATAACCTCATTATATAGACCCCTTGCCCAAAATCATACAACCAGAGAATATCATTGTAAGGAGCATAATTGGACTTGAGAATATCTGGATATGTCTCATTGCAAACCCTCTGCAAAAACCCAGGCCTGTGAGAATAACATTTAAAAAACTCTTAGATGATTTATCTTTAAGACCATCACAGATTTAGAAAACAGGGCTTATAGAGGTTATAAAGAAGCTCCTAATTTATATGACACATTTCTTTATCCATAGAAATACATATATAATCCCCATACAAAGATTCATTCATACATATTTATGCATATATGTTCATTCATGTGTTTATTTTATAGTTATTTCTAAGTGTTGTTTTTATATATGTATATATTTGTGCATAAGCTTACATGTTCTTATATTCTTATATAGTTCTGTATATTTACATGTGAATAATCTATATGAAAAATACATATAGATAAATCACACACATGGTAAAATATATACAATGAACTAAAAGCATGTACCATATTCCAACAATCAAACATGTAGTAGGCAAGCAATTCATCAGTGTCAACTCTGTTCTTTGAGAATACTCTGCTGATTCTGTCCACAGATAGCATGGTGGCTGAAAAGCAGATCTGGAGGTGACCTCACACCAAACCAAGCTGATATATCATTGAATTAGGAATCTGAGATAGCACCTTGACCTGGGAGTCTTATTTCTCCATCTCTGACCTTGCCGCTGGGTAGTGCTGGGGATGGGGCTCTGGAACATTTTGTTTGCAACTGCACTGTAACATCCTGATATACATTAGAGGATATTTATTTTCACTGAAGCCCATGCTTAGCTCCTGGGTAAAAAGATTGTTCAAAATAATACATATTTACTATGGTCCCTTGAAAGAGAGTTAGTGAAGGAAGGCATTAATTCCTTCCAGGTGGCTCTGGGTGCTGGTGGGCAATTTCCTCTCTGTATTTTAAGATGATGTCATGGTTAAAGAGTTAAAAGGCTAATTGGGCTCTCTGTCAAAATCAACGAAAGCCTAACTCCAAGATTCTCTGTGAGGAAAACACCATCAACCCTGAGCAAGCCCTCCCACCCCAGTTTCCAGACTCTGACTTCAGTTTAAGGTAAGTGAGTGTTCCTTTGAGAAGGCAGGGGGTTTTGCTTCTGATATGTTGAGCCAAGGGGTATAACTGCAGCTTGAGATTTGATTTTCTGTTGTGGTTGCCAGCAGCAGCGAGAGGGCTGCAGTCGCTAGAAGCTGTCTTGGTAGCTGTTAGGAGCTGCAGCGGGGAGGCAGGCTGGGCATCAATTCATTCGCTCCTCTTATGCACCTTTATTATGAAAAGTTAATTAGAAACCCTGTCTTCTTTGTTTTTCACTTAAGGGTTAGAAGCATCAGAGGGTGGAGATCTGAACCTTCAAACTCTCTGTTCCTAGCTGTATCTCTTTTTTCTGGGCTTGTTACGAGAGGAATATAAGCAAACCTGCAAGGACTTTCACCCTGTGCTTACCACATAAGGGGAACTTAATTATTAGATTCCTAGATCACCTCCCTCCCCACTCATAGAATTCATTCAAATTCAAGTTTCCGACTTGCCACCTGAGGAATCATGGTCAGTGGATAATAGAAGTTAATACATGCTGAAACCTCAGTGTGCGTAAGGTCTGGGCTTAACTAATTTACTTGTTTTAACCTGGTTATTGCCTTACATCCTCTTCCTAAGCACCTATAAAGTTATTATATTTTTGTAGTGAAAAAATGCATGAAGTTAATGGTGCTTAGTGTTATAAGCACATAACTCTTACCCTGATTTCTCCTTGAAGAATTACAATATAGAACTCACTCCTCCTATATTTTAAAGATGAGTAAACTGAGTTGAGACTATGTGATTCCCTTAAGATCGTAAAGCAAAATCCAGGCACTGGGAGCCCCAGGGTTCTTGTTTTTGCTTTTTAGGTCAGGTTATCTCTCAAGCCTTAGCTGTCTCCTTCATAAAACCATCCTAATGCAAAGGTATCTACTTCCCAGGGTTTCTATAGTGATTAAGATAGTAAACTTGAAAACAGCAATGTTATGTTAAGTGTTAGATAATGTAATTAGGGAAATCAGGTCAGTGAAACCATAAGATAAGACATATTGTTGAGTTACCGAAGAGTTTGGTGGAAGTGAAATGCAAGACTGTTATTTGCCAAATGTCTGTTGGCCTGATGTACCATTTGTTCTTACCTTGCCTCATTTTAATATTTTATCAATGGGCAAACAGACCAGTAAGGGATCAGTAATACATCCAAGTGACTCCCAGGGAAAAAGAATAGTCATGGGCTGAATGTGGTGATATCATATCCTGTAATTCTTGCAATCCAGGCTCAGGGTTAAGAGGAGAGTGAGTTTGAAGCCACCTTTGGCCACAGTCAGTTCAAGGTCAGCTGGGGATACATGAGACTCTGATCTAAAAAAAAAAAAAAAAAAAGCCTGGAAAGTGCTTACCTAGCATGTACAATGCTGGGTACAATCCTCTGCACTACAAACAAAAATCCAAACAACAAAAATAGAATTGAAGGCTGATTTTCCCAAGCCTGAGATCCACTCTTCCTATTTCATTTGAAAGTTTATAAGAACAAGGGAAATGAATCTCCTGATGGAATTTGGTCATATGGTTTTAATTTTGGTTTTCTTCTTTAAAGTAAATAATAAAACAATGTATCCTATGGAGAACTGTACTATGGAAAGTAAAATTTCTTACTGCCCTAAAACTTAGATTTCCCAATAGGAAGTTGTCATCATATACATCTCTCTTGTTTTGAGACTTTAAAGAGCAACTTATTTGGAACATTTCTTAAAGCACTGCTTAGTCACTTTCCATGCTTATGTTTCTCACTTGTTGGGAACTCAGCTGAGAACAAATCTATATGGAAGAGTAATGAGTCTCATATGCACCTAAATTCTGAGGCTGGGCAAGGCACACAAAGGACAAAGTTCCTTGTCCTAGAATCAGACATGGACTTTGCTGCAAAACCCATTTTCATGTACTCGTTCTTGCTCCTGATCTGTATGACTTTAAGCACACAATGTGGTTTCAGGCACCCAGTTTTCTCATCTGAACATGGAATTGTAGCATCTGCCTCCTACTATTAAAGAAGATACAAGTACCACAAACTAGATGCCCAAAACATGTTGATTTCCTTCCTAATAGTTCTCTTTTGAATGGAATCTTGAGTGAATGAGAGTAAAATCAGAGGGATGATAATTTCAGTGGGACCCAGGAGTTTTTTCTCCATAGTAGAGCAGAATATTCAGGGTCTATACAAAGAAAGTTTCACAGACATTCGGTAGCTTCCTTTTAGAGCCTAACATAATTTAAAACTTGGAATTCCTGTCTCGTATTATATAAAATAATAATTTAAATGTCATTAGCTTGAGAATTTGGTTATTGTGACTGGAAAATGGTGACAAATGATATGAGAGTGAGACTCACCATGCACTTTTGGGATAGGCTGTCCCTTTTTTCCCCATTCATAGATGCTGTTCCTGTAGAGACCATTCCAGGTAAAAGCACATCCTCACAAATTAAATGGTCTCTGACTTGAATCCTTGTTTTATTTTATCTCACTGAAAAAGGTCAGAACGATTTTGATAGCATGATGGAGCTGATATGGTTTGGAGCAGCAGAGGACATTCCAATCAAATTGAACTTTCAGGTCCAGGGGGAGCACAAGGCCTTGTTTGTTTGTTGTTTGGTTGTTTGCCTCAGAACCTTTGTGAGCTTCTCCCTGTGCCTGTAAGTGCCTCCATTCCCTCATGCTGTCCATCTTGACCTTGTTCATTCACACTCGTTCCTCGGGCTTCATTCAGAGAGCCGATCTGTGACTCTACCCATCTCCTAAAAACCACTTTGTGTCTTTTCTGTGTATTTATGAGCTTTAAATATTGTATAGTCTCATCACTCTCCGCAATGCTTTGTTCACCATATTCCTCCCTCGAGTATCACGTAATCTCAGAGAGTAATAATTGGTTTGCCTTGTTCACTCTATAGCTCAGCACTCAGCACCATATGCAGCACGTAACAGGCACTCAAACCATGTTTATTAAATGAGTTCATAAGAGGATGATGGAGTGTGTGTAAGCGAGGGAGTCAAGTCCTTGCGACTTCACAGGAAGAATATGAGACTGTCAGATTGTTTTGCAACCATGCCTTACTTCAGTTTCAACTGGCAGAGTGACTTCTGGGACATTCTTTTTCTTATAATAGCCTAAAAATCTTACATTCTATTATCTCAAAGGGTGGTAAGATTCAAATCAAGCATCTAGTATATTGATAGATGCTCAGTATGAAGTGAGTTATTTTCCACTGTAGGAGAAATTGCTGATGAGGCTGTGAGATGACCAGGGCTTCAAGAATCAACTAGGAATTTGCATATCCTTGGTTAGGACAAGCTCCCACTCTGCTCATCAGTGTGGATACTTTTTTAAGAAGAGTATAACCTGGAGAAGCTGATATAGAAGATTATCAAGTCTAAGCAGGGACTTCCATGCTCAAATTTTCCTCTGCACAGGGTTTGTAGTTCTGCATACAGACACCAACCCCTGTGAAAAAGACCCCTTTCAGGAAGGCTCCACTTCCAGCAATGGTGACTCAAGTAACAAAGGCAATTCATGTTTCAGTTTTCAAAGTCTTCCCAGTAACATATATGAAGTGCCACAGGCTGGAAGGAAACCGTGGCCTCTTTCTCCTCTTAAATGGCTTCAGTGCTTCAAGGGACCCTTAGGGGTGTTATACTACTGAAGTTTCTTCAAAAAGTGAATGCTATGCATGCCCAGGAGTTCTCACTCCTAGAGCAAGCCTAGATTTCCTTTCACACAGCCTGCCAATGTGCTGGATTTTTTCCACTGAAACAACCCACACTTAAAAGGCAAATTGTGGACCCAGAAGCAGGATGCTTCTGTCAGTATTTTGCATGAGAAAGATCCCTTACCTAGCTGTGGAGTTGGACTGTAATATGTAAAGGAACTGGTCTTCAGTAACCTATGCATGTGTTGAGGATGGATGGAGCCTGGCAACATACCACCAAAATGGACTCTTGCATGCAGGTCACTGTAAGCTTTCTTTGACAGAGGGAACCAATGGAAAACTGATTTTCTACCTGGTGTGGACGCCTGGTATTTTGTTCATTTTTCATCTGTTTCCTGTTCTGCCTGAGACTTGGCAAAAATCTAGAACAACTTTATATTCCAAGTCACACTAATTAGTCTTACAAACTTGTCATCTGTGTAGCAGGGGAGCTTGAGTTTTAGGGTGAGACAAAACTGAACGTTAATGCCAACTTTACATTTCAGGGCTTGTTAACTGAGATAACATGAATAAAGTTCCTCCACAGTTCCAGGCACCAGTGAACACCTCATTGATCTCTTAGTACAGGCTCATGTATTTGTGTCAGTTGGTGATTCTGTTTTAGGAGATTGAGGATTCTTTGAAAGGTGGAGTTTAGCTGGACCAGTGAGTCACTGGGGAGCCTTAGTGAGAGAGTCTCAAGGTTCATATTCTGACAGATGGTTTATAGCCCAAGTATCCTAGCTCCACTTCCTAGTCCAAAGACATGTAAGCAAGAGGTCCTCTCCTGCCATGTCTACCTCAGGTTGGTGTTCCACCATGGCTTCCTCATTATGACAGAGTGTACCCCAGAACTGTGACACAAGCCTCTCCTACCTTAAGTGACTTCTTCATAGGAATTTGGTTACAGTGACAAGAAAAGTAACTAATGCACATTCCTTACTAGTCCTCCTACATTTAAAAACAGTAAATGAGAGAAATACCATTGTATGACAAGGTCTGTGAGAGACAGCTCCTCACTTCTAGACTGTATGACTGTAAAATCAAGTACTGCACATCATTAATAAATTATATATATATATATTTGGTTTTTCAAGACAGGGTTTCTCTGTGTAGCTTTGGAGCCTGTCCTGGAACTCACTCTGTAGCCCAGACTGGCCTCGAACTCACAGAGATCTGCCTGCTATGCCTCCCGAGTTCTGGGATTAAAGGCGTGTGCCACCACCACCCAGCTAAATGTGTTTTTTGTTTTTTTTTTTTGTTTTTTTGTTTTTTCGAGACAGGGTTTCTCTGTGTAGCTTTGTGCCTTTCCTGGAACTCACTTGGTAGCCCAGGCTGGCCTCGAACTCACAGAGATCCGCCTGGCTCTGCCTCCCGAGTGCTGGGATTAAAGGCGTGCGCCACCACTGCCCGGCTAAATGTGTTATTTTTAAGTCATATAATTGCCAGGTGGTGGTGGCACACACCTTTAATCCCAGCACTCAGAGGCAGAGCCAGGTGGATCTCTGTAAGTCCAAGGCCAGCCTGGTGTACAGTGTGAGATCCAAGACAGACACCAAAACTACACAGAGAAATCCTATCTTGAAAAAACAAAGAACCAAACAAAAAGTCATATAATATATCCTTCATAATTTGGCATTCATAGCTATTGTTTTCGTCTTTCTTTGGGAAGCTGACAACTTATAAGAGAAGAAATAACCAAACAGAAATATGTTATGCTTTGATGACTTGCATTTAATTGATGAGTTTTGGAAATGATTCATAACAAAATTACATATTCAATATGATCAATAGCATAAAGACTAATAGAAGACTGATTGGAGATAATGTAGATATGCCAGCAAAACTGAGTCTATGTGGTGACCAACTGAGCTCCTCTGTCTGAGCACTGTTCAAGAACAGAGTCAGTCATGTGAGGAGAATTCCAAGAGCTTGTAAGAAAACTCCAAGTGACAAAAAAAGTGTGACACTTGGGCCACTTTGTTATAGATTCCAGAGTCTCAATTCCTGTCCTATACTACCTTATAAAGGCCATGTTTTCAAGATCCTATCTATCCAAGGTATAAAGGGAACCCCACAATGCTAGGAACAGCCTGAGAGGATAAAGGTAGAAATCTAAGTTTCCTAGAAGCAGGGGAAACATGAAGAACCACAAAAAACAAAAACTTCTGTGTTAGCAAATGATTATAGGAATTCATTTAAGCATCACAAAAATCCCTACAAGTTAGGAATCAAAGTACAGGTTGGTTAAATATCTTTCTTAGTTTCCATAGTTATCACAGGTACATCATATTTCAATCAAAAATTCCACAGTCTTTCCATAGTTCTGTGCCTAGGATAGAGGAAGTATCCTGCCCCAGTTACAGAGCTGTACCTGTGATTATCACATAGAAATAGAATCCATAGACTCTTCTTGACTTGTGCTCTTCACAGTCAGGAAGATTCTTCTAACAATATTTTGAGTTGCTGGAGCATGAACAAGGGAAACATAAAAAAGTGTGGATATCAGCATAGAGACACCAGTGTGCATTGAGTACTTGCCTAAATATCATACGTGATTTAAGCCATTTAATTTTGCAACAGTCCTCTAATGAAAGACTTTATGAACATAAAGCTGAGACCTAGACAAGTTAAGTAAATCAGCAGATGTCCTACCATAATCTAGCAAGTGATGTAACCAGTACAGAACCTAGGCTCCACTGTCTAAAATTCCAGGCTCTCAAGTCTTACCCTAATTACCTTAATAAAGGCTGTGTCCCAAGACCCCTTCTATGGGGAAGAAGGAAATTCATAATGCTGGGAAAAGCCAGCAAGAGGCAAACCCAAGACTTTAGTTGGGTTCCTGTGACAGAAGGAGCTCTATTTGAAACCAAGTTCCTTACTAGAATCTCTGGCTAGTTTCCCAGGATTGAAAACACTATTACAGAAAGATTGGACCTCAGGATGGGGAAACACCCAGGGGAGAAAAGAATGAGGTGTGAGATCTCTTAGATGAAAGAACATTTCTCTGAAACTTCCTAAAACTTGCTCCTCTAGACTTCCAGGAAGGAAGAAGGATACAACTAAGGCCAGAGTTGCTGGCTCTTCTGTTTCAGTATGATCTATGTGGTGATCAATAATAAAGTACTAGTATGACTTTTTAAAAAGCCTCAAAAACAATGGATTTATTTGGTGTCTAGTCGAATACACATTTTCTCCCAATGCATCCAACTAACCATAAGCTTTCTGTTTCCTCCTGATAATTACTTAAGATGAAATCTTTAGTTTACTCATAGTGAAGAAATAAGTTGTTTGGCTCATTTTAAATTTGTCTCATTATAAATACATTCTGATTAGATTCTTTACAATGCACCTATTTATATACTGGTCACATGTAGAGGAGAAAACAGGAGGAAAGGTTAGATTCAAGAAGACCTTACCAGCTAGCATGGTGGTGCACTCCCATAATCTCAGCACTAGAGAGGCAGAGGCAGGTAGATCTCTGTGAGTTGAAGGCCAGCCTAGTCTACATAATGAGTTCCAGGCCAGCCAGAACTACATAATCTACATAATGAAACCCTGTCTCAAAAACAGAACAAAACACACACACACACACACACACACACACACACACACACACACATGCAGAGAGAGAGAGAGAGAGAGAGAGAGAGAGAGAGAGAGAGAGAGAGAGAGAGAATGAACTTTCCAGTTGCTAAAACAAGGGAAGGTCTACACCATAAATTATTTTAGGCACCCAAGAAGTCACTGAAAAACAAAACCAAAAATAAAACAAAGAAGATAGTGACACAATTTAATGTCTATGGAAGAAGCTTGTTGAAAACTCTATTAGCACATCTTTCTCCAATGTTAACAAAGCCTTTGGCAGGCAGGCAGCATTTCCCTATAACCAAGAGCAGGAGTTGGTGGGACAAGAGTTATTTAGCTCCATTCCCCTTACAGAGATTCTACAGGAACATGTATCAGGTTTTAATGGGCCTATATTGTGAAAGGGTAGGTGACAAACTCTCTCTCTCTCTCTCTCTCTCTCTCTCTCTCTCTCTCTCTCTCTCTCTCTCTCGCTCTGTGTGTGTGTGTGTGTGTGTGTGTGTGTGTGTGTGTGTGTGTGTGTATGTGTGTGTATACATGAGCTCACATTCAATCATATCAGGGAAACACTTACTCAGTAGTTCTGGCCAACATCAATGCATAGGTCTCTTGTATTGAAGCCCCTACAGGTTTTATGTAGGCACAAGTTTCCCATCCAAGGAGCCTCTTCCAAATTACCACACAGAGACATATTAATTGTAAACTCTCAGCCAATGACTTAGGCTTATTACTAACTAGCTCTTACATTTTAAGTTAACCCATATTATTTATTTACCCTCTGCCTTGTGGTGGTATCTTTATTTGCATGGCATGCTCATCTGCTCCTCCCTCTTAGTCAGCCTGGTGACTCCTCTTACTCTACCCTTCTTCATCCCATCATTCTCAGTTTGGTTTTCCTGCCTAACTTTATCCTGTTCAGTTATTGGCCAATCAGCTTGTTTATTAAACCATTCATAACAACAAAACTTCACAGTGTACAAAAGGATTTTCTACAGCATTTCCTCTTTCTTGTGTAACTAAAAATGAAGGTTTTAACTTTAACATAGGAAGATCATATACAAAAAAATGTTGTTATCAAATAAGAATCACAATTACAACATACATTTGTATTTGGCAAAATCAGAGAAAATAGTCTATTATCTATATTCTTGGTGAGTCTAAAGTTTTACATTTAATTTACCTTTTCATCATAACTAAGGACAACTATAGTTATAACTATCTAGTTTTCAACTCCATCAAAGACCCCAGAAAGATGAAATGCTACCTAATGACAGGGACATCAGGCTGCCTGGACAGTCCCCCAAAGTTCCTCTGTAATGTTTGAGCAGGTAAAATGTACATTATGCATCTTATAGTTTTTCCAGATTTTTTTTATGTCTGTAGTCAGGATTTCAAGGGGTCTTCCTCGATCAAACATGATTTTCTCTAACTGTGCAAATCCACAGCCTTTCATTTCCTATGGAAATAAAAGGAAAACCACACCCCAAAAGTAATACTTCTTTTGACTTAAATTTTGAAGTCTTGATATCTTTAAACTATATAGGTTTGTTAAATCTAGTTGTTTTTATAATCCAGTGTCTCTTAGCAGTCAAAAAAATCCAAAGATAAAATGATAACATACAGGATCCAGATTCTCTGTCTATTTCCCATCTTTATGTGTTCATTTTTTATATTACTTTACTCCCTTTTTAAGGACAGTTTTTTTTATTTTAAAACTATATTTTAAAATCTAATATTCTCTCTTCTCTCTCCCAAGCCTATGCATATTTTCAAACACACTGTATTTTTTTAAAGGCTGTTTTGTCTGAATCTGTCCTTACTGTGTATCTGTAACCTTTTCTATCTGCATGACCAAAAAAAAAAAAAAAAACAACAACAACAAAAAACTGCTGTTTAACTTAGATCATGATGTGCTAGCAGCTGGTGGCTGACTCCTCTTCATTGGTTCCCTGAGAGCTATATAGCCTCTCATTTACTGCCAGCTCTGGGAGCCATGTTTACTGCTACAACTCTGGGAAAATTTGGAGGTCCATGCCACTTCCAATTAAAGCACTTCTCACTGCTCATAAACTCCATTTAAGTGTGTAGTAGCAGGGCCCCTGAAAAAAAGCCACATATTTTTTGCTGCTAATGCTGAGTCAGGAATCTGACTCTTAAAGAAGCTGTGCCTCTGCTCATTGTCAGCAAACAGAGCTGCTATCAAGAAGCTGTGATTGACTCTGTTCTTTTGTGTTCAGAATCCTTTGTTTAAGCTTTCTCTGGTTTTATGTGGAAATTCTTGCTGGATGTTTAGGTGCCATATGTAATCAGACACATCTCTGCTATCATCCAGTTCTCAAATAACCACTCAGAGGTTTAATATTACTTATAAATGCTCAGCTGATAGCTCGGGCTTGTTACTAGCTAACTCTTACACTTATATTAACCCATAATTCTTATCTATGTTTAGCCTCATGGCTTGGTACCTTTCCTCAGTACAGCATTTTCATCTTGATTCTCTGCATTTGCCACAGCAGTTTTCAAACTAATTTCTCAGTTCTATCATCTCTATGTTCCACTTTTTATGAAAAATAATCCTCTCCAACTACATTTTTAATAGCATACATGAGCCCTTTCTACCCAATACTCACTCCCCTGGGGATATTCAGGATCTTTTTATTGTAACTAGGAAATCAAAATTGATAGCTGCATACCACTCTTATGGTCCCAATTTCATACTTCTCTAGCAGTCTCAGTCCTAGAACACACACTTTTTATGCTTTTCAGAGCCACTTTTGTTTTTCAGCAACTTATTGACACTCTCTAGATTGTTGTGTATTCTTTCTTTTTTCTCCCTTTCACTTTTACCTGTTGCCATTAAGAGAAAACTGATGGCCTAATCTCAAGGTATATTTTCAGAGAAGGGATATAGTAGACATTTTATTACATGGTTATCATTGCTTTTTTTTTATCTTATTTGTTCATCACCCACTTCCTTTATAAACCACGTAATAGACATAAACTCTTATCGTATTTATGATATGATTATTACTATTACACATTCTAGAACAAGCATCATTCTCAAGGCTTCCCCTTTGTTGCTTTTCAGAAGTATTCCTGAAGCATAATCAGGAAGAAGCTGTGTCTTTAGTTAACCAATGAGAATCATGTTGCCAAAGTTCTAGGCCAATGATGATTAGATTATATAACAATGTGTGCACAGTGCCATCTTAGAGGAAATGGCAGTGGAGTCAGTTGGGACAAGAATAAAGTTAAATACATTAGTTAATTTTCTTTTACTGTGATAAACACCAATACTAAATTCAATTTATAGAAGAAAGAGTTTATTTTGGCTTACGGTTCCAAATAGAGAGCCCATAATGGTTGGGAAGACATGAAATGGCAGGTGATGTGGTGTCCTACAGGATCAGAAATCTGACTGTTCACATTTTATCTGAACACAGAAAATATAGAGATCAGAAAGTAGAGTAAGCCTGCTTTTGTCTAGCAAGTCGGTATCTCTTAAAAGTCCCATAACCACTAAAAATAGGCAATTCCCACCAACAGAAGACCAAGTGTTCAAGTACATGAGCCCATAGAGGATACGTCTCATTTAATCCACAGCAGGATATGCCTCAGCACTGGATTCTATGTCTCCTTACTATACACTGAGCATTATGGTGTAGTCTTTGTTTGTACTGTGTAGCCCAAATCAACCATATCTGCTGCCTAGTAATCTGTATTCTTGCTAAAATCAGGGACTGTTTTATTTGTTGAGTCCTCGTACCTGTCAGAAACTGTCTCAATAATTGATGAAAGAAAAAGATAATCTGAATTGTGGAAGGAAGAGCCACCTATGCAAGTAGAGTCCTTCCAAGAATTCAACTGGAAGGGACAAGAAACCTTTTCAGATATCTCCCATTCCTTACCTTTCCTCTCTTCTTGTTCCTAGCCAGATAGCTTTGTAGTGCCTCTTTCTGATGCTACTTGGGTATCCACCTTCACTAACACCATGTGATATTAGAAGGTCTGATACCCACTGTGTGCAGTTGTTTGTGGTTGCTCCTTTATCTCTATTATTGCTAGGAGAACATAACTGGATTGGCCTGCAGAAGGATAAAGGCTATGTGTAGCAGAATCAAGTTTCCTTACATGTACTAGTGAAGGTTAGACTGGATCAGTTGATGGCCTGTCAACCGAAAACTCATAAGTGAACATAGACAAAAGCAACATAGGTATTAGACAACCAGAAGTTAACTATAGATTCACAGGGAAGCCTAGATGGAACCAAGCAAGGCTCCTTTTCAGCCTCTGGATCCTATAGACATAGCAGAAATACAATTATTTGTTGTGAGAAAGCTGCTGAGGCTTGTAATTGTAGCACAGCATTCTTGTAGCAAGTAAGTTAGTGATCCACCCCGTAAAGAACACATATAGAAACAAACACAAATGTGGCAAAATGGCAGTGGGCTAGTCTCACTTGGAAGCTAAGCAACTCCCTTATGCTCACCAGCCCGAAGCATTAAAATTGGAGCACCAATAAATTTATGTATTATGACATGCCATCTACTACTTGTGGATGCTTATCAGCTGTGAACATTGAAGCATTAAAGATGTAAATGACTGGAGTCTGGGGTTTGTAAGGCAGGAAAGTGGTGTAAGATGGGCCTGGTGACACAAACATGAGCCAGATGGATGAGTCTAGACATTTTCCTGGAGTTCTTAAGATGCTCAGGGGATTAATGATGGTGGTTGAATGAATGAGATATTATGGGAATGATGGACATTTCTGGGCATAACTCAAGTGAGGGTGGATCTCTCTCTTACCTCTGAGGAAAAGCTGGCTCTGGAGTTGGTGAAAATGCCATCTGTTACCTGAAAATTTCACTGCCCTTTTGTGCTTTTCATCTGAGGAATATTTGCCAGGTTATGTAGCATATAATTGCAGGCATAGGGTACCTTTAAATGGAGCAATTTTTCAATGCAGAAAGCCTTCTGCTGTGAAGAAGATGGGAAGGGGACCATATCAAGTAAGAATTATAAATAATACTCTGCTCAATCCGTATCAAAAGGTTCTGGATTTTATAATATGTTCCTGCCAAGGGCCTTGTGTAATATTTCCTTATTAGTAGTTCTTAACCACTATAAAATCCACAAATCCTCTCCCAGCTGTTGAAGACTTATCCTCTGTCCTTTCTCACTTGGGGACATATTCATAAGGTTTAGAAAAATGTGACTAAACTTTCCAACTTGAATGACACTAATAGTAATCTTTGAAGGCTTTGGAGAATGATGCAAGGGAGCTACAGTGCATGCCTGCTTAAAAACTGTCCTATTAAAGTAATCTGTAACTCCAAAGGTGGAAGGTGAGACACTGGTATTTAATAACCTAGTTTTCAATGACCAGAATGAGACTGGCATTAATTGCCAAAATGAATGAAATTATATTAAAACTAGAAATTTAAAGCATTAAGGAAGAATGAAGTCAGGCAATTAATGTATTTGTTTTTCTGAAAGAACTGAACTGTATTTTAAACATATGCAAGGAAGCTTTGAATTGCCCTGTTGAATATGCATGAGGTCATAGTGCATCCTTCTGCTGAGTCAAACCTCTCTTGAATAAGGAATAAGGATACTATATTGTTTGTCCTACTAAGAAAAACATACTGAATATGATGAAATTATCTTAAAGGTAATTAAGGAAATATGCTATATCCATGCATCATTTGTTCGGAATAGATAGCAGGTTCTTTGTGATGTCTAGTGATAGTCACCAACTATGTAGTCAGTGGACAAGTCAGATGATTTCCTAAGCACTTGTGACACCTCCTGTAAATCTTACACCAATGCTTTACAATGTATCCTATTTTTATTCACATTGTAAATAGGAAACTTGAAGCTAAGAAAAACTAAGCATGTTGCCCAGTACCACACAGTGAGGAAATCTGACTGGCTTGGGACACATCCATGACCACACCTGAGAACTAATACCTTCTGAGATTCCATCTCCTCAGAAGGCAAAATTCTAGTGACTCTTGAATTCCAATGAAAGATGTTAAGGCTGGTTTTCATTGACTCTTGGGACTATTCCAGCTAGATGAAGCAGTCATGGACAATAATTGCATGCAGTCAAGAAGCCTTTTAATTTGGACCTAAGTACTGGTGTTTCTTTAAACTTTGCCATAGTGCTTAGCAATTTATGGCTTGTTAAGTCATTTCCCAAATTGGCAAAGCATTTTCTTTAATAGAAGAGGCATAATTACCTAAAAGCCTTACAATATTTCTGTTCATTCACAAGAAAGCTTAGCCAGTTAGTGCTTGCAGTGAAGGCACACAGAACGTTAGTACACTTGCTACAGCCCCACAATCCTAAATCATCACAGTAGTCACAATTATCACAAAGAAACAAGTTCCTTGAATTTATAAGGTCTTCCCAATCAAGAGAAGCCATATCAGGTCAGATTTTCATTTTTGTTATTATTTCTTAAGATTTTATTTTATTTTAAATTACATATATGGGAGGTATGTTCATGTGAGTTCAGGTGCCCCTAGAGTCCAGAGGAGTCAAATTTCCTTGGATCTGGAGTTAAGGCAATTGTGAGTCACCTACTGTGGGTGCTAGGAATCAATTAAGATCCTCTATGAGAATAGTATGTGCTCTTAACCAAGGTGCCATCTTTTAAGCCCCAAAGTGATTTTTGTTGCCTCTGTATGTGTGTGGAGGGGGGTGGTGACTGCTGACATGTGTTCATTTGCATGATTTTCTTACCCAGTGACAAGATGTAGTGCTCTCCCTAGCCTTTGATGACAACCTCACATTTCCTAAAGTCTCTTATTTCTTTAATGGTGACAGTCTCTGAATTCATATTTGAAAAGTAAGGCCCAAGATACTTTAATAGAGATTTTCATTATTTAGCTATAATGAAGTCAATAAAGGACACAATTGTCATTGAAAAGAGTCTGCTATAAATCTTGAGGAGATGGAATGCTTTACCACAAGAGGTCACACAGGGAAGCAGGAGGGCCATGCAAGGAGGTAGATGAAGATGCTGGCTTGTGGACAAAGCTTCCTTTGGCGCTTCTGCAGTAAGAAATGGAACAGGCAGCACAAGAAGATGTGGACCTGGTGAATTTGAACAACTGCAGAAGATGGCAGAGCAAATAGGCTGTTCTCAATTGACGGGGATTCCTGGCCCTTAAGTGATTAAGGGAGGGAGACAGAAGTAAGGAACATGAGAAACCTGTAAAAAAAGAAGTCGCAAGTATGTGACCTGGGTTGGTTGATTTGCTCTTGAAAGACATGCTCATAGGAGGTTGTTCAGGATATTTAACCATTGGCTAGACTTAGAAGGGGTCATGCCTCCTCATAATATTAAAGATTCAAAATACAGATAGAAAAAACATGAATCAGCTTTCTTAGGATGTGGCCTCTGATAGGCTACCCATGTTTTAGCGGATGACTCTGCACTCAGGCACATACAGCAGCACTGTGGATTCAGTGGGTTTAAAAAAGAGGACAAGAAGATGGGAAGGAAAAGAAGTAGGGAGGGTATGGGAAGAGTTGGAGGGGAGGAAGTAGGGCATGAATTTGATCAAAATATCTTATATTTATGAAGGAAATTCTCAAGCAATGCATCTTTCAAAAGACAAAACTTGTGGGAGCCCGTTTTCGGGTTCCTCATGGTTTCACCCAGCATGTCCACATAGAGGATGATTAGTACCACGGGCCTGAGTGTAGGTGTCTGAGATGGTCTGCACTTGTCTGTGCTAGTGGGGAGATCTTTTGCTCCACCCCTTGGCATCTCTATAAATACCCTGGGGCAGATATAGTCGGGGCCCATTGGAAAAGGTTCCAGGCCCTCTCCAGGCTATCCTTTATTTTCTATCTGTTTATCTCTGCAATATTCTCTGCAGTAAATCCTTCTATCTAATATTTCCTGCTGCTCACACTCAAGAAAACTCTGGGGAACTGTGAGGTTGGTGGGTAAACACCCCACAAAAACTGAAAATTTCTCTTTGCAAAAGGAAACATGGTGTGTGTGTGTGTGTGTGTGTGTGTGTGTGTGTGTGTGCACAAATGTACATGGGAATGTTCATGCTGTATTGATTTCACAAAATATAATGAAGTCGCAGCATTTTCAGTTGCTCAATACTCATTTTTAGGAAACTAGGCTTTTACAGGGACACGTTAGATATATTATGAATAGCATGTATTCCCCTATCCATTTTCATTAGCTTGGCCTGTCTCCAATGATTCAAGTTGAAGCACACAAACAATGCTTCTACAGACTCCTCTTCCTTTTCTAGGAAGTCATTAATTCAGGGTGGAGATCACAGAGGTCATTATTTCACCCTCTCATTCTGAATGCCTCTGCTATGGTCTCCTTATAGTCATTGAAGACAAGCCCTAGGAATGGGAAGGAGGAAGCCCATTGATTCACCAGTAACAGGAGGCCCCTCCTCTTTATGTGAGGCTCAAAGCTGTTCACAGCTGAGCTTATTTAGCCAGTTTCTTTCCTCTTCCTTTCACAGAACATATTTATTTACTAATATCCATATGTTAGCACTAACCAGAGAATAAGAACATTTCACTTGATAGGCAAATATGAGCATTGATTTGTGAACGTTTATCTAATCTAGGCTGAGGATGATGTAGTCAGTTGGTAGAATACTTTCAAAACAAAGCTTAGTAACAGCTTTTGCAAGCAAAGCAAAAGCTCTATATATTCATGTATGGTGAATTTGATAAGCCAATCTCATGTTAGACTTTAAATACCATTGATTTCTATTACTATTTGGAAATATGTCAGACCCAGGAAATCTCCGACATGAAGGAAACTGACCATGTGTTTTGACAACAAGAAAATGAGGAGTTTCAGCTCTTAAACGCAATTCTTAGATCTCACTAGTTCTAAGACTGCTGTCAAGTTGCTAAGACATTCAAAATACAGTTCTCTCATGTACTTAAGAAAAAAAAAGGACTTTTAAAAATCTAATACTGCAGAGAACTACATAAAATTAGGATTGTTTTCAGGAATCCTGAGTACTTAAATTATTTGGCAACTCATCCAATATTTAATACTCATAGCTATTCTTTATCTTTATTAAAGATATCATGAAGGTAGTATGTTACAACACTAAGACTATGAACACCCACACTATGGAATTGTGAATCACAACATTGATTTGCTTTCTCCCTAGGCGTACAATCTTAGTATATTAGCTAATAATTCTGGATCAGAAAAGTGAAAGCTATTTAAATGTTTTCTGAAGCAGGCATACAGTGTGGACTTCCTACAACATACTTTTTTCACTTTCTGCAGTAAATGCAGTTGTAACTGTGGTGTTGTCCAGTTAGTGATCTTGGACCCAAGAGACCAGCACTGTGATTCAAGGGCCAGGAAGTAAAAGGACACTTTGCTTTCATATTATACTGTTCTTTGTGATAGGCTTTGAACCAAGACCACAGATTGCTATTTGTATAAGATACCTGGGGTGCCTCTTTCCTGTCTCCAAGACCCAAGTTTCTGCTTGTCTCTTTTGCTACCTATGACCACTATTGAAAAAGATCCATCAAATTGGAGGAACATCCTGTATATCTGTGTTCCTGCCAGTGGGTTCATTTGACTGGAAGAATGTATAATATAGAATGAGGTTATATGGAGTCTTTGAAAGGGAAGACACTCAAGGCCAAGGGATTCTTAGGGTCCAGGAAAGAAAGGAGGGCTGCAGGGTCACAGCAAGGTCTCTAGGTGGAGGGGGCCAATTTCTAGGCCAGTCTTAAATGGATTACTCTATATTCTATGTAGAGGAGTTAAGAAATGTCTGTGGACAGAAAGAAAGACCAAAGACAGGAGAGAACGGAGGAATGGTCTACAATCAGATCTAGTTTAATATGGATCCACCCCTTCCTGTTGTGTGAGCATCGTCTCATCTGTGAACTAGGGGTCATACACCAGGGAGAATTATTGGTTCTGTTTTAGCTTTCTTTGACCATGAAGTGGTTTGAATAAAAATGACTCCTATAGACTCATATGTTTGAATGTTTGACCCATAGGGAGTAAAACTATTAGGAGTTGTGGCTTTGTTAGAGGAAATGTGTCACTAGGGGTGGACTGAGTTCTCACATGCTCAAGCCACACCCAGAGTGTCATTCTCTTTCTGATGCCTGTGGATCCAGATGTAGAATACTCAGCATCTTCTCCAGCATTACATCTGCCTGCATGCTACCATGCTTTCTGCATGACAATAATGGAATAAACCTCTGAATTGTAAGCCAGCCCCAATTAAATGTTTTCCTTTAAAAGAGTTGCCATGGTCATTGTGTTTCCTCATAGCTATAGAAACTATAACTATTAAAACCATGATCAACATTTACATCAAAGTCACAGTCCATGACTTAGCTTCTTTTGACAGTGAAATATTGCTGGCAAATTTAGCATTTAAGAATCAAATCGTATATTCGTATATATAGATGTGTACATGGGTATCTATTAATTATCAGATACCTTACTACTTATTCTATTCAGAAGCCCATTCCTGTAAATTTAGCCTACAGATATAACAAAAGACTTATTCATAAATATAGATGCATAAGTGTTGGAATGGCTGTGTGGTAGGAAAAACAATCTTTATCTAGATTTTCTTCAATTATAGTGTTGTTTACAGTAGCAAAAACCTATAAATGAAACAAATATCCATCAACAGAGAATGCTTGAACAAAGAGAGGTCGAGTAGATTCATATTGCCGTTACCTGGGATGCATCTTTTAACAGTGTCTTGAGGCCAATTCCTATCCAGCTACTGGCCTGTTTCTTTATTGCTCTTGCAGCAGGAATACTAAACAGAACTATACTCTTGACTTCCTCCAGTTCTTTTATCTGCTGCTTATACCTCTGCAAGGTTGCCCCTGTGCAGATCACTGGTGGTGCATCTGTTGTGAAGGTCTGAGAACTCACCCAGGAGTCTCTCTAAATTGGGCACATTTGATACTTCGTAGTAAAATTGTTAGCAAGAGATTGACTCCTAGAAAGCTCTGGCTTTCCTTCCTACAGTCTGGCTGCTGATGCCCAGCTTCCTCTTGTGGTTTCTTCCTATTGGGTTCATGATAACGTTAAAGAACCTATTTCTTAGTACTTGGTGTTCCTTGGCCCAAATAAGCTAAAGTAATTGAGGACAGCTAGTGAAGAATATTCTTATAGAATGAACACTGCATTGTAAGAAGAAGCTGTGATAGCAATAAAGCAGCCCTACATGTCAACTCCACAAAACAAACAGAATACCTTCAATCTACATTAACACAAAAGAGAAGCACGTTCCAGCTCATTTTGAATATAGTCCATGCAAGATTCCAGGCATTGGTCACTGATTGACTGACAATTTCACTGTATAGTAATCATTATAACATAACATGGCTTAATCCTCCCGACCACCATGTGATATAAAAACTGCCAATGCTATTACACAGATAAGATAATACTGTTTAGACATGTCAAATTCAAAGTACTTCCAAGGGATCATGCAATATTTATATGCCCAAGTTTTTTTTTTATTTTTTTTTATTTTTTAACTTTTTTTTTAATTTTTTTTAATTTTTTTTTATTTTTTATTTTTTTTGTGATATATATTTTTTATTTTACAATACCATTCAGTTCTACATATCAGCCATGGGTTCCCCTATTCTCCCCCCTCCCACGCCCTCCCCTTACCCCCAGCCCACCCTCCATTCCCACCTCCTCCAGGACAAGTCCTCCCCCGAGGACTGTGATCGACTTGGTAGACTCAGTCCAGGGAGGTCCAGTCCCTTCCTCCCAGACTGAGCCAAGTGTCCCTGCATAAGTTCCTGGTTTCAAACAGCCAACTCATGGAATGAGCACAGGACTTGGTCCCACTGCCTAGATGCCTCCCAAACTGATCAAGCCAATCAACTGTCTCACCTATTCAGAGGGCCTGATCCAGCTGGGAGCCCCTCAGTCTTTGGTTCATAGTTCATGTGTTTCCATTCATTTGGCTATTTTTTTCAATAATTGAGTAAAACTGAAATTTATTATATGCCACAGTCGTCCTAGGGACCTCCATGCTATATATATAGCCTCTATGGTTCTATGGGTTGTGGTCTGATTGTTCATTTTATATCTAGAATCCACCAATGAGTGAGTACATACCATAACTTTCTTTCTGGGTTTGGGTTACCTCACTCAGGATGATTTTTTCTAGTTCCATCCATTTGCCTGCAAATTTCATGCTTTCATTGTTTTTCTCTGCTGAGTAGTACTCCATTGTGTATATGTACCACATTTTTTTCATCCATTCTTCCGTTGATGGGCATCTAGGTTGTTTCCAGGTTCTGGCTATTACAAATAGTGCTGCTATGAACATAGCTGAGCATGTATCTTTATGGTATGTATCAGCATTCTTTGGGTATATGCCCAAGAGTGGGATGGCTGGGTCTTGAGGTAGTTCGATTCCTAATTTTCTGAGAAACCCCCATACTGATTTCCATAGTGGTTGTACAAGTTTACATTCCCACCAACAGTGGAGGAGTGTTCCCTTTGCTCCACATCCTCTCCAACATTGGTTGTCATTGGTGTTTTTGATCTTAGCCATTCTAACAGGTGTAAGGTGGTATCTCAGAGTCGTTTTGATTTGCATTTCTCTGATGATTAAGGATGTTGAGCATTTCTTTAAATGTCTTTCAGCCATTTGTAGTTCTTGTTTTGTGAATTCTCTGTTTAGCTCTTTAGCCCATTTTTTAACTGGACTGTTCAGTGCTTTGATGTCTAGTTTCTTGAGTTCTTTATATATTGTGGAGATCAATCCTCTGTCAAATGTGGGGTTGGTGAAGATCTTTTCCCAATCTGTTGGCTGTCTTTTTGTCTTATTGACTGTGTCTTTTGCCCTGCAAAAGCTTCTCAGTTTTGAGAGGTCCCATTTATTAATGGTTGTGCTCAGGGTCTGTGCTGTCGGTGTTTTATTTAGGAAATGGTCTCCTGTGCCAATGCGTTCAAGAGTGCTTCCTATCTTCTTTTCTGTTAAGTTTAGTGTAACTGGATTTATGTTTAGGTCTTTGATCCACTTGGACTTGAGTTTTGTGCATGGTGACAGATATGGATCTATTTGTAATCTTTTACATATTGACATCCAGTTATGCCAGCACCATTTGTTGAAGATACTTTCTTTGTTCCATTGTATAGTTTTGGCTCCTTTGTCAAAAACCAGGTGTTCATATGTGCATGGATTAATGTCAGGGTCTTCAATTCGATTCCATTGGTCCGTATGTCAGTTTTTATACCAGTACCAAGCTGTTTTTATTACTATAGCTCTATAGTAGAGTTTGAGGTCCGGGATGGTGATGCCTCCAAGGGTTGCTTTATCGTATAGGATTCTTTTAGCTATCCTGGGTCTTTTGTTTTTCCATATAAAGTTGAGTATTTTTCTTTCCAAGTCTGTGAAGAATTGTGTTGGGATTTTGATGGGGATTGCATTGAATCTGTAGATTGCTTTTGGTAAGATTGCCATTTTTACTATGTTAATCCTGCCTATCCATGAGCATGGGAGATCCTTCCATTTTCTGATATCTTCTTCAATTTCTTTCTTTAGAGATTTAAAGTTCTTATCAAAAAGGTCTTTCACTTGTTTAGTTAGTGTTATCCCAAGGTATTTTATATTATTTGTGGCTATTGTAAAGGGTGATGTTTCTCTGACTTCTTTCTCAGCCCTTTTATCATTTGTGTATAGGAGGGCTACTGATTTTTTTGAGTTGATCTTGTATCCTGCCACTTTACTGAAGGAGTTTATCAGCTGTAGAAGTTCCCTGGTAGAGTTTGGGGTCACTTATGTATACTATCATATCATCTGCAAATAGTGAAAGTTTGACTTCTTCCTTGCCAATTTGTATCCCTTTGATCTCCTTTTGTTGTCTTATTGCTCTAGCTAGAACTTCTAGTACTATATTGAATAAATATGGGGAGAGTGGACAGCCTTGTCTTGTTCCTGAATTTAGTGGTATCGCTTTGAGTTTCTCTCCATTTAATTTGATGTTTGCTGTTGGCTTGCTATAAATTGCTTTTATTATGTTTAGAAATGTTCCTTGTATTCCTATTCTTTCTAAGACCTTTATCATGAAGGGGTGTTGGATTTTGTCAAAGGCTTTTTCAGCATCTAGGGAGATGATCATGTGGTTTTTTTCTTTCAGTTTGTTTATATGGTGTATTACATTGACTGATTTCCGTATGTTGAACCATCCTTGCATCCCTGGGATGAATCCTACTTGGTCGTGATGGATGATTGTTTTGATGTATTCTTGGATTCGGTTTGCCAATATTTTGTTGAGTATTTTTGCATCAATGTTCATGAGGGAGATTGGTCTGTAGTTCTCTTTCTTTGTTGCATCTTTGTGTGGTTTGGGTATCAGGGTAATTGTAGCCTCATAAAAAGAGTTTGGTAGTGTTCCTTCTGTTTCTATTGTGTGGAACACTTTGAAGAGGATTGGTATTAGTTCTTCTTTGAAAGTCAGGTAGAATTCTGCACTGAAACCATCTGGTCCTGGGCTTTTTTTAGTTGGGAGACTTTTGATGACTGTTTCTATTTCTTTAGGGGTTATTGGTCTATTTAAATGATTTATCTGGTCTTGATTTAATTTTGGTATTTGGTATTTATCCAGAAAATTGTCCATTTCTTCCTGGTTTTCCATTTTTGTGGAGTACAGGTTTTTGAAGTATGATCTGATGATTCTCTGGATTTCCTCATTGTCTGTTGTTATGTCTCCCTTTTCATTTCTGATTTTGTGAATTTGGGTGTTCTCTCTTTGCCTTTTGGTTAATTTGGCTAGTGGTTTGTCTATCTTGTTGATTTTTTCAAAGAACCAACTCTTTGTTTCATTGATTTTTTGTATTGTTCTCTTGTTTTCTATTTCGTTGATTTCAGCCCTCAATTTGATTATTTACTGGCGTCTATTTCTCCTGGGTGAGTTTGTTTCTTTTTGTTCTAGAGCTTTCAGTTGTGCTGTTAATTCATTGGTATGGGATTGCTCCATCTTCTTTATGTGTGCATTTAGAGCTATGAATTTTCCTCTTAGCACTGCTTTCATAGTGTCCCATAAGTTTGGGTATGTTGTACTTTCATTTTCATTGAATTCTAGGAACTCTTTAATTTCTGTCTTTATTTCTTCCTTGACCCATTGATGTTTCAGGTGGGTATTATTCAGTTTCCATGAGTTTGTGGGTTTTCTATAATTTTTGTTGTTATTGAGTTCTAACTTTAAGGCATGGTGGTCTGATAAAATACAGGAGGTTATTCCAATTTTTTTGTATCTGTTGAGATTTGTTTTGTGTCCAAGCATGTGGTCAATTTTTGAGAAGGTTCCATGGGGTGCTGAGAAGAAGGTATATTCTTTTGTGTTAGGATGGAATATTCTGTAGATATCTATTAGGTCCATTTGAGTCATAACATCTGTTAGGTCCTTTATTTCTTTGTTAAGTTTCAGTCTGGTAGATCTATCTTTTGGTGAGAGTGGTGTGTTAAAATCTCCCACTACTAATGTGTGGGGTTTGATGTGCGTTTTAAACTTTAGTAGTGTTTCTTTTATGAATGTGGGTGCTTTTGTATTTGGAGCATAAATGTTTAGAATCGAGAGTTCATCTTGGTGGATTTTTCCTGTGATGAATATGTAATGTCCATCCTGGTCTCTTTTGATTGATTTTAGTTTGAAGTCTATTTTATTAGATATTAGGATAGCTACACCAGCTTGTTTCTTAGGTCCATTTGCTTGGAAAACCTTTTCCCAGCCCTTTACTCGGAGGTAGTGTCTGTCTTTGGAGTTAAGGTGTCTTTCTTGTATGCAGCATATGGATGGGTCCTGTTTTCTAATCCATTCTGTTAGCCTGTGTCTTTTTATAGGTGAGTTGAGACCATTGATATTGATGGATATTAATGACCAGTGATTGTTAATTCCTGTTATATTTTTGGTTGTGTTGTGTTGTGTTGTCCTTCTGTGGTGTATGTTGGTGTAGGATTATCTATTGCTTGATTTTTCATGGATGTGTTTAGCTTCTTTGGGTTGAATTTTCCCTTCTAGTGCTTTCTGTAGGGCTGGGTTTGTGGACAGGTATTGATTAAATCTGGTTTTATCCTGGAATATTTTGTTTACTCCGCCTATGGTGATTAAGAGTTTTGCTGGGTATAATAGTCTGGGTTGGCATCCATGGTCTCTTAGTGTCTGCATGAGGTTTGTCCATGATCTTCTATCTTTCATAGTCTCTATTGAGTAGTCTGGTGTTATTCTGATGGGTTTGCCTTTATATGTTACTTGGTCCTTTTCCTTTGCAGCTCTTAATATTTTTTCTTTATTCTGTGTGTTTAGTGTTTTGATTATTATGTGGCGAGGGGACTTTTTTTTTGGATCCAGCCTATTCGGTGTTCTGTAAGCTTCTTGTATCTTCATAGGTATTTCTTTCTTTAGGTTAGGAAAGTTTTCTTCTATGATTTTGTTGAATATATTTTCTGTGCCTTTGAGTTGGTATTCTTCTCCTTCTTCTATCCCTATTATTCTTAGGTTTGGTCTTTTCATGGTGTCCCAAATTTCCTGGACGTTTTGTGTTAGGACTTTTTTGTCTTTATTGTTTTCTTTGACTGACGAATCTATTTTCTCTATCGTGTCTTCAGTGTCAGAGATTCTCTGTTCCATCTCTTGCAATCGGTTGGTTATGCTTGTTTCTGTAGTTCCTGTTCGTTTTGTCAGGATTTCTATTTCCAGCATTCCCTCAGCATGTGTTTTCTTTATTGTCTCAAATTCATTTTTCAGATCTTGGAATGTTTCTTTCATCTGTTTAATTGCTTGTTCTTGGCTTTCTTTGATTTCTTCCCATTTTTTGTTCCTTTTTTCTTCCATTTCTTTAAGGGAGTTTTTTATTTCCTCTTTAATGGAGTTTTTCATTTCCTCTTTAAGGGAAGTTTTTATTTCCTCTTTAAGGGAGTTTTTTATTTCCTCTTTAAGGAAAGTTTTTATTTCCTCTTTAAGGTAGTTTTTCAATTCCTCTTTAAGGAAAGTTTTTATTTCCTCATTGAGAGAATGTTTTATTTCTTCTTTAAGGGCCTCTATCATCTTCTTAATGTCATTTTTAGGGTTGATTTCTTCTGTTTCTTCTGTCATGGTATGTTTAGGTCTTGCAGGTGTAGAATCACTAGGTTCTGATGTTGCCATATAGGTCTTTATGTTGTTGCCTGTATTTTTGCACTGGCGCCTACTCATCTCTTCCTCTGTGAGGTGCAGGTGATGTCTGTGTCTGAGAGTGCCTCTCTTGTTCTAATTTTTAGTCTTGGTTTAGTAGGGGTTCTTGGTTAAATTGGTGCTTTTGGGCTATTTCTTCAGGGGCAGCTGATTTCGATCGGTGAATTATATACTTATGATTCTGGTGATCTGGTTTGGTGTCTGGGTAGCGCCTTCTTCTGTGTTCTCAGGTCACTTTTTGTTCATTTGTCAACTCCTCAGCTGATCTTGTTTCTTCAGACTTTAAACTGTAGGCATTTGAATCCTCTCCCAGATGGGTTTCAGCTGAGCAGGGTAGTCTCACCAGCACCTCCAAGTTATTGAGTTTCACAGGATCAGCAGCTGGGCCCTGGGTTGTCCTCAGACGGAGTGTTCAGATTCGTTCTGGTTCTGACCCACGGAGATAGCTTCTTCCCCAGATGTTGGGGTTAGGGGCGTCCCTTTTCCAAGCTGTGTCTGCTTGTCTCCGTCCCTGGGCCTGTTTACCTCTGCGGTCCGCCACCGGGCCTGTATGTCCCTGTCAGCTGCCGCTGGGTCTGTCTGCCTCTGGGGGCCGCCACCGGGCCTGAATGTCCCTGTCGGCCGCTGCACGTCTACCTCAGCGGGCTGCCGCTGGGCCCGTCTTCCTCCACAGGCCGCCGCCACAGGCCTACCTACGTCTGCTTGTCTTCGCCGCCGGGCCTGTCTACCTCTGTGGACCGCCGCTGGGCCTGAATGTCTCTGCCAGCTGCCGCCGGGTCTGAATATCCCTGTCGGCTGCCGCCGCTGGGCCCGTCTACCTCAGCGGGCTGCTGCTCATGCCCAAGTTTTAAATGACTTATTTTAGTGTATGAACTTCTAGGAAGCAGATAATATTTCTGTTTTCCTTACTACAAAAACAAAATTTAAGCCAATTCTTAAGATACTGCTCTCAACATTATCTAATGAGGCAATGACTAATTGCTAAAGTTAATTGCTAATTAAATATGTTAAAGGAATGGCTTCAACTATCAAATTATTTTCATTGTCCCCTACAATACGAATTTTTGGTAGATACAGATTGTTGACGTTATTACATTCCTACAAATAAAGGTGACCTGGGAGAGTTCACCAAATTGTAATTCATTCTTGGGCAAAATACAGATAAATTGCATAATCTCTTTTTTTAATCATCTTCAATAGTTATATCCAGACATTTCTATTTAGGCTTATACCTCTTCTATTTTTTAGGGGAACTTATTTAGAAAGTATATGTGCTACTGTATATGTGGAACTTAGCCAATAATATATATTATAATATAGTAATATATAATAATAAAATATGTCAATATATTAATGTAATATATTTTAATACTACATATTATATATGCAAACAAATGTACATGTGGGTATAGTATGCAGAAAAAAGAATGAGAAAGGATAGATATGAGTGAAAAGGAAGGACTGAATGCAGGTAATAGACATGAGCTATGGAAGAGGATAGAAAACTAAATGTTTTCCTAGTTCTAATTCTATCATGGCTTTTGCTTGTTCTGGGTAGTAGATACATGCATAAATGATATTCAATACTGGGGGTATAAAATGTAATGTGAAACACCACAGCTTGTGTTCTAAATGCCAATTCTAACTCTGTAGAAGTTCATGAAGCTGTACAGACCTTGGGTTTAGTTAATTTTGTTGTGTGATGCTGTTATCGCTTTGTAAGTTTATATAATGAAGTTTATAAATATAAAAGAAACAAAGGGAATGTTTTTTTTATAAAATGTGTGCTTTGAGGTTTTTTTTAATGTAGTCTGTTATCGGTGGTCTTCAATGAAGAGAGCTCAGCCCCTCACCCAAAATGGAAAACATGATTTTGTAAGCAGCTGCACCATAACTGCACTCTTATTTCCTCATGTCTTGATCTGAACAGTTTTCACGAATGGATTTTGTTGCTCTTCATTCAATTATTTGCTTTGCTCTTCAGAAACTAGCCTGCTGGCCATTTTTGGGTTAGTATTGTTGGAGGGTAGAGTAAGTAGGTTCCTTTCCTTTTGATTTATAGGAGGTTGATTCTGGCTCTAGATATCCAATCCCTTTTTATTTTAAATAGAGAAGCACACCTCCAGTAATTAATAGTTTCATTTTTTTTTCACACATCTGTCTGTAGTCCTGGAATTCTTATTCTCTGTATGGTGTTAGGTAGAGAGTTAGGTTCACTTTTCAGTGCGAGATGAACCACTGTAGTTCATACCGTCTACAAAGCAAATTGCCCTTTTTCCATTAATTGTCCACACCAACTTACTCATATATTTAGCTCTCTCATGTTAATGAGTCTGTCTCAGAGCTACTTATTATTTTCCATTAGACAATTTGCCTGGTGTTAGACCAATAAAACACTACTTTTATTACCACAGTCTTTCTGTATATCTTGATATCTGAAAGGAGTAAGCTACCTCTGTTATTTTTTTAAGGTTAATTTAGATATCTTTAGTTAGATTAAATTTTAAATTCATTTTATCAAGTACATGAAACCTATATAATTAGAAGTTTTTATTAGGCTTGTATCAGATTTGTAGTAGTCTGGAGAGAACTGAGGTTTTTTAAATGTTTTCATTGGATCTGTGGTTGGTATGTAAAATGAATAGAAAATTTCTTAATAATAAAAAAGGAAAAAGAAAAAAAGAAAGATAGGAGGTGTACAGCTTGCCTATTATACATGAGACAGACACAGGATAGTACCATGACTGTAAAGCAGCCCAAAACAATAACAACAAAGTGCTAAATTTTTTTAATTTATAAATTTTAAATAAAATACTGCTTAAAATTGTGTAAGTTTGTGCATTTGTTCACACCATAGGTGTGTCTGTGTCTGTTGAGGAGTTTTTGTGATTTATTTAATTTTTAATTCTTTAAAAAAGTTTTAATTTAAGTTTTGATTCTCTTTTGGGTGGACCCTGGACAGGTAAATGTTCTGCTGTAATAGGGAATGTTTTAGTTTTAAGCATTTTCATCTAGGTTTGACTGGGGTAAAAAAAATAACATTGAGTATTGGGTACTTTCCTTAACCTGTGGGTTTGTCTTGTTGGTGAATGTCTTACCATTTCAAATTCTAATATTACTTTAAAGGATTACACCATTCTTTCAAATACTAATTTCTGTTTTTATTTCTTCATAGCTTGTCTTGTAATGGTATTAGCGATAAGTGTTATCATTTATGTCTTGCTACTGAGAAAAATGAAAGATTTGCCACTGAAGTTTATCGGTCACTCTGTGTACTGTGGCTGTCTCTTGTGTACTGCCCACCAAACTTATTTTGTTGTTTTATTTGTTTCATTTGGTGTACTGAAGTTTACAGTGAATCAAAGGTTGTTTTTCTTTAGTTTCCATAAATTTAGCTGTTGTGCACTGAATTTCACTATATTTTTCTCACCCTTGCACTTAGTCATGGAATATTATGCTGAATACATATTTATAAAACTACACTTAGAAATGACAAATGATACAATGAGAAAGACAGCTAAGACCACACATAAGAGAATGTTCAGGGAAAGGAGACTATATAAGTGTATGGTTACTAGATTTATCACTCAAATAACAATAAAAATCTCTTTCTTCAATACATAGATCCTAAAGGAAGGATCTATGTATGCTCACCTTCCCAAGCAATCAAAGTTATTTATTCATTGTCTTAATTAGGGTTTCTATTGCTGTGAGGAGATACCATGGCCGTGGCTACTCTTAATAAAGCATTTAATTGGGGCTCTCTTACAGATTCAGAAGTTTAGTCCATTATTGTCATGGTGGGAAGCATGGCAGCATCCAGGCAGCCATGGTACTAGAGAAAGAGCTAGGATTCTACATCTGGATATGGATAGGCAGGAGAGAGAGAGAGAGAGAGAGAGAGAGAGAGAGAGAGAGAGAGAGAGAGAGAGAGTCTGGACCTGGCTTGAGCTTCTGAAACCTCAAAGCCACATTTCCTCTAAGAAGGCTACACCGCCTAATCCCTGCCAAGTAAGTACACTCCCGAATGGCCAAGCATCCAGTTATATGAGCCTATGGAGGCCATTCATGTTCATGACACTACATTCACTGTAGCTTATTTGGGCTGACAGAGAATTAGAAGCCTCTAGGTTGAACATAAAATTTCCTCCATAGGCTCATGTGATTCAGCACTTGGTATCGTATGCAGTTGACAGTTCTGCTTTAGAAGGTTCTAAGAAACTTTGGATGTGGGGTCTAATGGAGGAAGCAGGTTGCTATTTGAACAGGCCTTGAGATGTACAACTAAGTCCCACATCCTGTCCTTTCTCTGCTTCCTTGTCTGTAGACATTGGAGTAAGCAGCCACATGCTACCTGGTGCCACTCTGGGTACCATGTCTTCCCTGCATCGTCAAATTGTAAGCCGAGCTATGTCATTCCTTTCTTAAGTTGCTGCTTTCCTGGAATTGGTTGTAGCAATGTCAAAGCAAACATATTTATCACTTCGAGATTGATCTAGTGGATGTGTAACAGAGTGGTGGTGTACGAAGCATTAGAAAGCTGCCTCCCACCTAGGCAACAGTTGCACTGGAAGTTTGTAGTCTACTGAAAGCCTAATTATTTTAAGGGAAAGCATGGGCTTTTATGAAACAGCAGTTAATTTCAGCTACTAGAGCAGTAGCAATTAATAACCCTCTCCCCAGGACTGCTCCATGGTAGACAGATGTGCTCATTTTCCAGGAGCAGCATGCATACAGCTTGCAGGAGAAAGGCTGAGCAAAGGAAACTTGCCCTCCACGTCCTAAGTGTCTATGTGTTGATTGATGGCTGCTCCTTCTGATCATGAAAGCATAGATGACGAGGCAGTGGACACTGTTTTCATCCCTCATCTTGTTCTTGCTAGTCCTTCTTGCTCTGGCTGAAGGGATTTCCAGAAAATTAAAAGGAGTGATGTCTTATTGTCTCAAGACATCTCAGAGGCAGAGATTAACAAGGAAGAAATTAATAATCAACTGCATATATGGGGGAAAGTGGAAAGTCACCATCCATGTACAGGGGTAAGCATAAACTCAGGAAAAACCTGAGAACAGCTCAGACACTTTCTTTAAAGTCATTAGTACAAAGAAATTTATAACAATGAAAGCAAAGTGAACAAGTATCTCAGCTACCAAAAAGCACCTGGTAAAAGGGAAATTCAGCTCACCTGAAGATATATTGTTCCTAGAGACACGAAATTAAAGTCTGAATGGGGGAAAAAGGATAGAGAAAAGTGAATGCCATCCATAAAGCAAAGCCACACACACCATAGAAAACCAAGGAAAATAAGATAAAAGGGGCAGCAAAGACATTTGAGAAAATAATGCTTGAACACATCCAAAATTTGATAATGGAAAAAAACACAAATATAAAGCTTCAAGTTCAACAAATTCCAAAGAAGATGAACAGAGAGACCCACACTGAGATGCATAACCAAGCTGTCAAGGGCCCAAATGAGAACTTGGAATGCAACAAGAGGAGGAATTCATCACATACAAGGGATCTTTAACAAGAGTGCCAACTGAGTTCTCATCAGACACTTTAAGGTAAAAAGGCAGATGTCTGATAGATTAAAAGTGAGAAAAGAAATCAATTAACTCAATAGATTGAAAGATAAGAGTGATATAAAATGTGAATGCACATATATATATATATGTGTGTGTGTGTGTGTGTGTGTGTGTGTGTGTGTGTGTGTGTGTGTGTGTGCAGATAAACCCATAAGCACATAGAACCACCATTTGTAATTATGTGTTTCAGGGTGAGAAAAGAAAAGATGCTCTCCTCTAAGAGTGAAGCAGCTGTCTAAACATGGGCTCTGACCGGGCGATTCTATGTCTAACATCACACTCTGGGTTGTCTACCATGTAAACTGTTCTGCCTGTGGTTTGGAGTTTTATTTTACAAGGTGGGGAGATTCTGGAATGAGGTCAGAGCCTTGAACTTGAAGTGAGAGCACCGGTCTTCCGCTAGTCTGGCATGAGAGGTCAGATGACACCGAGAGCATGTCTTATGGAGAGGAAGAAAAAGAAGAAAAACAATGAATGGAGTTCCTTGAAATTGTAACATAGTATTTTTTTAAATCATTCTGTGTTCTTTTAAAACTTATTCTATATGTAAAGGAACATTGTTTTTGGTTGTAGCAGCAGTCTTAAATAGTATGCTTCCAATACATTCAGTTTTCTGTTTTAAAAATCTGTTCTGTTCCAGAGATCTGACTGCAAATGTGGAACATTCTAAATTTTAAAACTGAAGAAATGCCAGAATAAGTTAAAGTGCTTACTTTAGCAAAAAGGAACGAAGGTCAACAGACCTTACTCATATTTAATTCAAGAATAGTCTGATGCTAGAATGTAAGGATGTATGAGGATTATTTCCTTTTCCTTCACCTTATGGTGATTATTTAAGAATGTGCTTCAAAAACGTATTTGTTTGTTTCATATTCTGTCTCCTGTCCTTGTTAAATATTGCAAACTCCCATATGCAACGCCTCCCTCGCTCTCAGTTGCGTGCGCGCGCGCATGCGCGCGCACGCGCGCACACACACACACACACACACACACACACACACACACACACACACACACGTGCATGCCCTTGAGCCAGTTAGAATGTAGTCCCACAAATGTGTTGTCACAAGGTGCCCCACTTTCTCCCTCCTGCCTAATCTCAGTTATGAGCCCTGTGGACACATTCTCTGATCCATCCAGGTGTGTATGTGTTAGTTAGAGTGGATCCACATGGTAGATACATACTATTGACTGTAGAACACTAAATTGATGACTTTCTTACCTCCATAACTTGACTATATGCCCTTTATCCTAGACAGAGGCTGAGAAGTGACATGTTCCAATAATTTTGACTTGCTTTCCTCTTTCCTCTCTTTTTTTTCTTTCTAAATTATTTGCAACACTTTATTCTCCCTTCTCTCCTTCTCATTCCATCCTTCTTATTTTATTATTTCCATCCATCCCATTAGGATGAACCCTGTCCATCCTATCCTTTCAACTGGTATTTTGCTTCTTGAATATAGTGTTAATAGTAGATAGTTCTGTCTGTGCTGTAAACAACATAGAAACAAAAAGAGAAGGAAGCTCAGGCCAGCCCTAGGCTTAGATCTCTATTTGAAAACAGTATACATGTGATCCAAGGGAGATGTATTAAACACATTTGTTATTGTCTCCATGATAGAGATGGTGACTGACAGGGTAACAGAGGATAACTGGTGCATAGTTTGTGAAAATGTGTCAGATCTTGAAAGATTTTCTTACTGTAGGTGACGTCTGGTTTTTTGAAAATTACAGGTTTCTATTTTCTTTACCAGGGCTGCTTTCGGTAAAGAATTACAGCTATGTGGTTCTCTGCTTTGTGTACTGATAACCAGCAACAGAAATTCCCTTTGTAAGAGGAGGACTATACAAGGAGTTTACTATCTATACTGAAGCACTTTGGAGAGTGACAAGGATACTTGTACTAACCACGCCAGAAAAGCAGATTACAACCAAACTGTTCTGGGAAAACCAAGCATTCCAAGTATCCATGAGTCTCTGGGTGCTTCTCCCACCCCTGGGCCATTTGAGAATAGAGATAATGGATTGTTAATATTCTACAATATGAATGAATATTCATGGATATGGTAGCTTACTATAAAGTTGTCCAGAGGTAGACCACCATTCCTAATGACTCTGGTAGTCTAGATGTGTAAACTCTACTGTGCACAAACATGGGGCTCAAGTTTGCCTTAGTGATATCTGGGGTCATTTGAAAGTTTTATTTTGAAGTGATGAGAAACTCCAGGCTTATTCTCTAAAACAGCAATATTATCAACAGCAAGGGCATCAATAAAGTGGTAATGAACACAAATCACCTACATAGCCAGGAGCTCCAAAGGTCTGACCTTATTTAATTTTCAAGGCAATCAGATGAGTTCAGAGAGTTTATGTAGCATAGCTAAGGAGGTTTGGGGGTGTGGGTCTAGAATCAAACCCAACACAACCTGCACATACATCTGTGTTATGCTGCCTCCTCCTGGTCAAAGTTTGTTCAAGGATAACAGCAGATATTTCAGACCAAATCATCCAAGTCTCCTTTAACCTTTAACCTAAAAATCCCCCGAGAATAGCCTGATTGGCACCTCTGCCTCTGTCAAAAATGGAACAGCTCCAACTTACATTGATGTGGATGTGCTACTCAGAGGAGGTCAGATGAGCCACGCTGGAAAAAAAAAAAAAAGTACCTTCCTCAGGTCACTGAACTGATATAGGCAACATTAATCTGGGACTTGGAGAGATATACTTGTGACCTGATATGAACAGTGAATGACCTGTTAAGAAGTTCTAACCTATTTCCAGAGAATGAGTTTCCATCCAGGGAATCTGTGCCTTGCTCAGCAGTGGCAGGAACGGTGCCCTAAATTCTGTTGACAGCCTGAACTCATGTGCTTAGTTTACTGGCACTGAGTATTTACCTCGGAAGATCTTAACTAGATCCAGAAAATTCATGGAAAGCCATCATAGGAGAGGATCTGACACTTTGTACTTGACTCTGTCTTCTATTTCAAGGTGACTAGCACATCTCAGTGGTCAAATTTCAGGGTAAGAGGATCATTAAAATTGACCTGGGAAAGCCTCATGTAAAAGTGACAGGCATGGAAGGGTAGTTGCTAAGGGCACAGGTAAGAGCCTTGCTTTTTGGATCCAAAAATTAATACTTAAAATATTGTCTATCGGTTTCATAAGGAGCAAAAAGTGATGCTAAAAGGCATCATTACATGGACAGGTGAACTCCATGCTAGAACTTGTTTGTTGTTGACCCAACCCCCATTCATAATGCTTTTTCCCTTGACCATCTAGCAAAGGATGTTCACATGATGCTTTTACTCAATGAAACAGAAGCAGGCTTGTTTTTGGTGGGCTTGTAGGACGATTGACCCTCTCCAAAAGAAAGGTTGGCTTTTAGCTTCCCTTTTTCAACATATTCAAAACTGGTTTTTGTTGTTTACTAAAACATAGGTATGAGGTCAGTAACACAGCCGTCCTGGAACCATGAGTACATGTGTTAATATCTAAAAATGGGTTGAGAAATAATTGGCACATGCTTAGTTCTAAAGAAATATTGATTTAATTTAGATTTTCAATAATTTTCCTTAATACATTATTTATTTGTTACCATTATTATGAACTTGATAAGAAGACCTAAATGATAAAGTGAAAAACCAAAAGAAGGAAATGTCTCGGGTTTATTACTAACCAGCCTGAACTACTTACCTTTGGACAACTTGGCATATTAAATAACCAACCATCCATTTTTTTCAAGTTAATATCAATTAGATATTACTTTCATTGTCAAAAAAAAAATTCAACCCTAGATGAGGCAATGCAGGCCATTAGCGCTTGCTTTTTTGTTGTTGTTGTTTTTGTTTGTTTGTTTGTTTGTTTTTGTTGAATGAGTAGCTAATGCTGGCACTCATATTAACATCTTCTCCAATGGGCAACCAGCTTCTGCCTGAACACTCCAGTCACTGGAAACTCACCAGCAACAAAGGCAGTCTCCTGTGTTCAGGGCAGAACTGATACCTATGAGGATGCTCACTATGCTTGGGTAATGTACAGTCCATGTTGTCCCACAATTCAAAAGAATTAAGTCTCTATTAAGCCTATTGATTCTTTTGTCCATACAGACTTCAAACAATTGGATTGAATGTCCGATAGATCAATACTTTGGTTTTGGATGCAATGTAAAATTTGAACATTCCCCTTCCTTGGTTTCTGTATCCCAGGGTCATCCCCCATACTATGAACTTGATATTACAGAGATGCTTAAGGTAATTTCTTTCTGAATTACACTCGACAACCAACATCCCAGGCTCAAGACATTTTCTGTTCCCACTCTTAAAAAGAGTTATTCAAATTGCATTTACATCTAATTGAATGTGCTTACTTAACATTGAGTTAACAATAGCCGACAGTAGTTTGCTCTCTGGTTGAAAGTGTTTAAATACTAATCATTTTAACATTGAGGAATAACATCATAGGTTAAAATGTATCATCCTAGAGTCTCATATAATTCAAGTTCACCACCTACAAACCACACAGTTGACTTAAAATTTAAAGGAACAGTGTAAATACCAAAAGAAGAATCCAAGGCTAAATTGTAGGAATTCAGTCTTGAACACACATTTGTAATTATGTTCAGATCAGACTCTGGTCCATCCTCCCCTCTATGATCTTCAATGCACCATTATCCTATTTGGCTAACGGTCTTAGCAGGAAGTTGGTTCTCATGCAGATGTGTTGAATGAAAGAGCTCTAGTGTGTACACGGCTTTAGTGGCATCCAGTAATTGGTGGATACTAGGGCATGGCATGCAGAGAAAACTAGTTTATCTACCAAACATGTTCTAGACAAGAAGAAGGGTCAGTGTAGTGTTCTGGAGAGAAAATGAAAACAGAAGTTAACACATCTACCCAGCCACGTTAATTGGTAAAATCTGTACCTTTCTGGCAAGATTTTTTTTTCTTCCAGGGCTAATTGCTTTAACTTTCTTTAACGCTGGTGTCTGAAAACATATACATGGAAGTAACATTATATAGACTAAATAGGTTGTATTTATTAATATATATGCTCATGGATGTGTGCAGCAATGATTAATAAAAAAAGAGACCATGAATTTGAAAGAGAACAATGAGGAAGTAGATGGAAGTGCTGAATGGAGGAAAGAAAAGGGGGAAATGATGTTATTATGTTATAATCTCCAAAAATAATACATTAGTTTAAAAAATAATGTTCTCATCTTTACTATCAACTCCCCACCTAATACTAACAATTGGGCAGGGAAGGAGAGACGTAATACAAAGGAATGGGAAAGGGCTTCAACAGTTCCTTGAGGAAATGTAAGCATCATTTAGAGGACTAGCTATGATTTGCTTCCTTTTAGTCACCCAGTATTACCTTATTTGACTTTCTCCTCTGATACCATAAGAGGCGAGGACATTATTCTTGGAGGACAACTCTCCCAAGCATGACAGTGCATGTTATTAGCTTCCAAAAGTTGCTAGGTACTGTCTGCATGAGGCTTACTTTGGTAACACTGTGTTCTCCATGGAAATCATCAGGACTGGAATAGGAGGAGTGGTGCCCTGAAGTAGATGATATCAGGTACGTATCTGGCAGCAGGAGATGCCGAAGAAGCATCGCCTTACCTGGCAGCTGAGTCATCAATCACACAAAGATAGTATGCTGGTTAAAGATGCTGTCTTTTAAGGCACTGTTCTTCTGGTTCCATGTCTGGGAAAAGTTCATGGAGGAGAGCAACCAAAATAATTAGGGTTTTGGGTTTATAACATCCAACAAATCTTCTTCCATCACTTCCCCACTGACAGATAATCATGCAGCTTTGAGTAAGGTTTTAAAGATTCCCTAACTTAAATTTTCTCCATATTACAGGTAGTCAATGATAGCACTTTCTTTAAAAGTTTTTGAAAATATTAATGACAGCTTTAAAGTCCTTAAACAGTGTCAGTCATTACAGTAACCATTCCATAGCATGAGATGCTGCTATTCATCCATTGGACACGTAATGAGGGCCTATGCTGTGCTGAGAATTAAGCTAAGGCCAGGAAACAAACTGCTGAGCCAAACAGAGAGCACTTTCTGAGCTCACTCTGAGAGTAGTAGTGTGATGACAAGAAAGTCACTTAGACAGATCATAGCAATGTATCGTCCTTTGTGCTCTTCAAGGCTACCACTGGGCTAGTCTGAGAATCCAAGAGGAATGCTGAACCTCTGCAGAACCCAAGATGACTTTCTGAAGAAATGATGCAATGATCGCTTGTCAGCTACAGTGGAATGGTGCAGTGTTAGAAAATGAGTATTCCAAGCAGATGGTAGAAGACCTTCAGGCAGTAAGAGCAACTCAGTGTAAGACAGAGTGGGGCTTTTTTCAGTGGGAGAAACTGATTGTGAGAGGTATACCTAAGTGTAAGAAAATGCAGAAGGTCTAGAATTTGTCCAAAGATGTCCATGTGGAAATATTATGGTCGGCTGTTGTTGTTTGGGGGTTTTGTTTTGTTTTTTTTTTAATTTGTTGGGTATGAGACCTAGCTCATCTCATTCCCATTTCATACTGGAAGGAAAGAGTAGATGGTTCTCAGCTTTGGTGTCCTCTAATGAACTGGCAGTATCTTTTCCTTGGTCATCTCTAAAGGTCTTGCAGAGATCAAGAGGGCTTATATCCACAGCAGCCAAGACACGGAGGTCTGTGTTGAACGTTGCCTCTCTCCATCCCCAGTACCACAGAGTCAAGTGTGAGAGTGACAGCTGCTGTGGCCTTGTACTAGGCACCAATTGTCTGAGGCGTTTTCTTCTCAGATCTCCAGAGACTGGGGCTGCCAAAGCAAGGCTTCCCAAATCCTGAGGAGGTATTATCACCCTCTATCCACCCTGGCTTGAAGCAAATGCCACTTCCATCTGCACCGTGTTTCAGAATTAAGATGTTTTTAAGCCCTCCACAACTTCACTAAACATAGCATTGCAACATTGTTAAAGACACTAAACAAGTAATTGTTGAGGCTGTTTGGTCAAAACAATAAACAGTGTATTGGGGCTCATATCAGCAAAGCAGTAGTCCTGTTTCTATTGGTGTCTAATAATCTGGCCTTGTATAAACTCCATAACCTTAACAGACCTCTGCTCCCTAGGATGTCTTCTTAGCCTTTATACTCTCTAATCATCTTCTAATTTTAGAGACATTGAGGGATTTCCACACCTTTGCTGTGTCAATTGATTAATTACCAGGGATATCTGGGAGAATCTTTGCAATTATATGACTTTACAAAATGGCTCATTGTTTTATATTAAAGATTGAAGATTCTGAGTATAGAATGAACCAGCTGAACCAGTATAGAGTGGTTCTAGCTGGTTTTACAGTTAAGATCATTAAGTCTTTTTTTTTCAATTCCATGTTCTTCTTTCCAGTTTGAGTCAATCACGGAGATGAAATAGCCTGCTCTAAAATTAGCTAGTGGAGTCCTTTCATCTTGTATTCTTTTGAAATGGGAATTTAAACCCCAGCCTCAAGGAATTGAAAATGTAGTTTTTCTTCCACAGGCTTGTGGGATGTCTGGACTTTTGCCCTTCCCAGAGCAGCACAAGGGTTTCTCTAGTGGGATGCCATTTTTATCTCAAACCACCTCTTTGGAGGGAGGTCACTGCAAATGGATTGGCCATGATTCTGTACTTCAAACCATGTCACGTTTCTTTCTGGGGTTTCATGTATCAGCTTCTCACATCCTGGGCATCCAGGGAGCTTTGTGTAGAACTCCCTTGTGGGTTTGTGCTGGATGAACATGAAGTACTGAACTGACAGCACTCCTCATTCCTTGGCCAGGGCATGTGGGACACTAATGTGTACTTTCCAATCTAAATGCTGAGGTAATCAGTTCTCTGGCCACCACAGAAGAGCCAACAATCAGAAGAGCGGAAAGGAAGCCAGATCTTGGGATGTGCAACATATCTGCCCCCACAGCTGCCGTTACTACCACACTGTGTAGCTTGCAGATCCTTTGGTGTGTGGCTATGGTGCTTTGGGGACCTGCTGGTCCAGTTGAGATTGGACTACCCTAGAAATTATCAGACTGGTGTTACATTGTCCTCTGGGGAGGAGGCTTTCCTCTTCAGACACCTTGCTATAAATTCATTAGGCCTGCCTGCCAGGCTGTGCTGGTCAAGGGGATGTCATCTGTCTCAATCACGGAGATCTAAGGGGCCCCACGGACTGCAGTGTCACCCTGGAGTAAGCATGTGCAGAACATTTCAGATGTAATCACTGAAGCCAGCCACACCAAGATTCAAATAATTGATATTAGTGAATGGATTTAGAGTCAGTACCAATTCTCCAAGAACACATATGTGACTAGCACATACTCACTGACTGTAAATACTAATCATAATAAAAATTTAGAAATATTAGTATCTTATATTTCTGTAAATGAGGAGGTTAAGGGTTAGACAGATAAGTGGTTGAATGCTGCTTCTGCAACTCCTTACTTTTCTTTACTTTATGGATTTAATTTTTAATTTTTCTGCTATATGGTACTGCTGTGATATATACTTACAGAGAAGGTTTCTTTGAATTTTAGAAACATTTAATGAAAAGTAACAAACATGCTGACTACCAAACGTCAGACAATTCATACGTAGGGCCATTGTGATGACCCCTTTATCTTGCTCTTTGGATACCCAGGAAGTTGACTTCAGTGACCCATGAACTTTGATGTTCTGTAAGACCATGCTATTACTCAGAGAGCTCTGTAACATACTTAACATGTTCTGATGTTCCATAAGACCAGGCTATTATAGTTCATCAATCCAGAGAGCTATATGAAGACTTGTCCACATAATGCATGCTATTTCCCAGATGTCATTACAATCAAGTCCACCAGCCACTTCTCTTGCTTGCTTCATAATTGTCTCTATCCTTTCTGCCTCCACAGCTCTGTCTATTGCCTCTGCTGACCTCCATGGGATGATGCTCCCTGACTCTGCCATGTACACATTGAGGCTACCCTTCACAAACTGACCAGGACAGAACTGCTCAGACCCCGAGGATTAAGTACATTTGTGCCACTGTAAGCACAAATGTCCCACATTCCCAGGACATTCCCAATTAGATGTCCTCTTCCCTCATGTGGAGATGCTGAATATATAGAAAAGGACCTAGTTGCTAACATTCACACCCCACCCATCCTTGGCATCCCGGGATTGTTGTAAATTAAGTGGGAAGAGTGTATAAAGATGAACACATTTATGTTATGTAACTAACCCCCGCCAGTCCAAGAGGATTAGCTGTACTGGGGACACACAGCTGTTTTTTCCACAAGCCTCTTCACAGCAAGCTGAAGACAATGGTAAGAATAGAAGGGCTTAAGACTCCATTCTACATTTCTCTCTTCCTGAATAAAAACTGCTCTGTCAACTCTAGCACTGAGCAGGGATGCATTCAGCTGAAAAGAAAGGACTGCCTTAGACCTAACTGACACCTGTTCTTCTCCATGTGTCTGACCAAGTTCTTTTCTCCCATGGTCTTATATACTTAATATATGTGGTAGCTTCTTTCTACTCTTTTGTCTACCAAAGATTTCTGGGAGTTTGATTGCTTGTTTTCCACCTCACAGACATGTATGTGTCAAAATACTATAAAGTTTCAGAGTACATTCCCCTTCCCCTGCCACGTGCCAAACATTGTGTTTACAGTTTTGAACTCATTTTTAAATGAATCCTTCCATAGACTATTTAAGCAAAAGACCACAAAGTTAAGATGTCCTTTTCAAAGCTGCACCTAAATTTCCTTTTGGGGGGACATATAGCTACTCTTACTTCCTGTGTCTCATGATTAATCAGTCCTCTCTCTCAGGTTGGAAACACAATCCAGCCCATCCAATTAGGTCATCTAACTTTCTAGTCACAAAGATCAATCTAAGGATGGGCAATGCCCCAACCCTATATAGTGACACTCAAACATGAGGTTTCAGGTAGAAAGAATACATAGGAAAAATGTATTTTTTCCATTGTGGTTAGTAGGAATTCTTTTATTGTTGACACAGGAAAGCTCACCTGAAACTGGAAATAAACGACCAAGAGCTGAGTGGGGATAAATTTCTAAATGCAATTGTTTGGTAATAATTATCACTGGAAAGCAATGCTTTTAGGCAGTGCAGTGAACAAAATATAGGGCATTCTTGTTCTGAAAAACTGATGTACTAGTTGTGTGGGAGTTTGCATATAGTTATGTGCATAAAGTAAGTGCTGTATAGGACAACAAAGCAAAATGTGGACATAGAGAATTGACATAGAGAAGACCTCCTTCTTTCTTTTGGAGCAATTAGGTAATCTCTTATAATGATTTGGAAAATAATGAAAACTAAATAAAATATGGGAAAGAAGATATTGTGAGAAGTGAGTAAAGAAATACGGGTTCAAAACTTGGTACAGGTAGGTAAGTAGAGTGACTAAAGAGAGAAAACAGGTGGATGGAACAGGGGCCGCAAGGAGCATAACAGTAGGAAAAGAGCTTGGGGGACCTCTAGGGCCAGAGCAGTTTACAAAGCCAAAGTTTTCAAGTAGAATAGAAATTGATTCAAAGAGTGGTGCAAGGCTCTTGGTGTTTCATAAAAGGGTATAATTCCCTTTTCAAGGATTACTGTAACTGCCCAATAAAGAGCAGACAGCAGTGGAGTCAGGACAGATGCTGCAAGCCAACTGGGAGATGACCATGGTGGTCCAGGAGACATGATGGAGTCTTGATGTGATAATACAGTGAAGTTGGCAACACATAGATTAGTTAGTGCTATCAATTGTTGTTAGGGGGAATGTTCTAATTTATTATATAATGGATGTGATTGCAGTATAGATCTTGAAGGTGGATTCTTGGGTTTTTTGTGAGCTCATGTAAATGGAATTGCAGTGGACTAATATTGAGAACATCAAAGAAGAAACAGATTACTTTTTTTCATATCTTATTTGTTGTCTCTTCAGCATTTAAAACTTCCACCCACTTCTTTCTTCTTAAGTAATCTTGTTTATAGTTTGCATCTACCATACTGCATTGTTTATCATCTGTGACTTTTCTAGCCAGGTTTGCTTCTTTCACTTCTACAGACACTTTCTCTGCCACACCAGGTGTTCTGACTTAGATTTTCCTAGTTCTTAGCAGCATTGAGTTTCACCATTATCTAAAATACGACTGTCACAATTCCCTTGACAGTTACATGCCTCCAGTCCATTGTACCTTAAACATCTCATTTGCTCCCCAAAATCCAAGACACATATGATAGACCACTTTTCAGATTAGACTCATATAAATATGCTCATCTTCACTTTTGACCCCCCCCCGTGTGTGTGTGTGTGTGTGTGTGTGTGTGTGTGTGTGTGTGTGTGTGGTGTATGCACACAACTGTAAGAATGGGAAACCAGATGATGACCACAAATGTTGGAGAGTCCACTTGTTAGATTGGTTGGTTTGAGAGCAGGTCTATAACTGGCATGAAGCCAATAGGACAGGCTTGATGGGTAGCAAGCCTCAGGGATCCACCTTGTTTGTATCTATGTGGAACTGGAATAACAAACATGCACCTCTATGCCTTACTTCTTTATGTAGGTTCTTGTGATTGAACTCATTTACTAGACATCTATTTCCCCATCCCAAATTTTACTCCTTTTTCTAAAAGACTAAATGCCTTCCAAGTTGTTAAAAGCCTAAAATCATCCTAAGGCTCTTATTTTTGTTTTTTTTTTCAATTACCAACCCCCACCCTTAAATAGTATAAAAATTCCACACACTTGACTTCTTTAATTTATTTGACACCCTTTTTTGTTTTCTGCTGATCAGCAATGCCATCTCCATTATCACCTTCCACAGGCCCTCCATAGTGTTGTCAGAATGACATTTTGAAGACCTGAACATGTCATTCCAGTTCTCAAAAATATTGGGTGACTCTTCAAAGCTCCTTGGATGGCGTCTGGACTCCACGTTCTGTGTGATCTGTCATTTATTATTACAAGAATTTCTGTACCACTCTCAGCTGGTGTTAAAGGGACTGACACCCAGAATTTGTATTTGAAACCATCTTTCTTCCTACAGATTTTACCCTTTTGTTAGTTGGCTAAAACCAAAGTGATGACTCCCTACCTCACATGTGAACAAGTATTGGGTTTGTACCTTTAAACTGTATTAACATCATGTCACAACAAACGTGCTCTTATGGCAGTGGAAGATTGATGTCTCAACCTTGCTGTTGCCAATCAAATTCCCTTGGGGGGGTGGCTGTTCTTTGCTTCAGATGGTGCTATCACCAGAATGGAGCTACAAGAGATGACAAAGTCTGGTGGTTTCCTGGAAGGGACGTGTGGCTTTATAAGGCTTGGTCTAAATAATTCTAATTTGTTTCATTTGTCATCCTCTGTAGAACCAGGGTACTACCTTTCACTATAGTCAGTAATCAGTCCAAATTTTGGAATATTTCTAGCCATTCTTGATAGCAAGAAAGAGATTACCAAGTCATATATCATTAGTAAGGATAATTCTATGTCAGCTCCTCTCATTTACAATCCAGATCCCTGCTAAAGCATGAAAAATAACAGCAAATTAAGATCATAGTAATTGGCCAAATGGGACATAAATGCAAGTACAATATACTAGACATTAAATCTGTCTTCTTATGGTGGGAGCTACTCTGATTAAACAAAATTTTTTTCTTGTCTTCCAAGAGGCCAAGCCCATATTTCATGTGTAGTTACACCTATAGCTTAAGTTTGGGGAAGACTTAAAAACCTCTCTCTCTCTCTCTCTCTCTCTCTCTCTCTCTCTCTCTCTCTCTCTCTCTCTCTCTGTGTCTGTATCTGTGTGTGTGTGTGTGTGTGTGTATGAAGTGATGAAGTGCAATGCTACTTGAAGCAATATTTAAAAGGGATAAAATCAGTAGATATACTAAGTTTCCTTTGCACTCTGCAAATCTAATGTAATGAAACCTGAATTCCATTTTATCTCCTCACTTAGTAAGGAAAGCCTGGGGCCAAATCTACCCCCCTAAATACTGCTTCTTTCCCTGAACAGAGGTCAGGATATGGCACTGTTTTAAATGGATATTACAGCATGAATGGCAGTGCTTGTGACCGAGGAATTACAATGGCCTTTTGCAGATGCCAAATGTCACTGTGTTCTCTAGGCTGTGCCTAACATCTGTGGGAGAAAGTGAGCATGTCATTTGAGGGAATGGAGCCAGATCAAGCCCCTGCTCTGTCAAATAGCATGCCTGATAAAAAACTCCGACTCATTGGTCTCAGGAAGGCAAGAGCAGATCTTCTGAGTGCAATCTGACCTTTAAACAAAAAAAAAACTGAATGGGAAATAGACAACAAACACTGAAACAGTCAAGTATAAACATCAAGGAAGTTCTAAAAGGCAAGTGGCACTATTCAGAGGACAGGGACCTTGGTGTCAATGTGGCCAGAGTTTATATCAGCACTATTACTGATCATGAGCCTCTTTCAACAAATTTCTCTCTCCATTGGTTCTTCCATTCATAAAAGCAGATATCCATTCATTCTACAATATTCTCTGAGAAAATACTGTTAATTTCTGTCAGAAACTACATGAGGCTCAGAACGTTATATGAAAAATAGGTAGCACAGTCATAAGCTACAGCCAGAGAGTATAGATGTTGGATATATCACAATCCGTGAGGTCATAGACTACTCACTATGTTGGTAGCTCTGGAGGAGATGGACTTACATACCAAACAAAGTGTTTTTAGTGCAGGGATGTGATTTTCTTCATCATCATGGGACTTTATGAATGATGTCAGAAGCTACATCCATAAAGTCCCACCAGTACGACTGCCTAAACATGAGCTGAACAAGGATGACACCAATTGACATGTCAAAGTGGATGGGAAAAGCTCATGAGGCCTAAATGCTAGACAAAAACTGAGGTAACTGAAGAGTGCTGACAGTGGAAGAAATATTTTTCCGGGGAAGAGCACATCAATGGATCATCCAATACCAAAGGCCAGCCCTGAAAACATACATACAAGTAACATTGTACATATTGAGACATATATACATACATATATATATATACATATATATATGTAACAATAATGAAAAAAGGCTATGAATTTGAAAGAGAGGAAGTAGAAGTATATGGGAAGATTTGGAAGGGGCATGATATGATTATATTGTAATCTCAAAAAATTTAAAGTACAAAAATAATGCTTCTATCTCCTTGCCTGGTACTTGTTCGTTGACTGAAGTTCAGTTCTGGCACTGTTCTCTTCTCATCCTCTACAGTTTGTCTTCATGATAAGGCATTTCTGTAAGGTATGTTGTGCCTCCCTCCTCTGATTTTTCTTCTCATAATATCAAATTCCATTCAAATGCTAAACTCCAATACCTGAGAATATACCCTTAGTTGAGAACTGTCATTGGACATTTAATGACATTAAAATAAGGACATACAGGTTTAAGACAGGAACTAATGCAGTAACTAGAGTTCTTATAGAATGATAAAAATTAACAGAGACTACTGGGGATAGGGTCATTCGATAACAAGTGTTGGAGGCATGCCTCTGCAAAGCAAGGATTACCAGCAACTGGTCTCACCCAGGGACATCAAAAGAAAACATTCCCCTAGAACCTTCAGGGACAGCATGCCTCTGACTTCTTGATTTCAGATTTTTAGCCTCCTGAGCTCTGAAACATTAAAAATCTTTTACTTTATGTCATTTAGTTGTGATATGTGTTTTATGTTGATCTCATATGAGCTGCATATATATCTCATGTATCTCTTCACTACTTTCTCAAGGTACATTTGGAGTACCACACCAGAAACTCACCACTCAGAAATCTTCTAATATAGCAAATACTGTTGTGTAAAGGGTGTGTGTGTGTGTGTGTGTGTGTGTGTGTGTGTGTGTGTGTGCGTGTGTGCAGGTGCATGTGTGTATGTGTGTGTGTGCTGTGTGTGTGTGCGTGTGCATGTGTGTGTGCTGTGTGTGTGCGTGCGCAGGTGTGCTATGTGTGTGTGTGTGTGTGGTGTGTGTGTGTGTGTGTGTGTGTGTGTGTTGTCACATAAGTCCCTTTTATTTTATGGGTTCATGCTAATACTTTAAAAGAACCTAACTAATAACATATTCACAGTAACATTCCAAGGATGGAAATGCATGTGTTATTCTACAAGGAACAGATAGTGAGGGAACACAACCAAGATGCCTCAGAACCCATACTCTGTTTATCTCTACAGGCAAATCACAGGCAGGCTAGTGCTCAGATTCTATCATCTGCTCTTGACAATCTTCTAACTACCTTTGTCAGCCTTTCTTAGCAAGAAGACAGAGATCCTTGCAATTAATTAATGGGAGAGTGTAAGTTGCCAGGTACATTTTAGTCGTATCGATTCTTCACTAAGAACCTCTTCCCAAGTTCCAAAACAGGTTGAGAAGCTCAGATTCATACAGAGTGCCAGCTCTGAGAGGGGATATGTGTTTAGCAAATGTGTTCAGGTGCATGCGTTGAACTTGTTCTTCTTCTGTTCTAACTGCCTGTCCCACCTCTTCCCAAAAGATTGAAGTAGGCTAGTACTGCAGAATTATTTTAGCTCCAAGTCTCCATCAAACCCCTGTGTCAGCAGAGGACAGGAGAAACAGGGGCGGGGGGTTCATTACACCCCTACAGAATAAAGAACAGACCCTACATTTTTGGCCCTGCATCCGGAAGGCTTCACCAGCATGGATGGTAGCAGAGATAAAGAAATTGTGCACCTGACTGGAAACATGCCTCTCAGTAAAGTCCATACAGCAAGCAACAGGGGAGTCAGGCCTCCATGAACCAAAATGAAAAGGAGCTTGAAGTTCTAGAAGGATTCCAATGTCCTAGTCTCTGTTACAGAACAGTTGGGGAAGGATTAAAGCTGAACACAACTTTGTGTGTTGGCATCCATCACAGAAGGCACCTGCTATTGGCAATCTAAGGGATGAATCAATGCCTTTTCCCCAGCTGGAAGCATTGAAGATTGCAGTTAATCTCTCTCCCTCTTGCTCTCATTTTCAAAGTGTCATAGCTTTATCTATGGAATAGCTGAAGTTTTAGTAAAATGCTCTTTCTGATCTCCATATCTTGTATCATCGCCTTCTCTGAGTCCCTCTTGTTGGCCTGAGGGGCCCTGAAACAATATCAAATGGTAACACCCTGGAAGAACGGTCTGTTTCCTCCCTCTTACAGGGTCAGCCCAATCTATAGCCTTTGCTTTGAGCCTCATATATATCCTTACAAACTGCTGAAAGCTCGGTTTGGAGCTGTTCCCAGCACATGCTGATATCAATCTACACATTTGTAGTGTGCGCTTCTCTGGCCCTGCTAGAGGATTATTAACAAGAACAGAGTGTTTGGATGATTGCCTGGGAAGAGGGAACTTCATCCTCAATTCACCACATCAAACCTCCGTTTGTCATGCTATACCCTAATGACATTCAGAAGGCAAGTTCTTCATTCGTCCCAATAGAAACCACCAACTGCCCTCCTGTCAGGTTGGACTGTGAAACAAGGGAGTTTGTTTTGGATGGTAGTCTTGGACAAATCTTTCCTGTCAAGGACCACATTTGGGATGTGATTTTTCTCTTTGCTTCCTCCAGCATATCCTCCTGAGCTATATTCACTGACATCACCCTGCAAGTAATCTCTCTTCACTCTGGGTTAGCACACAGCCATGTGAGTCTGTTTTACACTCATTTCTCAGAACTCCACTCATTACAGTTCACCTGCTGCCTTCTGTATCTCTCTTTTGTGATGATCACAAAGGATACTGGCACTCTAACTGCATCTCCTGGGATCTCTCTTCTTTGATATATGCTGGTCCCATCCCCTAGTGATGTGAATATTTTAGCTGAGGACTTTTGCTTACAACCGTGGTCAGAAGATGCTGCTGGCACAAAGGTGCTATCTCTAGAAGCTTGTAACATATCCTGACCTTCTCTACTCTCCTACTGACCTGGCCTCAGCCACTATAGATTATTACAAATGAGTGAAGTGCAATGTCACTTTGGTTTACAAAAAAGGAATAAGATTTGAACTATGCTAGAAGGTAATACAGACATGACCATAGAAACTATAGCCTTTGACTGGCTTTGAGACTTCATGAAAGTCTCAAAGGGAAGATGCCCTAGAGAAGCTGCCTAGAAAGTTAAGGGAGGATATAATATCCCAATGAACAAAGCAGACAATGTGGTTTTATCAATGGCTGGGAACAAAGTTGCTATTGTATCAATCATGTCTAATTGACCTGATACTTGATACAATATAGATGACAACAAAGAATGGCACTTATGCAGCCTGCAATGTCAATTGAGACGGAGGCATGGTCATAGGTTCATGCAATATCAAGTTGCTGAAGCAAAGCTCAGTGACTACAACACAGGGCCACAAGCTAACCTAACTCACAAAAGAGTTTTCTGGCTTCTGTGTTAGATCCTCCAGTGATTCCTGGAAAGGAGATGAAGCCAGGCCTCAGAGAGAATTCTGATGAAGAATGCTAAGTGGATTCTAGGTTAGGTGACTACACTAGGTAACATCTCTGTAGGCAAATCAGTTTCCTTCTCTAGAACTCATCATGGGACATCTATCAATTGAAGCATATGGACCATATGAATTCTGAGAATGTATCACTTCTCTGGGATGGGTGGCAAGATACATCATCTTCCTTTGGAAAAAGTGAAATAGAATGATGATTCCTCAAGCTGCTGCAGGCACCATATGAGTTATCTTCTCATTTGGAACTTCCACTAATTGCTTCTGTTGGTGTGGACCATCCTTACCACCTCCTTGAGCTCCTAGCTCATGCCAGCTCCATTTGGGGTCTTCAGTCAACATAGCACCCTGATCTTGTTTTATTCAAAATTTGCATTAGCTGTTTCTCCTCTAAATTGTTGAACTCATAAAAATTCCCAACATTGATCTTTGATATGCCACTTATTTTCTTTCATTAAAATTCTGCTTTTCTATGGCATGGATCTCTCCTACTCTCTTCTTACTATTGTTCTTCCTCCACACTGTTGATTATTTCTCTTTTCCTGTCTTTCTGTCTCTGTGTCTATTTCTCCCCCATGTCTCTCTCTCTCTGTTCCCCTCTGTCTCCCCCTCCCCTCTCTCATTAGATTTTGAAAATGTTATGTAAAGGTAAGTTATTTTTCACTGAAATTGGTATACTTGAAGCTTGACACATAGTAAATTGTCATTGTTTACTGAATAAGTAAAATAAAACTTCAAAAAGTTGTAGATACATAGAAATAGGAAAGAGCCAGTAAAATCTTCTCCATCCATTTTCAGTGCTATGTCTTGGTTTATGAAATATAAGTGTCTTGGGAGCAAAGAAAATTATCAGTGAAGATTAGTAACTAGATAATAGCAAAGTGTAATGACATATGTATATGAAAATATCATGATGAAGCCTATCACACTTACAAGATAGCTTAAAAATAATTTTAAAGAATTCAGAGATGGGACAACTAACACTAAAGGCCTTTTGAAAAGACACATCAAATCCTACCACTGTAGAAGCTTCCTAAAATATGTATAGAGCCACTTTTTAGTGGGGTAGACAACACCCCATCCAGGCATCTTATGCCACCAAGTAAAATTTCCACTACCAAAAATGGGTTACATCTCACTGAGTCAATGATAAAAGGGATCCCATAGACCTCTCCAAACATCAAAGGGTATTTCCAAGAATAATGGTTATTCTGCATAACCTGATGGTAAGGTTCTATTGTTAAAGACACAACTCAGTCATGACATAAAATATGGAGAAATCAAGCTGGTGCCTAGCTAAAAGCTTCATCCCTACAGACTAGCATTCATGGCACAAGAGGTTACTTTGAATGTTACTAGAAGACTAGAAGAGAAGAGTAATCATTCACATTATTCAACTACAAAAATCTTCAACTTACAACTTACAACTTCCACTTCATAAGATGGAACCCACAACTATTACTGCAAAAGTGGACAAAAACCTGAGACCAGACCATTCATAGGCCTAGAGGAAAACCTATTACTATTATTCTGATAAAGGAACATAAAAATAAAATGACTCCTTATGACATATTGCTATACCCATAGATCAGAGCATCACTCAATCCTTAACAGAGAAGGTTTTTCTTGTAGTAAATAGTAATTAACCAAAGAGATATACAACTGGACAATGTGCAGGGAGTGAGAGACCTTGAGTACTCAGCTCTAAATAAGATGACTTTGTCAAAGCCCTCCCCCACCAAAGCTCAGGAATCTATGCAGAAGAAGATGTGGAAAGATTGTAAGAGCCAGAGAGGATGGATGACTCCAAGGAACCTATCTCCCAGACACAACAGGACTGAAGTACACACAAAGAATGAAACAGCATGGACAAGACTTGCAAAAGGTTCAAACCAGACAAAAATCCAAGGACTGAAAAAGGGAAGTGTCTATTTCTCCCCCATGTCTCTCTCTCTCTGTTCCCCTCTGTCTCCCCCTCCCCTCTCTCATTAGATTTTGAAAATGTTATGTAAAGGTAAGTTATTTTTCACTGAAATTGGTATACTTGAAGCTTGACACATAGTAAATTGTCATTGTTTACTGAATAAGTAAAATAAAACCTCAAAAAGTTGTAGATACATAGAAATAGGAAAGAACCAGTAAAATCTTCTCCATCCATTTTCAGTGCTATGTCTTGGTTTATGAAATATAAGTGTCTTGGGAGCAAAGAATTTTGTTCTTTTCCTTTATTTTTTTGAGAGAGAAAAATATGAAATTGAGTGAGTAAGAAGATGGGGAGGATCTAGGAGGAGTTGAGGGAGGGTAAATATGATCAAAACATATTGTATGAAAAAAACTAATAAAATTTTTTAAAAAGAAGAAAAATGATATAATGATTAAAGGTATAGGAGATAACACATATTTCCAGTTCTAGATAGAAATGGCTAGATAACATAAAGAGACCTGGTACCCTGACATGATAACCATTTCAACATTTCAATTCTTTTTGCATGCAGCCTTTAGTATATGTGTACTTTGTGGCAAACAGTTTTATGATTTTCTAGTGATTCTTCTCTTATTTTGACTTAGGTAGCTAAGGATACTATAAATCTTACCTTTAGCCAACTATATTCTTACAAGCTACTTTTTCTGTCTTTGGATAACTGTTTCCAAATCATAGAATCCCCACATTAACGTTGGTGCTGTAAAAAGCTGTTCTAAATCTGGAAATATACCTGAGTGGAGATGTAGTCAACTCATTTAGAATCTTGAATGAAACATGTGTAAAGGGACCAATCATTTATTGTGAGCACAAGATTAAAATTAACATTCCAAAGTTAGTAGGACATGAATATCTTTGTTCATTTTGCTGACAATTAAGTGCTGTTTGCCATATTGAACATTCTTCTAAGTGCTTTCCACATAGTAATTCCCTTAACCTAGACATCTTCTATGGGGCCTTCATTTTTCCATTTATTTAAGGAATTTGTTTAAGATCTCACAGCTACATTTAGGCAGATCTTGAATAAAACTAGTAAATTTCTTTAAAGATTGAGAAATGTTGATTTGGAAAGACCTGAAAGGTAATTTTGCTGGAAGTTATGAAATGGCAATTCCTGTACTCCTGAATGCTGAGTCATCCATTGCCCCATTACATATTTCTTAGTTTACAGATATATTAAATATTTTTCTTAGGTGACTTGGAGACGGTGGAAAAATGTAGGACTTAAAGGTATACAGATGTGGATAGACCCATATTCTTTCTTTGAATTTTAGGTTTACTTTTATTTTTCTCCTTTTTTCTTTCTTTTTGTAGAGTTTTAAATTTTGAATTTTTATGCAAGACTCCTTATTTAACATAAAGCCTTTTTATTTCACATGAAATTTACCTTTTCTTAAGTGCTGAAGACTATACATCTAGCAGGAATTGTGGTCCCTGGAGATAATGGAGCTGAATGGTTGTAGGTCAGCTAGTTATTCAGTGTTTCTCATTTGTTTATAGTGAAATGACAAATATATGGGTTCTTACCTGGGACTGAGGATAACCACATCTGATTGTCCTCCATAATTTCCATATAAACAAATATTCATAGATACATAGTAACTTTCATAAGACTCCAGGGCTAAGACATAGCCAAAATTGAATATAAACATTTCAACATTTAAAAAAAAAATAGTTTCTATTTTCTTAATGTGAAGGTAGCAAGCCAGTAGGCTGTATGTTTTCTTATAGTTTTCTACCCTAATTGTCCTTCAGAAGCTCAACACACACTTATTGCTTGCCTTCAATACAGGCAGACCTCCAGATTCTAAGGGACCCAGTGGGAAACAAGCAGTTAAGTTTAAAATTCTTGATGATGGACGACTAGGTGGAAGCTGCAGCAGTGAAGCAAGTTAGAAAAAAATACAACAGATACATGGACCACAAGAAGAGATGAGTTAAGGTGATGGGAGTGGTAGACCTCTACCACTAGGCTGTTCAGGGAATGATGTGTGAGAGGATGACAATCAAGCTCAGTTTTAAATAGCAAGGAGGCAGGTAAATAGACCACCCAGAGAGCATGATACATGTCAGAAATGACTTGAGCTATTAGAGGGGCTTGATGAGCTTCATGGAAAGAGTGATTGGGCACAATATTTGGAAAGAAAATAGAGTTACATCATATTTACTTTGCTAAGAAAGAGTGAGGAATTTGGTGTGAAGTACTGAATACATGTGCATGCTCTGCACACATATGAATGTGTCTTTATAAATCTAGGTAACAAAACATGCTTTCCTATTTTTTGAGATCCTAAATATTTACAAGGAATAATGCCAAAAAAAACTTTATTTCATTTTACAAAAAGAAATATTAGTAGTAACATTAGTCCACTTTATTTCCTTCATGGTACTATCACTATAAGTATCTTTCTTGCTCCATCTAAGTCAAAATCCCTAAACTGACTTTTGTAGTTTTCATTGTTATACTTGCTTATCTTCATTTTTAAAAGAGCATATGTAAGAATTCCTAAATAATTACAATATTGATCAGCTATTTTTAATATTTGCATATATAATATATTGGCTAAATTTATTTGTGAGATTGTTCCATCTTGACACAGTTACAGTCCATTATGTATATACACAATTTTCCTTGTTTCACCTCTCACTAAGTCTTCTTTTAAAAATGCTCATTGTCATAAAATACAGATTCAGTGAGCACAGTAGTGTGTCTTGTGTTTGAAAGGTGCTCCAAGGCAGTCATTATCAACCCTTTCTAATACATTATGTATAGATAAAACATTAATTAATATGACAATTAGATGGTACTGTTTAACACAGGAAATCCCTGACTTATGAGAGGATCATATCTTAATCCACTAGTAACTCATTAAGCTTTTTGCCATTACATTTTCTTCTCCACCTGAATTTTTGAATACAGAGAAATTTAGCAAAACTTTTCCAGGTGTGAGTGTGGGGTTATCAAATCCATTTTTTTTTCAGTGTTTGCTTTTCTTTTATGAGCTTGTTAGATTTGTTGATGTGTTGAGTTTGGGGGTATACATTGCCATTTAGATGATATTGAACAATATGGTGAATATCTCTTAGGAAGCATCGAGGATGAGAGTTGTATTTGTAGAGCTGTTGGAGGAACATGAAGGAGCTGGAGGATCAGAAGTATCTGGAGACCATCTCTACTATGGACTGTCCTTGAACTGACATTTTTCATACTTATTCTGCTTAAACATATGAAAATCGCTAATGTCAGTCAGCCACCCCTCCAACCCATTGGTTTGCTCAGGCCCGCTTAGAAGAAGTGAATTCAAAAGCAGAAGGTCATGAAGTCTTTGAACATTCATCAAGTTTAGACCACTCCTACCAACCACTCCTAGCAATCAAAAGCCATTGTTGTTTTGGAGCTGTGAACAGCCTTAAGTTGCATGTTGTACTCAACTTATATAGTTAAAAAGATATTCAGTGTATCATCAGACTTTATAGAGCTAATGTATCTTTGGAGGATATCTATTAGAACTGACAGATAAAAAATTATGAACAAAGCCCTAGAAATGATTAGGTGAGCAAACTTTGTTTTTTGAGCATTTGTCCTGATATATAAACCCACAAAATGTCATAATTTCACAGCCTAAGTAAATAAAACATTACCACCAGTTCTTTGGTTTTAAAAATAACATTTATTTATCATTTACTATACATTAAATTCTGGTCCATCTACAATCTTTCATCAACTATCCCAAGTAAGCCTGTAAAATGGAAGGTATTCTCACATTTTTTTTCTTTCCAAATGTAAAACCTGACTGAGATTAATCAAGCAGAGGTCTTTCTGGCTTCAGAGTTAGTACTCACCATAGTTTCTCATCTCTAGATTTGAAGGAAACTTTGAGTCTCACAATCCCCCTTCAGTCAGAAAAAAAAAAATCTCACCTCTAGTGAATGGAAGATCAGGGAGAGAGATGGCTTAGCAGTTAAGAGCACAAATATTCTTGAAGAGGGCCTAAGTTCAGTTCCCAGCACTCACATCTGGCAGCTCACAACCACCTGTATAACTCCAGGTCCAGGGAAAACAATGCCCTCCTCTGGCCCCCATTGGCACTGCATTTAAATACACAGCCCCATACAGACAGAATACACATAATTTAAAGTAAAAATAAGTCTTAAAAAGAAGACCAAGATTTCAAACTTAGTACCCCTTAGATGCAAATGAAGACTTTTACCTATTCTTCTATGTTTCAACACATCCTTTATTTGAGCATGGTCACTGTAGAGAAAAAAAAGTCGTGTTCCTTCTTTCCTGACAAAATTTCAGACTCTTAAAAATGGGTGTGTCTGCCCTCTTTAAAGTGGGGGAGCTTCAAATATCTACCCTTCTCTTTACATCTGTTAGACTCCTTTCCAGAAGAAAAATTAGGAATTTGTAAAAGGGTTGCTTTGTGATCTCTCATGAGTACCTTCTGTGGGATCTGAATGAAGAGCCTACCTTCTTCTCTGAGTGAGCAGACCAGTGTGGCAGTAGTGTAACCAGAAAGCCCTGTAGTCCCAATATGACGGTGCCTAACTGGGCTGGCCAGTTTAAAGCAGCAGAGGAAGAAAAGAAAAGCTCATGCTTTCAAATTGCATACTGTAATCTTGTTCTTTCGTAACAAGGTTTTGTCTTCCACTGGTGTGTGTGTGTGTGTGTGTGTGTGTGTGTGTGTGTGTGTGTGTGTGTGTGTGTGTGTGTGTTTCAGTTCATTCAATAGAGAAGGAAAAGAAAGCACCACTTCTAAAGAAAGGACTCCTGGTGTAAACCAAGTGACTTTGAGAATGTGTCATCCAAATTCCTACAAGATTTATCTTTGAGTATTTTTTAAGCCAATAGGGAACTTGTTTTCAAAACCCAAAGTTTCCACTTCTAGGTGTGTTTTCAGATTAAAAAAAATCCCTTCCAGCTTGAAACTGTGGAGAGGCAACTGAGAAAAGCATTAGTTGTTTAGATTGTCCTAGAAGTAGCAATATTAAAAGCCATTTGGTTCATTTAAAAATGCAAAAGTTGCTGGTGGTGGTGGCGGTGCACGCCGGTAGGATTTGCTGAAAAATGCAAAAGTTACATATTAGTTATGACAAAAGTGTTAGCTAAGATCAAGGGGTTTTGGTTATTGCTGTTTTGTTTTTTGTTATATTTGTTTTTTTCTTATGGGAACAGTTTTTAATCTACAATGGCCTGAACTTTGACCTAAGTCTCTGTGCTAACAAAGCTGGGAATATAAAAAGAAAGCATCAGAGATTGGTTGAGGAGTCCTATCAAGGCCACCATCACTCATCTTAATTTCCATGAAAAGGTTGATTTCCTTCAAGCCCAACATAATTCCTTGTAAGGTCCATGAGCCTGAACAAATGTGCATGAGCATGCCACTGCAGTCATCCATCTGGCATAAAGGAAGATGAGGAGCAAGTGAAATTAGACCATGCCTCTCTGGTTTCCCCTAAGAGCTGCCAATGAATGAGAGCATCAGCTGCACCATATTGGGTGAGTCAAGCCTCTTATCCTTAACTGAACACTCCACATGCAGCTTGCTAGGCACATCCTGTGAATAGGAATGACTCAACCTCAACAGGTGTCCATCTGCCTTGCCAACCAACCGCCTGTTGCAATAGACCGCAGCAGCAGCACATTCTCAGTGGCATAGAAAGACTGACAAATAGCAGGCTTGTGTCTCCTCACAGAGGGTAGGGGTTGGGTTGAAGGCAGATGCAAAGACTAGATACAAATGCATAAATGCACCCTGTCAACCCCAGGAGGATGTCCTGCCAACTGACATATCAGCAGCCTTTTGGTTTCCATTTGGTAGTTCTCTTCCATGGGATCTGAGTCAACAGCTCCTGGCAGTGAAACAAGTTACAGAAACACCTTATGAATTTTCTGTTTTAACTTTTCATGATGCTTCTAGATTTATTACCTTATGGGCAACATTTCACAACACACAAATGTTGGTGTTGAGTACACCTTGCAGATAAAGTAAAGCTTAGAGAGTAGACACTCAAAGCCACATCATGTGTTCAAGAAGGAACAGGGCAGAATCCAAATCCATGACCTCTATTCACTATACTTTGAATAACATTCTATACTGCTGAAATATGCATGACTATGAATTCCTTCTTGAGTGAAGCCTCAATTACTTTGTTCTGAAAGAGAATTAGAGGACATTCTTTGTATCCTTATATCTCTCTGCCTTGTCTTCTTTCACTTGTGTGTGTGTGTGTGTGTGTGTGTGTGTGTGTGTGTGTGTGTGTGTATTCCCCTGGGAGTTACCCATAGCCCTTCTTCCATAGCTTTTATTCACATAATCACATCATTCTATAGGGTAGACTTAGAATTTGCCTCTATGCACAGATAATATTGGGAACTTTTATAATGGGGAGAATTTGGAGCACTGAATTTCAGTAGATAACAAGTGGTGGTAGCATCAGTCAATGTCTGCTCAATGTCTGTGAAATAAAACGGAAAATAAAACTCTACCAAACGTAGACAAGAACTAAATCATATAAACAATTTTAAGAAGCAAGAATAATAAAGTTTATTTTGCCTGAATGCTTTTATGGGATGATACTATGAAAATAATAATAACTCATGGGTTTATCCTAACTCATTCAAAGACCAAGTAAGAAAGTTATTATTTCCACAGAGATTTTAAAAGTTAAAAAAAACCTAAGATATACATAAGTTTATTTCTTTGCCTAAGTTCTCACAACAAAACAATAGAGAGCTGGGACTCATACCAAAGTCATCAGACACCTAATTCTCCAGTGATTAGCCATGACTTTCATTGGCTTTCTTGGTGTTGGTTTTTAGACTCAATGTGAAGTTTGTTTTACAGATTCTACAAGAGATAAAGAGACACAAAGTTTAGTGCCCAAAAGGAGGTTTTCCCCAAATGCTTACAATTATGTGACAGAAGATACAGATTCATGAATTAACAACCTGAACATCAATTTACAAAATTAAGCACAGTAATTGAGAAAAAGAACAGTAGAGCTTCTGTACATGTCCTTTGTTGGTCATTTCTCAGTGCAGTGATGGCATTTCCCACCTTCATTGAATTTGAATGGAGCTCAATGTACAAATCAATATGCTGCTGACAAGCCTACAGCCATCATTTCTTCTTCATTTGATTGATTATTCAATGATGAAACCATGAAGGGTATGTCTGATTGACCCTGTAAAATCAGGCAAAAACGGATCACCTAAGCATTCTAGCTTCATGCAAAGCACGGTTTAACTGCCTAAGGAGAATATAAGCACCTGCTGCTAAGGGATGAAGAAGAATCTGAGCATTCTGATAAGTCTGCAAGAAGACCTTCAACTCAACACCAAGCTGACTATAGCATTTAAGAGATTTCTGTGTTTTAACTCTTTTTAAATCTGTCTTTGATAGTACTTTCTACCCTCACTGAAGGACACAGATATAAAAATAGGAGAAACATTGAATAAATAGACAAAATCTAGCTTTGTTATTTGGTGACTGTGGGCAAATGCTTTTCCCCTCAGCAAGTCAGGTCACATGTGTCTTTATGCTTGCTTCTTAAGGCATGATTAAAAGACAGTTTGATTCCCAGTAAAACTGGAGCACATTACAAAGTTACCATGTGTTGAAAAAAGAAAGAATAATAAATGCCCTTACATCACCATGTGTTGATTTATGTATTACATTTTATGTAACATTTTTGATGATTATAAAACAAAGTTCGTGACATCAATCATACAGGTGGAGACATGGATCGTCAATGGCATTGCCCACTCTCATACATTGAACAAATTAACACTGCTTCTGAAGGCCTTGCAAGAACCAGAATAGAAACTATTTTTGGATGAATTGGTAAAAATAATTGAGCAAGGGAATTACATTTTTAAGCCAGAGATATTAATAACAGCTACAGAACATAAAGGAAATGAGTGATATAAATAGAAATGAAACAATACATTTTTAAGATGTTAAATATATTCAGATGTTTTACTCTTTTAATGTATTTAAAAGTTACATGTGTGATGATTTAGTGCAAGGGTATGGCCAGGAGTTAGAACATATCACAGAAGATGTTTATTTGGTGAAAATGAATTTAGGAAGGATGCTTGCCATATAATGTGCAGCTATATAGAGCAATTATAATTAGTCTACCCATTTTGTTAGAGCACTAACAAAAATACAGGTAGTCGTACAAGTTAGCATCTATACCTCTATCCTTTTCAACAGTGTTGTGTGAATTCACTTCAACTCAGCAAGCCCTATTAAATCCCTATTATATGTTAGGACCTACCACATGCAGATAAGATTTGATCTCTGACTTTAAGGGGCTTCTGTAATGTTATCAATTATAGTTGAAGTTTAAAATAATGAAGTTAAAGTTATTATTCTGACTGCTGTGACATGTTCCTGTAGTTCCAGGTACTTGGGAGTGGAAGGTGAGAGTATTACTTGAGTTGAAGATTTTGGGGCCAGCCATTCTGAGCAACACCGGGAGGTTCTCTCTCTCTCTCTCTCTCTCTCTCTCTCTCTCTCTCTCTCTCTCTCTCTCTCTCTCTCTCTTTCTCTCTCTTCTCTCAAAAAAGAAAACAAAAACAAAAAAACTGAGGTGAAAATGTTATTTTATTACCAAAATATTCTATATTCATCACAATGGTAATACAAAATGAAGATGCACACAATACCTACACACACACACACACACACACACACACACACACACGCGTGCGCGCGTGCGTGCACACACACGTTGAATCATAGCGTAAATAACAGCAGTGAAAGAAGGCATACATGCCCACCTAGTACTTGTTACTTCTAAATCGGTTATTAATCTCTGCCCCACTGATAATTTGGGCAAAGAGACTGCCATGTATACAGTAGGATATTTAACTGCTTTGTATACAGTAGAATATTTAACAATATTCCTGTGTTTATTTTTTAAATTAAATTCCAGTAGCATCACCATTTGGCTCAACAATAGAAAAGTATCTAATTATTTACAAATATCCCAGGAGAACCTGAGTCTCACTGCATAAGAACTACTAGGTACAAATGTATCAACTGTAGTATACCATTTCCTCACTAGGTACAAATGCATCAACTATACAGTTTCCTCAAAATAGCATGCGGAGAGGTTACTTCTGATTTCACACCACAATTCACAGGCAAAGAAATGGAATTTGACAGCTAGAAGGGCCGAATAAAGAATAATTTGAGGTGGTTCCTTTGGCAATTAAATGTAAGAACAGTGATTTAAATGCATCCATAACTGACTTTAAATCTCTCTCTCTCCCCTCCCTTCCTTTTCTCTATTCTCCACCCCTCTCTGATCTCTTTTTCTTTCTTTCCTTTTCCATTCCCTTCTCTTTCTCTTTTGGACGAATGAAATAGGAAAACACACTGTCATATATGTGCCTTTGTCAGTGTTTAACACTATACCCTTTGTTTCTTTCCAACTAGATACTGGTCTAGAGCTCTAGAGTGGCACTTCAGGAGTCACAGGATGTTCATGGATGGGGTGTCCTTTATTAATGTATGTGGCTTTTCATTGTTGATTATTTACATAACTTCTCATTTTCAAATGCTCAAACTGTACTTCAGAGAGTAGATGTCGACATTTAACTGTGCATAGTTCATTCCTACTGATTTATCTATTAGTCAATATTTCATCCAGGAATTTAGTATTCCAAGTGCACCATTTCTGAGAGGGAAGGGAGGAGATACCAATGCATATACCAGGACAAATATCCACCATAATCCAAGATAATCCCAGGGAAACTGGTATGTATTTTTATCCAAATTTCTTCACTTTTCCTAAAATAACACAGATCTATGAGATTTCTGTTGTTTAGATTTATTTTCTTTCTCCAAAGAGAACATTAAATTTCCCACAAAGTCACCAAGTTTTCTCCAGGAAATAGAAGTATTTCTGCCCATATAAGGAAGATGGAAATCTAAAAACATAATTTTCATTCTCCAGCACATAGCAAATCTCATAATTGAACACCATTTCCTACCAGAAGGATGGAGTTTTTTCCTTGCCTAGAATTGGACAAATTTATGTATTCTGTTCGTGCTTTTACATTTCTCTTGTTTGCCAAGACAAAAAAATCCTTCTTTTTTGTAGTTATTTTTTGTTTGAATACTTTAAAAATGTTTGGATACTCAAGGCCAGACAGCATCCCAAATTTTGAAAATACAAATATAACCAGAGGTCCTGGGACTTTGTGTAATATAGATGATTTTAAAAGAAAACATGAAGTGTCCCTGTGTCCCTGTTATGACAGCAATTCAACTGTACAGGACATCAGTTGTATGAACTTCTAGGCTGCCATTGCCTTGGACCATGGGGTAAGCTAATGTTCTGTGCTGTCCTGGCACCAGACACCTAAATGACATCTCTTCATTCAAAATCCAGGCCAAAATTGTGTTTATGAAAGTTAAGTGTGCCCTGAAAACTACATTTCTGTGTTCTGATGTGGTCAGTATATCCATCCCTTTTCTAATTAGTAGTTTATGTTTCTTGAGTATCAGACACAACCATGTTCATCCTTGCATCTCACAAGTCTACTATAGTTTCTAGTATAGGATAAGGACTCACTATGCATGTACTGAATAAACAATTGAGCATGAAAGAGAACAGTGTGGGAGTACTATAGGTCTTGATTACATAATGTGTCTAAGAGTCCTTGACTAGAAGATTGGGAGGGAGGGTAACTCATCCAGGAATGAGAGGGTCAATGCTAAGGGAACTTGCTGATAGTAGATCTGCCAGGTTTTTCTCCTAAGGAGAAGCTATTCCATAAAGCTCCAGACATCATGCAAGAAGTTATGAATAGGAATCCTATATGCTCAAAAGTTTGGACTGGGGATTGTAAAATAGGTGTGCAAACTCTGGATAGTCTCCAAACTAGTCACCAAATGGGGTCTAGAAACTTTAGAACATCCAAAGGGGTGGGTGTATGCATATGTGTGTGTGTGTGTGTGTGTGTGTGTGTGTGTGTGTGTGTGTGTGTGTGTGTGTGTGTGTTTGCATAGTACCTGAAAAGTCTAGGAAATTGATGTGGTTATGAGGAAGGATGTAAACAGAAACCATTGGGACAGAGGCTCATAAATGTACAGTGCTCATGTTTTGTTGTGGTAGTGATGTTAAACCTAACTATCTTTCCTGTAAGATATAAGGAACTTGAGGGACAGCTCCAAGTAATTGATTCCTATATTGACTAAGGGTCTTTCTCAGAGTCTGATGGAAAGCAGGTCACTATTTAATGGCATTGAATTTCTGGACAGGATCCATTTATCCACAGGAAGCTTCTACAGGCTAGAGTAAAATCTTCCTTGCATACCCCAGAAACTTTTGAGAACAGTCATCTCAGACTTCTAAGAATTATCCAGTACAAGTGAGAAACTGCAGAGAGTTCATATAAACTTGCAAGATTCAGTTGTTAAATACAAAAGGGAAAAAAGATACAGTTATCGAGCCATGGCAAGTTTAAATTGAACAAAGAGAGGACATGAACACCATAGAAACTGTCAAACATTCCAAATCAGAACACCATCTGCCTCACAGGCAGCTGGTTACCCATGTCACCACTGTCAACTTCTGAGTACCCAATATTTAGAGCAAGTTTTTAAATGACCTTTTGCTGGATTTAGATTCTTACTATATGCAACTAAAGAAAACTGATACAGATAGTGATTGACAGTTCAGGAAAACATAAAGGAAAGAAAATGTTTATAATAGAATTTAGTGATATACAGAATTGTACTTTATGATCTGTCAGTGTAGGGAACTTGAGAAAACACTGTAGATCTCTTCCTAAGGATATATCCTTAGGATGACTTTTAGGTATGTAGGATCCCTGGGATTAATAAATATGTACAGCTGGTGCTGAGTTGATTGGATAAAAGCATAAGTAATATGTCAATAATAAAAGAAACCAATTCTTGAAAATGTAGTTGGTGACCATGTATGATCCTGAGAGATTATCTTGAATCTACAGCTCTTAGGACTTTCAGAAAGGTAATACAGTTTGAACAGCGTAGACAAGGGGATAAATGTCTGAAAACCCTACAGGGAGCTAAACTCTCTATAAGCAAACACATTAACTCTCTCCCAGTGAAAGATTAAAGATTCAGTTAAAGACATGAAGATTCATCCTAAGACTGATACAGACTTCAGAGACCCCCAGTGACTTCAGTTACCAAATGAATCTGCAACAAATTTCAAAAACACATTTCTCTTTCAGAGTTATTTAGATTCTGAATTGTGATTAGAGATTTGGCTGTATGTTATCAATATTGCTGTCAGTTGACTAAATTCAGTGATATTGTATAACCAATATCTTGGGCAGAATTCTGACTCAGACTAAAACACACTCTCCCTTAAATCATCAATATGTTTCAGATAATTTACATCTATCTCCAAGGCTGATTTTCCCATCCAGAAATGACCTAAATATGCTTTGTGGGATTTAAAAAACCAATGTCAGCTCCTCTTAGGAAAAATTGCTTTCATCTCTCCAAGAGCTGCTTCTGTGGAATGTGTGGTCGTTCTTTGCTAGGAGGCATTTGGAAAAGCCACATCAGCCTAAACTCTCATGAGAATTCCTCTTGCCTGTCAGATACATTATCTTCAAAGAATGGGACTTGACTGTTATGGATTCCCCTCATTCTCCATGAGAAAATGAGAAAGCATGCATCTGTGTTACAATTGCTTCAGTCATTGAGGTGACGTTTTGAGCTGCATGTTTTTTTATGTCATCCTGTTTCATTAGTAGTTGTGAAATTAAATGAGCAGTCCTCATTTTCCCTAAGGAGACAAAAGCCCAAATTTCTGCATTTGGACTCAGAGAGGTGTAACATTCATATTAAGTTTCTTAAGAGGATGATGGCTGAATATTTTTTTAATTTAATTTTATTTTATTTTACAATATAATTTAATTCTACATATCAGCCACGGATTCCCTTGTTCTCCCCCCTCCCGCTCCCTCTCCTTCCCCCAAACTCACCCCCACCATTCCCATCTCCTCCAGGGCAAAGACTCCCTGAGGATTGAGATCAACCTGGTAGAGTCAGTCCAGGCAGGTCCAGTCCCCTCCTCCCAGGCCGAGCTTAGCGACCCTGAATAAGCCCCAGGTTTCAAACAGCCAACTTATGCACTGAGCACAGGACCGGTCCCAGTGCCTGGATCCCTCCCAAACAGATCAAGCCAATCAACTGTCTCACCCATTCAGAGGGCCTGATCCAGTTGGGGACCCCTAAGCCATTGGTTCATAGTTCATGTGTTTCCATTCATTTGGCTATTTGTCCCTGTGCTTCATCCAACCTTGGTCTCAACAATTCTCACTCATATAAACCCTCCTCTTTCTCACCAATTGGACTCCCAGAGCTCCACCTGGGGCCTAGCCATAGATCTCTGCATCCAGTTCCCTCAGTCATTGGATGGGGTTTCTAGCACAACAATTAGGGTGTTTGGCCATCCCATCACCAGAGTAGGTCAGTTCGGCTGTCTCTTGACCATTGCCAGCAGTCTATTGTGGGGTTATCTTTGTGGATTTCTGTGGGCCTCTCTAGTAATTTGCTTCTTCCTATACTCATGTGGTCTTCATTCACCATGGTCTCCTATTCCTTGTTCTCCCTCTCTGTTCTTGATCCAGCTGGGATCTCTCACTCCCCCAAGCTCTCTTTCCCTAGACCCTCGCCTGTCATTATCCCCACTCATGTCCAGGCTGTTCATGTAGATCTCAGCCATTTCTCCATCATTGGGCAATCCCTGTGTCTTTCTTGGGGTCCTGTTTTTCAGGTAGCCTCCCTGGTGTTGTGAGTAGCAGTCCAGTCCTACTTGTTCCACATCTAGTATCCTCCTATGGGTGAGTACATACCATGTTTGTCTTTCTGAGTCTGGGTTATCTCACTCAGGATGATTTTTTCTAGATCCATCTATTTGCCTGTAAACCTCAGGATGTCATTGTTTTGCTCTGCTGAGTAGTATTCCATTGTGTATATGTACCACATTTTATTTATCCATTCTTCAGTTGAAGGGCATCTAGGTTGTTTCCAGGTTTTAGCTATTACAAACAATTCTGATATGAACATAGCTGAGCAAGTGCCCTTGTGGTATGATTGAGCATTCCTTGGGTATATGCCCAAGAGTGGTATAGCTGGATATTGAGGGAGATTAATTCCCAATTTTCTAAGAAAGTGCTATATTGATTTCCAAAGTGGTTGTACAAGCTTGCATTCCCACCAGCAGTGGAGGAGAGTTCCCTAGCTCCACATCCTCACCAGCATAAAGTATCTTCAGTGTTTTTGATCTTAGCCATTCTGACAGGCATAAGGTGGTATCTCAGAGTTGTTTTGATTTGCATTTCCCTAATGATTAGGGATGTTGAGCAATTCCTGAAATGTCTTTCAGCCATTTCAGTTTCCTCTCTTGAGAATTCTTTGTTTAGTTCTATAGCCCATTTCTTAATTGAACTGTTGGGTATTTTGATGTCTAATTTCTTGAGTTCCTTATATATTCTGGATATCAGTCCTCTATCAGATTTGGGGTTGGTGAAGACCTTTTCCCATTCTGTAGGCTGTTGCTTTGCCTTGTTGACAGTATCCTTTGCTCTACAAAAGCTTCTCAGTTTCAAGAGGTCCCATTCATTGATTGTTTCTCTCAGTGTCTGAGCTACTGGTGTTATATTTAGGAAGTGATCTCCTATGCCAATGCATTCAAGACTACTTCCTACTTTCTCTTCTAGCAGGTTCAGAGTATCTGGATTTATGTTGAGGTCTTTGATCCACTTGGAGTCAAGTTTTGTGCATGGTGATAGATATGGATCTATTTGCAGCCTTCTACACGTTGATATCCAGTTATGCTAGCACCATTTGTTGAAGATGCTTTCTTTTTTCCATTGTACACTTTTGGCTTCTTTGTCAATCATTATATGTTCATAGGTGTGTGAGTTAATGTCAGGGTCTTCAATTTGATTCCATTGGTCCACAATGTCAGTTTTTTTTTGCCAGGACCAAGCTGTTTTTATTACTGTAGCTCTATAGTAGAGCTTGAAGTAAGGGATCGTGATGCCTCCAGAGGTTGTTTTATTGTACAGGATTCTTTTGGCTATCCTGGGTTTTTTGTTTTTCCATAGGAAGTTGAGTATTATTTTTTCCAGGTCTGTGAAGAATTGTGTTGGTATTTTGATGGGGATTGCATGGAATCTGTAGATTGCCTTTGGTAAAATTGTCATTTTTACTATGTTAGTCCTGCCTATCCATGAGCATGGGAGATCTTTCCATTTTCTGACATCTTCTTATATTTCTTTTTTCAGGGACTTAAAGTTCTTGTCATATAGATCCTTCACTTGCTTGGTTAGTGTTACCCCAAGGTATTTTATATCATTTGTGGCTATTGTAAAGGGTGATGTATCTCTGATTTCCTTTTCAACCTGTTTGTCAATTGTATACAGGAGGGCTACTGTTTTTTTTTTTTTTTGAGTTGATCTTGTATCCTGCTATGTTGCTGAAGGTGTTTATAAGCTGTATCAGTTCCTTGGTTGAATCTTTGGGGTCACTCAAGTATACTATCATGTCATCTGCAAATAGGGAAAGCTTGACTTCTTCCTTTCCAATTTGTATCCCCTTAATCTCCTTATGTTGCCTTATTGCTCTGGCTAGAACTTCAAGTACTATATTGAATAAGTATGGAGAGAGCAGACATCCTTGCCTCATTCCTGATTTTAGTGGAATCGCTTTGAGTTTCTATCCATTTCATGTGGATTTTTTTCTTTGAGTTTGTTCATATGGTGTATTACATTGACGGACTTTCATATGTTGAACCTCCCTTGCATCCTTGGGATGAAGCCTACCTGATCATGGTGGATAATTGTTTTGATGTGTTCTTGGAGTCTATTTGCCAGTATTTTATTGAGTATTTTTGAATCAATGTTCATGAGTGAGTTCAGTCTGTAGTTCTCTTTCTTTGTTGTATCTTTGGTTTATGAATCAGGGTAATTGTAGCCTCATAGAAAGAGTTAGGTAATGTTCCTCCTGTTTCTATTGTGTGGAACAATTTAGAGTATTGGTATTAACTCTTCTTTGAAGATCTGGTATAATTCTGTGCTGAAACCATCTGGTCCTGGGCTTTTTTGTTGTTGTTGTTGTTGTTGAGAGACTTTTAATGACTGTTTCTATTTCCTTAGGGCTTATCGGACTATTTAAATAGTTTATCTGGTCTTGATTTAACTTAGGTATGTGATACCTATCCAGAAAATTATACATATTTTTAGATTTTCCACTTTTGTGGATTATAGGTTTTTGAAGTATGACCTGATGATTCTATGGATTTCCTTAATGTCTGTTGTTATGTCCCCCTTTTCATTTCTGATTTTGTTAATTTGGATGCTCTCTCTGTGTCTTTTGGTTAGTTTGGATAAGGGCTTGTCTATCTAGTTGATTTTCTCAAAGAACCAACTCTTTGTTTCATTATTTTTTTGTATTGTTCTCTTTGTTTCTATTTTATTGATTTCAGCTCTCACTTTGATAATTTTGTGATGTCTATTCTTCCTGGGAGACTTTGCTTCTTCTTGTTCTAGAGCTTTCAGGTGTGCTGTTAAGTCACTAGTATGAGATTTCTCCAACTTCTTTATGTGGACATTTAGTGCTATGAATTTTCCTCAGCACTGCTTTCATAATGTCCCATAAGTTTGGGTATGTGGTGTTTTCATTTTTGTTAATCTCTAGGAAGTCTTTAATTTCTTTCTTCCTTAACTCATTGGTGATTCAGTTGAGCATTATTCAGTTTCCATGAGATTGTAGGTTTTCTGTAGTTTTTGTTGTTGTTGAAATCTAACTTTAAACCATGGTGGTCTGATAGAACACAGGAGGTTATTCCAATTGTTTTGTATCTGTTGAGATTTGCTTTGTAGCCAAGTATGTGGTCGATTTTAGAGAAGGTTCCATGGGGTGCTGAGAAGAAAGTATATTCTTTTTTGTTAGGATGGAATGTTCTATAGATATCAATTAAGTCCACTTGAGTCATGACATCAAGTAAGTCCTTTATTTCCCTGTTAAGTTTTGATTTGGGAGATCTGTCCAGTGGTGAAAGTGGGGTGTTGAAATCTCCCACTATTAATGTGTGGGGTTTTATATGTGGTTTAAGCTTTAGTAATGTTTCTTTTACATATGTGGGTGCCCTTGTGTTTGGGGCATAAATGTTCAGAATTGAAATTTCATCTTGGGGGATCTTTCCTGTGATAAATATGTAATGCCCTTCTTGATCTCTTTTGATTGATTTTAGTTTGAAGTCTATTTTGCTGGATATTCGGATGGCTACACCTGCTTGTTTCTTAAGACCATTTGATTGGAAAGTCTTTTCCCAGCCTTCTATTCTTAGGTAGTGTCTATCTTTGAATTTGAGGTATGTTTCTTGTATGCAGCAGAAAGATGGGTCCTGCTTTCATATCCATTCTGTAAGCCTATGTCTTTTAATAGGTGAATTAAGTCCATTGATATTAAGGGATAATAATGACCAGTGATTGTTTGTTCCTGTTATTTTTTGGTGGTAGTGTGTGTGTACTTCTCTTCTTTAGGTTTTACTGCTGTGGCTTTATCTATTGCCTGTGTTTTTGAGGGTGTATCTGACTTCCTTAGGTTGGAATTTTCCTTCTAGTGCTTTCTGTATGGCTGGGTTTGTGGATAAGTATTGTTTAAATCTGGCTTTGTTTTGGAATTTTTTGTTCACTCTGTCTATGATGATTGAAAGTTTTTCTGGGTATATTAGTCTAGGCTGGCATCCATGGTCTCTTAGTGGCTGCATTACATCTGTCTAGTTCCTTGTGGCTTTCAAAGTCTCCATTGAGAAATCGGGTGTTATTCTGATGGGTTTGCCTTTATAAGTCACTTGGTCTTTTTCCTTTGCTGCTCTTAATATTCTTTCTTTATTCTGTATGCTTAGTTGTTTAATTATTATGTGGCAAGGGGACTTTTTTGGGCATCTATTCTGTTTGGTGTTCTATAGGCTTCTTGTATCTTCATAGGCATTTCCTTCTTTAAGTTGGGTAAGTTTTCTTCTATGATTTTGTTGAATATATTTTCTGTGCCTTTAAGTTGGTATTTTTCTTCTATCCCTATTAATCATAGGTTTGGTCTTTTCATGGTGTCCCAAATTTCTTGGACATTTTGGGTCATGACTTTGTTGGCTTTAGTGTTTTCTTTGATGAATCTGTTTCTCCTACCATATCTTCAACGAAGGCTGAATATTTTAAAGGTAGACATGATTATGGTTGTTGAGTGCATTTGTTTACAATTAGCCAACATGTGACCTCTACCAATAGGAGAGTACATGGAAGCCATCAATTAGGGCATTATGAAGCCAATCTGGTTAGAAATTTGTGCTCATACTTACCTGGCAGGGGAGATACCATGATCACGAAGGTGGTTTTCCCAGGGTGAGGCTTATCCATTGCACTCCAGATGTGCTGACCCCTGCAATTTCCTCAAATGAAGGAAACTAGCCTGCATAATTTGTGGTAGTGGGACTGTGCTCCTGCTCTCCTCTGAATAAAAAAAAGAGAAAAGGAAAAAGAAAAGAAATTTGTGCACTGTACCATATTGGCCAAATCCCACATCTTTCTTGAAGTAACCAAATCATAAGAACAGCAAAAATCAAGCTGTTGTAGGAAGACATCTTCCTCTTAGGTCTCTTGATCTATCACTAGAATAAAAGGGTAAAACATAAAGCTAAGCACCTAATAATTATTGCCACAAAGAACTGACTTTGCTTTCTATTGAATGTGTAAAATACTGTCCAGAGTACTCAGTATTTTACACATTCTTTTATTTAAATTTGCTTATTTTATTCTGTGAATGAGTTTTTTTCTTGCATATAAGTATGTGCACCACTTGCATGCCTGGTGCCCAGGGAGAGCAGAAAAGGGCATTGGATCCACTGGAATTGCAATTACAAGAGATTGTAAGCCACCATATAGGAACCAAGCCCAGGTCCTCTGCAAGAGCAGTCAGTACTCAACTGTTGAGCCATCACTCCAGCCACCCATTTTTTCCCTTAAAGTGACAAATCAGAACTAAGTATTATTAGTTTCTATAGAGGTGAACTTAAAGTTCTTCAGAATTTAAAGGCAGATGAGTTCTGAAACCTAGGAAGTGTTTATTGAAATGCCTTAAAATGAAAAAAAAAAGGAATAGCATTTAATTAGTGCTGACTACACCAGACGCTTTTATAAAGATGGTATCTTGATGTCCAGAGTCACTTAGAAAATAGATATTCATGTTCCACAGGTGAAAATCAGGAGGTTAAAGAATTACATCAACCAATATTACAAATATAACCAATAACAATGATAATATTCAAGCCTTTGAATCTTACTGCAAAGTCCGGTACAATCTGATACAAAGGGCTGACTGTCCATTGTACACAAAGCTTTGGACACCAAACAATTAATGATCTTTCTTTCTAATGGCTCATGAGCTATGTTGCATCACAATATGTACAGACATGACTGGTATAAGAGTGAAGACAGAACTGCTTAAAATATGTTCAAGACATGCATTTGAGTCCTTTGGGGAGCAGTGCTTCTTTCTAGTTCCTTCAATTTGTAGAGAGACAAGTTGTCATTTTATTCATGGCCCCTCTCTACCGTCTTTTATCTGAATGCTGAGCTTGGAAAGAAGGACTGTACATGTGCAGCTCAGTGCAAGCATCTGTTTCCCTTTGGAAGATGTCTTAATGAGGAAGAGCCTCTGTCGTATGCTGCAACTCCATTCTATTGTTCTTAACCACCACTGTCTCTGCACACACCATTGTGGTTAAGTGGAATTCCCAAGTTCAGGGCTTGAATGCTCACTTGATACCAAGCAGCAGCCCCACATCATGATATCAGTTCTATCACTAACAAAAATGATACTTTAGCTTTATGTTTGTCTTACTTCCTCATCTTATTTCTGTTGATTTGAGTTATAAAGGTACTAGTGACTGAACTCTTTCTAATGCAACAAGATCCATATAAGTCATAGAAGCCACAATGAATGAAGTTCAATGTTAAAGGAAAACAGTAAAAATTGATAATTTTGGATTAGAGCTTGAGAAATGTGTTGATATCAGAAAAGAATGCCTTCTGTCCACTATCCAGCAAGGTAAGTATGTTTCCTCATCAAAATAATCACTCTTCCCCAAGTGATTTCCTCATAAGCCATGGTCCTAGTTAACCTCAAGAATCAGAGCTCACTTTTACTGTAGTGCCTCCCATTTACATTGGATTTATCATTTCATCTATACCCACAATTTCTATCCTTATCCAGGCCAGTGTCCTTTCTGGATTTATCCATAACATTAGTGTCTCTGATTCCACCCTTGCTGGTCTTTTTGATCAGTTCTTTGTAGTGCAGAGTAATAGTTGAAACAAAGACAAATTCTCAATTTCAACTCCTTACTTTCACTGTTGAATGGTTTCACACTGACACCGACACAGCAGCTGCCAAGCCTCCTCCAGGTTTGGATCACTCTTCTCTTCTTACTCCCTAAATCACAGCCTTGTTGGCCTACTCTCATTTCCTATTGACTCTGGAGCCTGCCTCAATCTGTTGCCTTTGCCTAGGACACTGTTAGCAATTTCTACTCTCTAGACAATTTGGGTTTTCACTCATTATCCATATAATACTCCAAATGTTACTTCTAAGAGGGTTTTTTCTTGATTTATATATATGAGGGCTCACATTTGCCTTGTCAGTCTCCCATAGTTTGTCCTTTTGGAGTTGTATTTGTTGTTATTTCTTTTCCTCATTTTGCCTGTTACATGGTAAGTGTCAACTGGATATAGAATGCATACATGAAATAAGGAAAAAATGAATGAATTCAATCATTCTTCCATCCTCAGAGTATGGAAATCAGGGCTTTATCATTATTATAGGCTCAGCATTTAGCAAAGGATTGTAATGAAGCAGGATGCATTTCAAGACTATGAGCACTTGCATTGAATGTACCAATTTAGTTCACATCATAATATACCCAATAGAATAACTCAAAGGAAGAAGAATTTATTTTAGCTCATAGTTTCACAGGATTCAGTCTATCGAGCAAGGCATGATGGGGCTTAGTAGTAACTCCTGCACTGATCTCACTTTTACTCCATCGCAGGAGCCTCACATTATGGATAGTCCAGCCAGCATTCAGAATGGGTCTTTTCCCATTATTTTCCATACTACATATCAATATTCTCTGGTAACATCCACAAAAATGCATACGGAGGTGTGTTTTACTAATCCTATGCATCCCTTAATCATCCAGTCAAGTTGAAAATCGAGATTACTCACCACAATGATCTCCAAGTGTTTTCACTCATGTGCTGTGCTTCTGCAGTACTGAGTGTCTCAATTTCCATCTCTCCACATGACAGGAAAGTGGAGGTGTCATGCCAGGACTCTGAGCCATCTGTTCACTGTGAAGCAGGAGCCCTAGATTCTGGACAATGCCCTTTTTTATTTTCAGTAGAGTTCAAGGTGTTTCATGGATCCACATTGTCTACAACCCTTATTGCCATTCATCTTTCCTGCTAATCAAGGACACATGTCTATTGACTTTAATGGGGTCTTGAGTGTTCCACAAGCTACTAAGAAGAGAAAGGATCAGTGCCTGAATAGCAAAAGAAAAATGAGAACAAGAAGACTGAAAAGTTAATTGAAATACAGCATGTGCTAGAGGACACAAGGTCACACACATGGGAAGAGCTGTAAATAGAGAGGTTTTGTCCTGGGGTGTTTTATAGTCTGTGACCTTACAGGTTGTAATCATAAGGGTACTCAGGAACTCCCTCCAGAATGTAGTCCTTCTAGAAAAAAAACTGAGTCAGTAATGACATAGAGCAATCAGCTTGCTAGTCTTCTGGCTGAAATCTCTTTTAATGCTCCATCACTGGGGATGAGCTTTCTTTAGAAATAAAACTGTTATGGAAGGCAAGGTATAGAAGACATCCCATGCACATCCAGCTAGTGATCCAAAATTTAGAACAGACACCTTATCTTTTAAATAGTTAATGTCAATCTCTGCCCAGTATGTCTGCAAAATCAATACCTGATGTTTGCACTATTGTTCAAGGACTTCAAAGAGACTCTTACATATATTTTCTTCAGCAGACTCTGACAATATCATGATACTGGTGTTATATCTCAAATTTTATGTCACTGATACAGGGAGGTAGGATAAAGAACTTAGTCAAAGTCAAGCTGCTACTATGTTAAATGGCTGTGAACAGAATTCAGACATTCTTCTATAAAAGTCAGTGTTATATCTATCTATCATTTTTATTTATCTATCTATTTATTTATTTTACTCTATGGCCATACACAGCTTTACCACTAGCATGAACATATAAATTTATCAAATGTATTCAAAAGGGTAATAGCTCTTTCCCAGAACTCGGATTATATTCTTACTATGGAGAGAATGAGACTGATTCTCACATGTGAATGAGAATACAGGGCTGTGTAGCTGTGAAGACTCACTTCTGTAGAAAGGAAGTGAGCAGTGTTCCTCGATGACTCTTGAGGCAATCTTCTTTCAGTCTTCCAGAATATGCTAACAGGATGACAGTGGGCATTTCCTAATTCGTCTTTCTGCATAGGATTTTGCACTCCCCCATCTTCTCAAATCCACCCCTACACTGCTAAGTTCAGAGTGAGTTTCTAAAATACAGATTTGAAACAAATCACTTGTCTCCTGAAAACTCTTTGCTGATTTTTCATTATTCACAGAATCAAGTACAAACTCCTCAGCAGAGTAATTTGTGTTCTTATTTCACCTGTTCTCCATGTGAACCTTGCATTTACTGAAGAGAGACACTCAGGCCATTGTGTTCTGAGGATGCAGAAAGTGAGTTCTGTCCTCTGGGACTTAAGTCTTAAAAGGAGTTTAGGATACTGTGAAGATCCAGTTCTGGCCAATGGGAGGCTCTAGCTCTCTCCTCGATATCTCTTGCTTCCAGTTCTCATGTATGTATGTGTTATTCCCATTCTCCAGAATGTTACTGTAAATCACGTCTCCACCCCTGAGTTGTCAGCCAGTTGGCCACCCCAATTTTCTGTCTAGTGAACCCTCTTATACGGCACATTCAAGTTGTTGACTTCTGAGCTCTGAAAATCCTTTTACAATTCCCAAGATGTTAGTGCATTCTGCCTTCTCATCCTTATAGCCTGTATCCACTTATATTAAAATAATTTTTCTATGTCTTCAAAGTCATTTAGACAACCTTGATATGAGTATTTCAGCTTTCTTTGTTCACAGCAAGGTACTAGTTGTAAATAATTCAATTCCTTATCAACAGTAAGCCGTATTCCTCACATGGTATTATTCTTGCTATACTGACTCCAAATTGTTCCTCTTCCAGATTTTCTTTTCTACTTTCTTTTGTGGGCATGACACTTGGAGTTGGATCTGTAATCATGTATCCTTCCTCATTCTTCAGAGGCAATCTTTCCATGGATGAATTGATTCACTCTGTGAAGTGTTCTCCAACTTCTAACCCACTGCTAGACCCATAGTTATTACTGAAAGAACAGCTGATGGAATATGACAAGAAATTGTTTTTAAAAATTGTTCTGAGTACAACTACTACTCTCTCTTAGAAAAGACTAGTTATTAATATTATGGCCTTAATCTTTCTCAGTACAACTAATAGTTTTTAGGCCAAGAACCACATTCTGTACATTTTTTTGAAAAAGTACCTGTAGCATATATCTTTTCTGCAGTCTGTGAAATACGTGTGTGTGTGTGTACACCAATAGTATAGCATTTGTTGAATGTATCCTTAATGTAAAATAATTACCTACTTTACTTCTCTGCCTTCTTACTGAATATATATATATATATATATATATATATATATATATATATATATATATATATACTGTGTGTGTATTCACTCTATAAATGTTATATCTGAGGAACAGAAGTTTGATTTCACATGGTGACACATCTGTCTAGGGTCAGTGGAATCCCAAAGAGATTTTAGCAGTGGAAGATTCCCTTGTACTCTTGGTTGTGCTAAAGGAATAAGTAGCTTTACCCATAAAAAAATAATTGTTCTGGTATGATTCAACACATCTCAACCCCCTGGACAAAATGAAGCACAGAAGATAGAGATCTGGCCCAGTGACCCAGTGATTAAGATCACTTGCTTCTCTTACACAGTCCCTGGATTCAGTTCTCAGCACCCACATGGAGGCCCATAACTTTCTATAACTCCAGTTCCACAGGATCTGATTCCATCTTCTGGTATCTGTGGATACTTGAACACACATGATACACACACACACACACACACACACACACACACACACACACACATCCACACAGTCAGGCAAACACACATAAAGTAAATAATTTTTAAAGATTGAATTAGAAATCATAGCTCCTGAGTATGCTGCAGGCTTGGTTTCCTCACTCTACAGTGAGTAACAACAATCCAGGTGGAGGGGTCAAGTTGACTTGGTCTGTACAGGACTGGGGGATTCCCTGGAATCTGGGACTTTTAGTTCAACACTGAGGAAAATTCCCAGGCAAAGCAGTGTGACCTGGTCAGCCTAAATTTAGCACTGATATAATAACATCCAAATGTTCAAAATACATCATCTGGTGATGTTCTTACACCAAACACCATGTATAGATGTGTGTGTGTGTGTGTGTGTGTGTGTGTGTGTGTGTGTGTGTGTGTGTGAACACTATATAGTAATGTTAGGAGGAAATGGAATGGATTTCCTTTTGTAACTCTTCGAAGCCCAAAACAGATGCTGGGACACATCAAAATAGGGATTGTATAGTTTTTAGGATGAAGTGTATGATCTTCATCCTTGTGTGTTAGAATAGGAAAGCCATGAGCACCAACACAAGAAATTCCTTAATACTGCAAAAATCCATGAAGTGTCATAATCCCCAAACTGTGCAAGCTCTGTACAGTCTCACCACTCTTTAGTCCCTATCTGAGACATAGATATTCACAGAGTCATACAACTAACATCCATAACAGTACATGTGCATATCTAAGTTTATTTGAATTAGCTGGTTAGTCACATATTACCCAATATTTATTCACAAATGCAAGCCCTTTAACAGTTCCACATCTATCCACCCATGTATGACATGCATATACAGCACGATATACGGCATTCATGTTCACACAAAGCAAAATGTATCACCAAGGGATGTTCATTGATTTTTATGTACACATGAACTTGATTGCTCCCTTGTATGTCCACTTCCAGGATCATTTTCATGGGTACCAACATGTACACCAAAATTCATATATTAAATCACATTTAGAGAGACAAAGTTTACACAGTCTCATATTTGTGCATTTATATTTATATATCACATATATCTTTCTTTTGAATATTTGTACATACACATATATATATACACACATAAATATACATAGATACAAACACATATACATACACACCTACTTACATACACACAGAATACTGTCTTGTCTTGGAAAGTTGCGTCAAACATCTCTATGTGACAAGGTAGAATATAAGGACAAATTTTAAGAGGAGAATATTAAATAAATACAGCAGGCACACATGTAGAAGTATGCAAAAATTTTGACATATGTTTGATATAGTCATACATTAGCAGATATGTATTTTAATCTATGTTCCCTTCGCATTATCCATATTCATATAATCCACAAATATTAACTCTGTGTCAAAAATCCTTCCTATTCTTCATATTGCTTCAAATACTGGAGCAAGCTAGTGAGTCTATTCTTCTTTGTTCAAGGAAAATAGTGAATGTACACAGAGGCCACTGACATGTGATGCTTTGAAAGTCACCACTGCCAGTGAGGTCCCAGAATTAGAAGGTTCAGGAGGAAACTGACCATGGAGGAATGTTTTTCTACTTAGCCAAAAAGATCCGGCTCCTTTGAACATTGACTTTCTGCTGAGATGTCCTAATGCATTCCACATTTGACCATTAAATCCTAATTGGAGGCCTGCTGGGAAGGTATGGGGGCCCAGCCTGCCAGAATTTCCTGGGTCACATCCCTGCAAGACCCAGCCTGGCCCCCTGCCCCTGTGTGACCTGCCCTTTTGAACTCTTAATCCTACTACTGCTCACAAAGAATTAGGAGCTCAATTTACTCCTGAAACCACAAGAATGTGTCCTTTGGTCTTCCCCTTCTCATCTGCCACCTCCTCTCCCTGGACCCCCATCCACACACACATACACACTTTGTTATTCTTGCCTCCACCCACCACCCTGAAGAGGCAGAATAGCTTGTGGTAGCTTAATTGAAAGGCTCCCAAAAGCCTGATACTTTTATGATGAAACAATTGTCCTTGGTAAATGTCAAGCTTTATATTTGATGATATTCATGCCCTTTTTCCCCATGACTCTGCTATTTTCTTGGGAAATTATGACCTGTTTCTGTCAGCCTGACCAGGTCATGTTCATATACAGTAAGTATTGTGTGTCTGAGAAGTGGCTTACCCTCTGTGGCTTACAGATAACTACCAGCAGGATCATGGCAGATTCAAGCAGATACTAAGGGGAGAGAAGTAAGAATGAAAGGGCCTTGACATAATCACTCTGAAAGGCCAGATAATCAAGGAATGACACATAACCTCAGCCCTGACTCTGCTTAGCTGCATTTTCTCTTACTAGCAGTGTGTACCTAGCCACTGTGACAACAACAGATGGACTCCTGGCCTCTAAAAATGTTGTTTCAAGATTCAAACAAAAAAAGGCAGGCGAAAGTCCTCTGAACAATTAAAACATTAATCCAACGTCATTAACATAGAAAGGATAAAAAGACCTTCTCCCATCAATAAGAACTTCAAAGTGAACCAAGACTTAGGGATAATGATTGAATGGAAATCTATAGAGAACAAGTTATCATGGCCAATGGCTATAAAACACAGGAAGATCAACTTTAATTCTACCCAGGATATAGTTTCCTGAGGGTCAGAAAATGGAGCCCCTATGAAGGAGACCCTATGAAATGTAGCCCCCTGAAGTTCTGTGCTGTCTTCTAGATTTCTTTATCTATGGCCTCCTGAGAGTGTTAATCTCTGTCTTCTATTTGCTGATGTAAAACTCAATCCTACTATCTCACAGATGAACTCTCTTGGACCAAAATTGTGAATTTCTCTGTCTAGGCAGATACTGAATTACAACACAGGCTAGCCCCAGACCTAGAAGACAACATGCTGACTGCTGAGCATGACTTGTCTCAAAGAAAATGCAGAATAAAAAAAGAATAGGGTACATATGGTCAAAGTAGATTAGCCAAATTGATGAAAGTGTCGTAATGAAAGCCTTCACTTGGTACAACTGCAAAACATGATCAAACAAGTTGAATGCTGGATTAGACTTCTGGTACCAGAGCTGTATGTTGTAGTGTACTACTTTACCAACTTGAGCAAATCTTCCAAATCTCCAATATCTTCTCTTTAAAATGGAACACAGGTAAGGCCTAATTTATAAGTTCACTGTGGCCTTCAATGATGTAATCCATCCAATGCATGTGGCCCAGTCCATGACAGAGGAAGCTTTTACTAATGTCAGCCTTAGACATTATTATGATGATAGTGTGGATAATAGAGTCAATGCCAATGTGTAAAAATAGATCGTCCTTTAATCAGAAAGCAGCTAATGTATTAGCAGAAATCAATGCATGTCTGTTTCTAGTGAAGTTCTGACTCTCTCTGACACAGTATTTGGTTTGCTCAGTCATCTTCCATTCTGTTTTACTATGTTTCAAGACCTAGGTAATATAATTCCCATTCTACAAAAGGCTGCATCCTGATTCTCTATATTCATCTTAATAGAAAAGGTTCTGATTCATGTGTATAGAAGCACAAGGCATTTCCATCTTCAAATAGTCTCAGCTTGTGAGTCCTTAATAAATTTATATTGTATGTGTAAAATCCTATTTTTTCACTTATTTAAGGTTTCTAACTGAAACTGTGGGACTCTTTAAAGAGTCAGGAATATGATACATTATAAATAGGATATTGAAGAGTTTCTTAGCCTGTGTCATGGGCATACTGCTGTGGGATGTTCTGTATGTCAAATGTGTTGCTCTGATTAGTTATTAATAAAACACTGATTGGCCAGTAGCCAGGCAGGAAATATAGGCGGGACAAGCAGAGAAGAGAATTCTGGGAAGTGGAAGGCTGAGTCAGAGAGACATGGCCAGCCGCCGCCACCATGACAAGCAGCATGTGAAGATGCCAGTAAGCCACGAGCCACGTGGAAAGGTATAGATTTATAGAAATGGGTTAATTTAAGATATAAGAACAGTTAACAAGAAGCCTGAGCCATTAGGCCAAACAGTTTAGATAATATAAGCGTCTGTGTGTTTATTTTATAAGTGGGCTGTCGGACTGCCAGGCATTGGCAGGACCCAGAGAGGAAACTCTATAGCTATAGCATACAGCAATGATCAAATCATAAAACATTTATATTCTTTTCAAGTTTATATTTTTAAAAGTGAGATATATAGACACATTAATCATACAAGCTAATATATATTTAAGCTATAGTAAACACAGTGACATTAAAAAATAGTAGAATGCTATAAGAAAATAACCAGTGTGAATGGGGTCTTTATTTTAGGTTGGATATCTAAAGGATGATTAGAAGTTATCCAGGTATGGAATGGAGGAGAGATTATTAGTGCTCAAGGGAAGAATATAAACAGTTTTGGTTCTGAGATGAGAGAAAGATACCACTCAAAGTGTTTGAAAATACAGGAACCATGTGCATTAAGTTGCATTGTGAGGTAGTGGTCAAGAAGCAAAACCTATACTGGGATTAAACTCACACCAGGTGAGAGAGGCTCTGGTAAGTGAATAAATATAGAGAACATGGTGTAAAGGGGGGTGATTGATGTTAGTTTCAAGGGAGCTGCTCAAAGACCTCTATCCTCTGTTCTCCATCAAAAAAGGAAGAAAGACAGGAAGGAAAGAAAGAAGGAAGGAAGGAAGAAGGGAAGAAAGAAAGAAAGAAAGAAAGAAAGAAAGAAAGAAAGAAAGAAAGAAAGAAAGAGAGGAGGAGGAGGGAGGGGGAGGGAGGGAGAGAGAGAAAGAAAGAAAGAAAGAAAGGAAGAAAGGAAGAAAGAAAGAAAGAAAGAAAGAAAGAAAGAAAGAAAGAAAGAAAGAAAGAAAGAAAGAAAGAGGAGGAGGGAAGGGGAGGGAGGGAGAGAGAGAAAGAAAGAAAGAAAGAAAGAAAGAAAGAAAGAAAGAAAGAAAGAAAAGAAGAGGAGGAGGAGGGAGGGAGAGAGAGAGAGAGAGAGAGAGAGAGAGAGAGAGAAAGAAAGAAAGAAAGAAAGAAAGAAAGAAAGAAAGAAAGAAAGAAAGAAAGAAAGAAAGAAAGAAAGAAAAACAAAGTCCTAATAACTTTGTACTCAAAGCAAAGAATTGCTAAAGGTTGACATCTAACAGAGAAATTGCTGGGTCACGTTTACACAGGTTCCCATGCTAAGACCATATGCAGGGTCTCAACAAGCAAGGTCTGTTGCAGTCTAGTATGACAACTACTAATACTATTTAATGATTAATGAAGCAGGAAAGAGAAGATGACCAGGCACAATTACAGCACTCTAGCATTACAGTATTCTAAAATCTACCCAGGAAAACAGTGTGAGATGATGATCTTAACTGACTTAGATCTGTTTTTCTTTCTACAATTGGAGTAGTGCAGCAATGTAGTTACTAAGTTCACATGTAAAAAGTAAAGATATATTTTTATTCTTCCATAACTGCTGTGGACTAAATTCAGGCCTTCCTAAGCAGAAAGCAAATCCAAAGAACTACTCTAATGAAACATCCATCCAGCCTAGGCAAGATTGGACAGAACCTATATGTAGTGGTATTGTGTTCCCCAAAATATTGTGTACTCTAATAAATTTATCTGGGGTCAGAGAACAGACAGCCACTAGATACAAAGGCTAGAAAATGGTGGCACTCACACCTTTAATCCTAGCATTCCAGAGATAGAAATCCCTCTGGATCTCTGTGAGTTCAAGGCCACATTGGAAATAGCCAAGCATGGTGACACACGCCTTTAATCCCAGAAAGCCAGCCTTTAATCCCAGGGAGTGGTGGTAGAAAGCAGAAAGATATATAAGGCGTGAGAACCAGAAACTAGAAGATTTTGGCTGGTTAAGCATTCAGGCTTTTGAGCAGTAATTCAGCTAAGACCCATTCCGGATGAGGACTCAGAGGCCTCCAGTCTGAGGAGACAAGACCAGCTGAGGATCCGGCAAGGTGAGATAGCTGTGGCTTGTTCTGTCTCTCTGATCTACCAGCATGGACCCCAATAACTCGCCTCAGGTTTGATTTTATTAATAAGAACTTTTAAGATTCCTGCTACACCTATATAACATGCAGCCTACAAGAATGTTTGCGTCAGACCCACGGAAAATGATTCTCTGAGATACACATATCCATCCTATCATCATTGCTTTGAAGAGCTATTGAAGGCTATTGTGCAAGTCTTTTTATTCAATTGTCTTCTATAAAACTATGCATTGAAAAATTTGAAAAATTTCCTAATCATGTTATTCATTATCACAAAGGCATTTATCAACTTCATATATTCCTGATGATACATTATCAGGTGTACTACTAAACCTTGGTAAGAAATGTAGGGCACACTTTAGCATTTCCATGCTGGTGAGAAGGAACAGAAGCCAACTAAGGTCCTCTTTTCCAGCTATTCTGAAGACTGCTCAAAATCCTTCATAATTTGGATCTGTAGTTAGTTTTTGTTAATAAATCTGAATTGGGAAAATGAACTTTCTTGTAGTTAATTTTGTATATAGTTAATTATTGGCTGATTTAGCTGGATTCTGCCTCTTCTGATAAAGACTATCATGGGAAGAAAGAATATAACTTGGTGGTGTTTCTTAATGAGGTTTGTTATTGTTTACACAGAAACATTTTCCAAAAGGCACAATGATTTCTTCCCATCCAGTGTTCTTTTTTTCCAGCATTAAGATAGTGAGCCTCCCTGTCCACCATGCATTTTCAAGCAAATAGCATCAAATATTCTTAACTTCTTTTACTCTTTCAAATCTCTGTTACTACATATACTGTATTTTTTCTCGGTATCTTCATTCTAAAGCACCTCTCCTCACCTTCACATCTTAAACAACTCTATGCTTTAAAATCAGATTAGTTAGCCAGTGTTAGGTACCTATAATACCATCACTGAAGGAGAGGATGCAGTTAAACTGCAAGTGCAAGGCAAGTACGGGCTATATAACACATACAACACAAAAGGATTCTATCTAAAAAGCAAAATCAAGTAAGTTAAATATAAGACAACTATGTATGTATGTATGTATGTATGTATGTATGTATGTATCAGTTCCTTTTCACTCTCAGCTTCATAGAATTGTTTCCACATATCTGTACCACTAGGGTTAGTAGCTTACAAACTACATCTGTCAAACCCTGTCCCCAGCTGGCTCCACTTTATCCTATGCTAAAACAATCAGAGATTGCTGATGGGAGCCTTAACAAAGCACATCCCCATCTTTTGCAGGTATAGTCCACCAATGGTAACAGCTGTGCTTGCAGTTTGCTGTTACTGGTGCATGTGTGCTCCTCCTCAGGCAGCCAGGTTCCTGTAGCATCCACAAAAGTCATACAAGAAGCACTTGCTTTGGGAAACATGATTAATGATTCTCTTTTTCTCCAGGGTTTGAGGGAAGTTTTATCAGCTTCCTGAACTTACTGCCCTGTAACCATCCTCATTTGTCCTTCCATTTCCTCCCACACCTTTGTGAACAGCTATCTGTGTCAAACTATTTCTTCTAAAATATGCGGAAGGCTCTTGTTTTCCTAAGGCAGAACAGAAGAGCAGGATTGCCTCCATGAAATTCTAAGAAGGTGAAGTCATTATCAGTCATATCCTGGAAGTAAATCTTTGAAAGCTCATTTTCTAAAGTCTAAGCTCTTGATAATATTCCAGAATAAGGATCAACAAACTTTTTAGAAAAGGAGCCACATACTAAACATTGTAGACCTGGTGGATGATAAATTCTGTTTTGCAAGTGTTGCAACTTCACTGTGAAATAAAAGTAGTTATATACAAGTGTTCATGGCCATGTTCCAAGAAAACTTTATTTGTAAAACTGAATAGCAAGCAAGATTTTGTCTGTGAGTTGTACTCTAGTCACACTTGATCCAAAAATTTGTGAATATAAAAGGAAGTTCATAATAGATGATCAATAAGAAGGGACAATAATTTGTTTCCATTATTCATTATTATTCATTTATCCAGGTTTCAATCCATTTTTTTTAATGCTGGTTTAAATTTTTTAAAAAAATGTATTTCTGTCATATTCTTTTCCCTCTGCCTACTCCTCCTATATGTTCTCACTTCTTTATCCACCCAAATTTGTGTTATTTCTCAAAAAAAGCAAAAGCAACAGAAACAACAAAAACAGAAAAATTAAAACAAACTACAAATCAACAACAGAAAATTAATAAGAAAAAATTATAAAAACAAACTAAACAAAAAACATGCCCACATCCACACATAAAATCTAATACAGAGTCAATTTTAACACTGGCCAACTACTCCTGTGTATAGGGCCTACCCTGGAGTATGGTTGATAAAGTCAGTGACACATCATTGAAGAATACAGATTTTCTCTTTTCAATTAGGTATCAATTGTAAAGAACTTCTTGGGTAAGGGTTGAGTTTGTGTCTACCTCTCCTTCTCAGTACTCTGATTTTGTCTGGTTCGAACCCATGTATGTCTTGTATGTGCTGACCCAAGCTTTCAGAGTTCATATGAACATCAGCCATGTTGTGTCTGGATGATGTTATTTCCTTGGCATCATCTACTACCTCTGGTTCTTATGATCATTCTACCTCTGCTACAACCAAACTACTCTGAAGGTGTATGATCTCAAGCACTCTTTTACTGATACTGAGTGGTTAAGATAAAGCGATAAATTAAACATCTATGTTAAAGAGTGTTTAATTGTTTAGACTAAAGCATGTGAAAACCTAGTGTTGAACAGCTCTGAAAATGGTCCCCAAACTCAAAACACCAAGGCATTTCTCATTAATGCTCCCCATTCTGGTCTGTGCCAATCCTGCCATGTGATCTCTTTGTGTAATCATGTCTTTGTGTAATCCTGCTATGACTCTCACTTCCACTTAAATTCAAGCAATCAAAAGACATCCGTGAGACAGATAAGCATGGGTACTAACTTTCTAAGCCAAGTGAAGGCTTTAATCAGCCCTGAGAAACACATAAAACACAGAGAGACTTCAAATTGCATTATCCCCTGGAAAAAAAATATGTATCTGTTCTTCCACATAAATAACAATTCTCTTGTTCTTACTATCAAAACAGCACAAAAGATACCATGGGAATGCTTTCATGTGTCCTCCAAATAATGCCTATAATTAAATATACCACATACATGACTCAATAAAAGTTCATTCACTTTTCAGTTTCTTGCAAATAACAGCAGATTAAGAAGATCAAAGGAACAGGTCATTTTGATGTTTGAATTTCTTTTTCTCTTTCTCAAACATGAGCCCCAGTATAACCAAAATAGAAATAGCTTCCATAACTCCAAAATATAACAATGCTGTTATTCTAAAAAACAAGAGTGCTAACTGAAGCTTCCTCCACTTTTTGTATCAAAATTTTTATACAGTTTCCAGCTTTCAAGTACTTTTAGTTTTTTAAATAATTTCAAAGATAGATTGCTTACAAGAATGACTATACTTCTACTCACTCAGAAACTTAATCCAGAGTTAACCAATGGTCCTGAGACAAGTCTTTATGGCCAAAGGATTTCATCCAGTACCATGTGTTACCCCAAGTTGTCTTGTCTTCATGTCACATTTCACCATGACCAATTACTCCTCCTTTCCTTCACTGGTGTAACTATGCTGTGCGTGAAGATTACAGACACAATATTTTTATAGAATGTCTCTATATCTTAATTGGTCCAATGCTTGCCCAAGATTAGATTCAAGTTGTTCAATTTTGAGCTAAAATATCACATTCATGATTCTGAGGTCTCATCTCAAAACTAGTGTCACTGGATGCCAATTTTGACCATTAATGGTGGCATTAATTCTGATCAGTTAGTGTCAGTGATTTTTTTCTTCACTAAATTTCTTTGTTTCACTTCTGTGGCTAACAGCTACTAGAGTGGCTTCTTCAACACTGTACCAATGCCATTTTACACCTCATTCCCCTGTCTTAGGTTCACTATCCACTGGTATTTCTTTCTATGATCACTGTCAAATGATTTTTAACCCCATGATTTTATAATTGTATCATAACAGAGTTTTGTCTTGTCTATGCATGAAGTCACTGATAACACTAATATCATTGGTTTTCAGTGTTTACAGATTATTCAAGATCTGTTCCATATAAACTACTTTGAAGAGGTTAGGGAGTTATGTGCTTGGTAACTGTGATGTTTGGAATAAAAACTAGGCTTTTACCACACTGCTTTTAAAAATATATATTAAGGCTTTAAAAAATATCAAATAAACCCTCTCTTGCCTATGTGAATTTTCAAAAATCAGCCATTCTGTAATGTCTGCTCTGTAATTTACAGAGTAGATAAGATCTTGTTATATGAGCACATTTTTTTTACCTCAAATCATATACTTTTTGTTACAGATAGCATATTTGTGTGTCCCACAAATTCGTATGTGAGAACTTCAACCCTTGATGCCATGGCATTTGGAGGTAAGGTCTTTGGAGATAATTTCAAGATGAAATCATAAGGAATATGATAGGACTTTTGTTTCTTTTAAGACAAGATCTAGCTATGAAGCCTGGGCTGAACTACCTATATATGCCAACCTTCTGAGTACTGGGAATACATGCATGTACTATCATACTATCCAACAATGACAACACAATGAGATTAAGAAATAATCACTATCTCTCTCTCTCCCCCTCTCTTTTCCTCTCTGTCTGTTCCCTGTTCTTTCCTGTAAAAAAAAAAGTATGGAGGAAGCCATCTGCAAGTCTTGCCCAGAGCTGAGTCTTCTGGCACCTTGATCTTGGATGTCTAGCTTCCAGAACTATGAGAAATGAGTGTCTGTTGTTTGAACACCCAATCCAGGGTACTTTGTTAAAGCAGCTACTCTGACTCAGATACTATTTTAGCAAGATTAATACCATAGTCCACACTTGTATTTTCCATAGCTATAGTTACCCATAGTCACTTGTGGTCTAAAGAGATTAAGTGGAAAATACCAGAAGCAAACAATCCATGTGTCTTAAATTGCATTCTATTCTGAGTGCTATGATGAAATAGTATGCAATCATGCTCCATCTCACACCATACCACCCACAATTCTTCCCCTTTTCTCCTATATTTTGAGAGAGAGATATCAAAATTCATGTAGTTTTTATTACAATATATTCTTATAACTTCTATTTTGTTAGAAGTTTCTTTTGTTGATAGCTTCTCACTACTATCTTATAAATAAAATTTTATCATTGATATATGTATATATATACATATCCATATCCATATATACATATACACATAGAGAGAGAGAAAGAGAAAGAGAAATTATATAGAAAGGGGAGGATTATGCTACTTATAGTTTCAAACATACACTGCAGGGTCTTGAAATATATTTCTCAGGGATGGGATTAGGCTAATACACTGACAAAAAAGATAGATTAAAATAATTAAACTAAGGTAATATTAATGAACCAACTTTAGGGCAAGATGTAAAAAAAATCATTGGGAAATGACTTGTCCATGTTTTTAGAGCAATGATGCAACACTTATATGCAACACTTATAAATTTACAGAATGCTCTGGTACCCAGTCTTGCTGTAGAAAACTGTAGCACTTGTCCATTTTCCTTACAGTTTAAGAACTCTAGGTATTTATAAAGAAAGTCTCCACTGAAACCAGGGAAGTGATGGAAAGGAGAATACTGAAGAGAAAGACATGGAATATCATGAAGACAGAATATTGGAAACATTCCTAGTGTTGCTCTTTTCTGCTACTGTTTACTAATTAATGTAACCCAACCTGAACTTACAAAAGCTGACCTGCTATTTTGAGCAATTAGATCAGAGTGAGCCATCCCATGGGAAGCTGGAATATGCTGGACCTGATTACAGGAGATTACAACAGGCTTGTGTGTGTGTGTTTGCTGCAGGCTCTTGCTTCCAGGTTTCTAGGCTAGCTGGGTCCACATGTCCCACATATCTGTGTGCTCAGCTCCTGTTGCTGGTCAAAAGTCTCAGATTTCGTCAGCAACAGCAAAGAGCAATTGAGGACTTTGTCCCCTGTTTACCACTCTGAAGTGTCACTAAATGGCAGAAGCAGAAGTACAACCTAGAATCAGACAAACTCTGACCTTCTGTTTTCTAGACTTAGTGTCTTAAGCAAGTTGTATAATCAATCTGAGGCTTAATTTTCATGTCATCATTTGAATACATTATATATATATATATATATATATATATATATATATACAGTTACCATTATATTATAGGCCAAGCATACTTCTTCATACTTCTTGAATAATCAGCACTAGAAAACTGAGCTAGAACATCCATAAAGCCTCTGCAGGTTTGAGATCTTCACTGGAGCAAAGGTAAACACTGCAGTGCACTGTGACAGCAAGCATTCCAATCATCAACAATAAACAGTTTCAGGAATCCAAAGGAGGACAGAATTAATTGACTAAGAACCTTTCTAAGACAGAAAGCCACTACACATGGGCCTATATGGTTCAGTGGAATTTGGATGGTTAGTGAATAAGAGACAGGGAAAGCTGTGGAATACTCTGGGTGCTTTCAAATTACTATAAAAGACAAATGATCACTTGTTTACTGTATGCCACTGCTTAGGTTGGCATACACATGTGGTAATAAATAAGACAAGCACTATAGTTGTTCCCAAGATTCCATTATAAAAAAACATGAGAAGGTGTGTAAAAAGATAACAGCACTTTACTACTACTCTAGAGGATGGAAGTCTGAAGTCCAGGTATTTCCAAAGACTTGTGTTCTCTGAACAATCAAGAGGAAAATATTGCTACATTCTCATGACTGCTGGGAATTCTCTATGCATTGGCTTTAAGCTGCCTCACTTCCCTTCTGTGTCTATCTTCTTATTTAGATCCCAGTTATTTCTAATTAGGGCTCTACCCTACTCTAGCATGCTGTTAGCATTCAGACCCGCCCTTGGGAACCTACCCAGCATCCTGACAATGTCATCCTACTTAAAGTCCTCTTTAAGAGAAAACTCTTCCCCCTTCTCTATTCCTTCCTCTCTCTTGCCATGAGGGCATATGCACCTCTGTGCTCTCTCTCTCTCTCTCTCTCTCTCTCTCTCTCTCTCTCTCTATATATATATATATATATATATATATATATATATATATATATAAGCTTCTTCACCTTTCCCCTTTAATAATAAAACATTTCAAATGAGCATTATCACATGCTGCTATTGCACCAGTTTAAAAGTACAACATATGCTCTTGTCTTAATTCATGTCTTATTTATGTCTGCAAAAATTCTATTTCCAAATAATGTCATATTTACAGGTACTAAAAGTTAGTGTTTCGAGATATGTTTGTTGGATGATAGAATGACCAAAACCATAGCAATATGTTTCTCATTAAAGAGTTTATAATGGGCCATACAGACATGGAAATAAAAATTCTAATATGATGTAAAATATACTGCTATGTATTTGTTCTGGGCTGTGTAGGATGATATTAGGAGAGTGTTTTTTTTTTAATGTAGAGGAATCTTGATTGGTTATGTTGACAGGTTGGCTAAATTCTGAAGATGAACTGGAGTTAGGTAAAGAAATGGAGAAAGGTCAAATACAAAGTCATCAAAAGTACATCCCATTTCCCACAACGAAAGTCAGTAAAGCATGGCACACACTGTATATAGAAAACCTGAGCAAATTTCTAACATTAATGGAGCGATGGGATCAGGGAAGGAGAAAAATTAAAGTAAGGGTCCCTGGAGTGAAAATCTAAGGGTTCTTTTCTCCCTGTGCTAGGAAGATTAGACTCTTATTCATTCATCCTCTATCTCTCAGTTGAACACCCATTGAATCAGTGTGTGTTTGTGTGTGTGTGTGTGTGTGTGTGTGTGTGTGTGTGTGTTAAGGTATCATCAGATCATTTGTTGAGGCTAATTGTGAAATAATTACAGCAAGCAAATTTGGAAAATATGTTAAATCCACGGATTCTAAATGGAACAACCAAAACTTACGTATTTTATAAGGCTATTGCAATAAGTTAAGTTGAAGCTTCTGATTCTTGGGTTCTCATTGATGTGCAAGAGCAGGAAAGAGTTTGTTAATACCTGAGTCTTATGGGAGTTTTAAGTGTGAGTATTTAAGTGACAAGTTATAAGAAGCTACCACCTTTTTTATTAGCAGTAAGTGTATTGTTGCAAATAGAAACTATATGATAAGCTCTTGTGTTGAGGATTCTGACAAAGGGATTTCCAAAAGTGTTTCAGAAACTAAAGTATGTAGCCCAAAGAAAAAAAAACATGAGAATGTACAACCTCTGTTGTAGAAAACATGTCTTCTTCCTCAGCACTCCTCTCTCATTAGGATAAGAAGGCATTCCAGGGAAGGTTCCGCTAAGAGCATTCTACATGAGTCCCTTCTCTAAACAAAGCTGTCTTTGCTATCAGCAGTTGGCTCCTGATATGTGTCAATTACAAAGAGAGCAGGGCTCTAAGGGCCATGAAGCCCAAAAGTGGTTACTGAGCGAATGGGGCTATTTGAGGTACATTCCTTTCTGCTGAGCTTGGTGTCAGTAAAAGGGAACTCTGCATTCCTATAGCAAGACCCTCATGTCCTTGTGAAGCTTCAGCCAAGGACTGCACAGCATTGGCAGTGAGGGAGGGGCTTATGAGCACTTGAGGTGCTGAAGCCCATGTTCCAAACACTGCTTGGGAAGGCCCTTATTTCTGGCTTCTTGCCCTTCTCCGATTTCGTTTCCACTGTAGAGTGGCCTGAGCTCTGTGATCTTTTCCATCAACACTGTGGCTAAAATTAAATGTCAGAGTCCTATTGTAGAATGAGCTGAAGCCTTTTCTAAAACACATTCAACCATTGCTGTGTGAGTATTCCTTACTAAAAAGACCACAAGAGAAATTCTCTTCAGCAGGATGTGCTTCTGAGAGGAAAGTAGATTTATACGAACTTCACTACATGTTGTAGGTTTAGGAGATGACTAAGGCCTCACCTCCAGGTATTTACATTCTTTTGTCACATCTGAGACTTAAATCACAAATTCCACTAGGTAGCATTCTGTGGCAAATGTATTTAATAGAGTAACTAAAGACAATAACAACAGAGATTGCTATCAGACTCCGTTTTTGACCAGCAGCCCCTGTTACAGTCATTGTCTTACCTGATCTTTTTTTTTTTTTATGAGATTGCAGTTTCTCCATTTGAAACCTGAATAAACCTGCATTCATGAAAACAAAGCATATTGGTCAATTTGAATGTATCCAGGAATTGATGTACGTCTTCTTGCCTCGAAATACTGTACCTTCTTCTCAAGTAAAATATTCTTCTGGGACAAAGAATGGAGAATGGAATCCTTACTAGTAGATCCAATGGCATGAATTTAAAACACAGTAACATTTCTTTATTGTTTCTACTCACATGTCTACAAGGCAGACAGTATTTTAATTAGCAATAAACTTGTTTTCCAAATGATTAGGAATTTAATAACCTTTTCTTCTATCAATATAAACAGTTATTCATAATGTACATAGTTGTTTCTCTCTCTCAACACTTTTCTAGTCCTCATACTGCTTGTTCACACAGTTCAAGATAAGCCCTATTATCCAGTCAGGAAACTCAGCCAAAGGTAAGCAAACTGTTTGGGAAGATTTCAGAATCCTGAAGTAAGCGTGCAATCTCAGGGTGCAAGTGCCCCCTTTAAGGTGCTCTTACACACCATTCAAGTGTCATGACTAACTTCCTATAAGGTATTTGCAAAGTTTCCTGCAAATGGTGACAGTGATATTTTATGTCATTGTTTCTCATGATTGAAAGTACCCTTTTATTCAGTCACATGTAATGAGCAAGTTCACAATCTACCACTTAGCGTGAGATAATCTGTCAGTTCCTTATTTATCAGTTAACTTCACATCTTTTTGATAAATACATATTACATATTTGGTGAAGAGATGAATGTCAAGAAATAAGTGTGTTAATCATTTGATGGTATGCCAATGCCTAGTTCTGTGAGTTAGAGTGAGAAGAAGGCCATTTGAGATGTTCTGAATCCCTCATTTATAGTAGGGAAATCTATGTGTCAGGGCTTGTGGTGATTTGAAAACATATGGTCCCCATTGGGAGTGGGCATTATTAGGAGGTATGGCTTTGTTGGAGTAGGTGTAGCCTTGTTAGAGGAAATGTGTCACTGTGGGGGTGGGCTTTGAGCTCTCATATGCTCAAGCTATGCCCAGTGTCTCAGATTCCTTCTGCTGCCTGAGGATCAAGATGTAGAATTCTTCAACTATTTTTCCAGCACCATGTCTGCCTGTGCACTGCCATGTTCCATCATGATGAAAATGGAGATGGAGCAAAGCTCTGAAACTGTAAGCTACCCACCACAATTAAATATTTTCCTTTATAAAAGTTACCATGATCATTGGGTCTCTTCACGGTAATAGAAACCCTAAATATGACAGGGTAATGTTCAAATCTGACTCATGTTCTTGTTCTTGAAAAAAACATCCTAATTTATTTGTTCCTAAAGTACCCTTTTCAATACCTCTCCCACAAAAATACCATTCATTAGTCACTTTTTCACTTTTCTTGTTTCTATGACAGAATACACAGCAGAAAACAACCTTCAGGATGAAAGTCTAGTTGGCTTATAGTTTCTGGAAGGAAAATCTATCACAATGGGAAAGGTGTGGAGGAGGCAGGAGCAGACAGTAACTGGCTGCATTAAATCTGCAGCCTTAAAGCCAAGAGTAGACAGGAAAATAGGGTCCAGGTATAGAACTTCAAGGCCCAGGTCCTATAACTCATCTCCTCCATTGAGGCTTCACTTATCAATGATTTCATAACCTCTGAAAACAGGGTAGAGAATATATTTTCAAAGATGTGAGTCTCTGGAGAGGCATTTCCCATCCAGACAACAACAGACCATATTTTAAAATTCTAGGACAATAAGATCAGTGGGTACTTGCTACCAAGACTGATATTCTGAGTTGATATTTGAGACCCTAATGGTGAAAGGCAAGAACTAACTCCCACAAGTTGTTGTCTGATCATGACATGAGCACTCACACACATGCACATAAATACACACAGGCAAATCCAAACATGCACACATATGAATAAATAATAAAGTAACAAAATAATTTTAAAAGATCTAAGAACACTTCTAGCTTTAAACATTTATTTGCTGTTTTACTGTGTGCAACAGGATATTTGATTTTTTGTTCACAGTTTGAAAGTGTTTACATTTTAAAGAATTAATAATCATTGCAAGTAATAATACTTTCTTAGTTTTAAGTTCCTGGTACATCCTGATAATCGTATCTGCAAACATTGGTATTCCTATTAATCTAAAGAAATATACGGTTTATTATTTCTTATCCATCTAACATGGTACACTTACGGAATTTCTAACTCTTACTCAAAGAGAGGAAACGTTGGAGGTTGCTTTTGCTGGAAGGCTTAACAGTGGACCAATAATTAGAAGCCCCTGAACTATGTCTTCTTCAACTCTTCAGTTCATCAAGGTGGTTTAAGCTTAAACAGTGAGAGTTCATCACTGTAATTTATAGGCTGGATCCTTTCTTTCTTTCTTTTTTTTAATATGACCAATTAACATTCAAAGAACATCCAGTCAGAATGATTTTTTTAGTTCAAGCTATATGTCTGTAAATTTCATGATTATGTTGTTCTTTTTATTTATTTATTTATATTTAATTTGACATATCAGCCATGGATTCCCATCCTCCCTCTTCCCGGATCCTTTCTTGAGAATAGTCACTGATTCTTAGAAGGTCAGAGATGGAGGAAGTAATAATTTTGCCAGCTCAAATGTCCATTTAGTTGTAGGATAATGCCACACAGGAAAAAAGCCACCATGAAATTATTATTGTTTCCATATTTACTAACAAGGAAATTGTCTTCAAGATATCATGGGTGAAGGCAAAGTGAACACTTGAGTCAACTCTTTCTCCTTTATGCTTTAGGTACCTTCAATATTTTGCCTTGAAATTTAGGATTTGGGTTTTTTAAACTATCTTTTTATTTATTCTTTGTGTCTTTCACATCATGCATCTTGATGCCATTCAATTTCCTGTCTCTTTATATCTGCCCTCTGCACTTGCAACATCCATAGCCCACAAAAGAAATAAAATGGTTCCACTCACAACCAAAAATAGAATTTTTTAAAGACAAAAATTATCTCTTTTCAAAGAGAAATGACAAGCAGACATAGAACAAAATGACTTATGACTATGAGCTGAAGTATTTTTGCCAAGACGGAAGATATCAGAGAAAAGTAGATGAAGAAATGTGTTGAACTGGTAAGCTAATGCCAAACATATTTAAAATAAAACTAGAATAACATATTTTCAATAAATCTGGTTTTCTTCATTATAGATGTATTAAGTATTAATTATGGAAAACAATGAGAAAAAAGAAAAAAGATATCTCTATACAACAATAATGAGTTTTTATTCTTCTGTCTTGGAATGGATACATCTGTGCAGCCCTTCATGTTCATCCTTTCCTGATGAGAGTTTATTTATCAGGAATCATTGAATCAGAATTGCTAACAAGCTAGACATATGCTAATCTGGAATACAACAGAAACAAAATAAATATTTGTTGAATGGATGACTGCATGGGCTAATTATATAATCTGTGAACAATGTAGGATTTACAAGCCTTATTCAACATATTGTTGAAAGCCATTCACTCATGATGTATCAAAAGCCATAGAATATATCAACACAGGATTAAGGTTAAATTTTCTTTCTTTAAGGAAATTTAGTTGAAATAACTTTAATAGGAAACAATAAAAAATAAGCTGTGAAATAAGTCAAATCTATGACACAAAATATAACAGACAATACAATTAAGCGGTCTTGAGAATCTTAGGCTTCTTAGCCCTAATAAGCATGGAAGATTTAGGTATCTAGATAAATTCAATAATTCTGTTAAAATTAAATCCTATTGATTGCACTATAATGGACACATTGTGGTTTTTATTTTTCTGTTTAAAGACAGTCTTCTGAAAAAGATAAAACTCATGTAAACCTACAGTCTTTTTGGGATTCTATGTGATAACAGACTTGGGCAAATTTGGTTTTGTGTTCTGGCTTTCAGCAACTAAACACCATGTATATCTAGATCTGTGTGGGTGATGGAAGCCCTTTCTTTTCCAATTGCTGAATTTGTACCTTATTTTATGTGACAGAAAACATAACCAAAATTTAGTAAGACATGGCTGAACTAATGCTTCCCCAAGTTTAGAATTTTCAACACTCCTATTCACTTCTCCCAAGACATTGGGTCACTAAAAAACCATCTCTGTGAACTCTTGGAAAATGATTTTTTTTAGCAGCAGCCACCTTGCTTTGTGAGGCAAACATATCTGCTCAATCACTGGTTAGATGCTCTAGTCATAGTTTTATGACTGGTGTTAAAATACACAGTATATGTAAAATGTAAATGGCAATATATGTGGTTTATAGAATGATTCTGCTAATTCCTGTGTATTTGTGGGATGGCACTTTTGGATACAGAAGGAGAGATAATATAGTTAAAGGGTCATGGTCCAAAGTCTATGAACAGATTATGATTAAAATGATATTTACAAACTTCTAAGATTTCAACATTTCTTTATATTTGAGTTATGTGCTATCTCAACCTCTCTCACCTGAAAGCCCCTCTATTAATGGACACCTTAATCCATTGCCTACTGGCCCTTATCATTGTTAACATTGGACATTCCTCAGACTACCTTAATGATGCCTCAGTGTCCTCAGCACAGAATAACCTAGCACCATCTTTCCAGGTTTGGCCTTTTAAAATACTCAAAAATTTCACACTTGCATATGGATTAAACACTAGAAGGAAAAATTAGCTTGGTAACTTTTGTGCTGCCATTTTGTTGTGGATATACTCTTTCCAATCCATGCTGTGGAATTCCATTCATCCCTAAATGCTGCCAGCATGCTTGGGAGTCTGCAACAACCCCTTTGCAATTCACCTGTCCTTGTCTATCATTGCCTTCAGGGGTTTCATTTTCCTTAGGAAAACAGCTTGTAATTCAATGGTAAATATTTAGTATGAAGAGAATGGGTTGGGTGATGAAGAACTATCTTGTCTATTGAATTTGTCACTTTATAGGCTTAAACAGAGTACATAAGCTCTGCAACCTTCTCTGTTAAATAAAGGTACCAAAGATCAAAGGCATCATCTTCTGTAGCTGGAGTTTTCTCCAGTCACACCCAGGCCTGCAGCTACTCAGACCCACATAAATACACAGAGGATTATATTAATTTAAACTATATGGCCTAATGTCTCAGACTTCTTGCTAGCTAGATCTTACATCTTAAATTAACCCATTTCTATAAATCTATACCTTGCCACATGGCTCATGGTTTACTGGTATCTTTACATCTTGCTTATCATGGTGGTGGCTGGTAGCATCTCCTGACTCAGCCTTCCAGTTCCTAGAATTCTCCTCTCTCTTTGTCCCACCCATACTTCCTGCCTGGCTACTGGCCAATCTGCAGTTTATTTATTAACCAATCAGAGCAACACATTTACAGCATACAAAGAGATATCTACAGTATTTCCCCTTTTCTTTTTCTTCAAAAGGGAAGGTTTTATCTTTAACATAGTAAAATTACATATAACAAAACAATTATCAAGCTGGAATTGCAATTACAATATCTAGTCTATTTATAATGTCTAGTCTATTTGTATCTATTTATATTATATATTATATATTTGTATCTATATTAATTAAAGAAGATATCCTATCTATCCTATATTTGTGAGTCTAAGGTTTCATATCTAATTTATCTTTTATCATAACTAAGGAAATTATAACTATCTAGTCTTCACCTACATCAAAGACCTCAGAAGAATATAATATTACCTGAGAAATGGAAGAAGGACGCAAGCAACTTTTGGGAGTCTTACAAGAGTAGACAGAGGTAGCTGGCAGCCTGGACAGTCATCCAAAGTTCCTCTGCAAAGTTGGGGAGTGTGTCTTCAGCCCAAAAGCCTAGAGTCTCTCAGTCAATTCTCTCTGTGTCCTGTAGAATGTCTGGCAGTTTCTTCTGCAAAGCAGGAACCTGAAGGACTATTTTGCCAAGCAAAGTTCAATGGTCACCTCTCTATGGGTCCTGCTTGTCCAGTCGATCAAGCAGTCCAGGCAAGAACATTTTCTTACCCAATGGAGTGTCTTTGCTGCCCATACTCTACTCTGAAGTAAATTGGTACTGCTAAGAGCAGACATGTCTCACTGTCCAGAAAGTCTAAATTTTTAAAACATTTAAAAAGTCATATTCTGTAGGTCTTTGAATGTTTGAAGATTACCTACATAATTGAATTATATCTATGTATACCTAGAAAATTTAACATGACTATGAGTTTGACTATCATAGAAGACTAATTATTAATCTGTATTTTTAATTATCTATTACAATCTAAATGAGTTACATAAACATAATACCTCAAACAAGAGTAGAAACAGTATAACAAAATTAAGTTTAAACTTATATCAATAAACTAGTATCCATAGCAATGTAAAACATTTTAAACAAGTTGTTGCTTTTTAAAAGTAGGTTCATTAATCTGCCCTCTCATCCTATCATGTCTATGCTATCCTCTTTTCTTCTTTAGAAACAGATTATATTTATAATTAACCTGTTTTAAATAAAAATATTGGTTTTTCTCTGTCTCATACCAGAGGGCTCTTCTATGGGACAGAAGAATCTCTCAAACTTTTATTTTAGCAATATGCTTGGGTTTAGAGAAGGAGTGAGCCAATTCCATCTCCAAAGCCAGCTTGGTATACTTGGGAATTTAGGCATAGCTTCTCATACTACTTCCTGCTGAATGAGGGTGCTGAATTCTTATGGGGATACAAAGAAAATTATAGTATTATAGAGTAGTCCATGAGGCTGTATTCTCTGAGCCAGGTGCCTTGAAACCATTGTGGATATTTAATCATGTGGGCCTTGGTGTCACTGGAGACTTTTCAGGGGGTCTTGGCTGGTCAAACCTCATGTATCTTAATCTGGAACAAATCCATGACCTCTTTCTTTCTGTGGAAACAAAAGCAGAGCCTCCTTTTCAAAGTAAGATATCCTTAGATCCAAATTTTGAAGTCAAGGTACCTTTAAAATATACATATTGGTTTAACTGAGCAGCTTTTACAATCAAATGTCTTTCTGCAGTTAAAAATATCAAAGACAACACAATCCAGACTTTCTGTTCAATATCCATCTTTAAATGGCTTATTTTTATATTACTTTTACTTTCTCTTTAAAGACATTTTTTAAAACTATTTCTTTATATAACTGCATGTATTACTTTTTTTTCTCTCTTCCAAGCCTACATACATTTTTACAAACATTGTAAAACATTTAGAGGTTTATCCCATCTGAATCTGCCATATTGTGAATCTATTGCTTTAAACTGAAGCATTTTCCACCCACCTCAGTTTCTCAACATGGCCATGGTACATTTAGCACCAGCTCTGGATCTGAGAGCCATGTGCACCATCAACTCTCAGAAGCCATGGGTCTATGCTTCTATTAAAGCAGTGTGTAGCCCAGAAACCTCTTTTTTTTGTCTGTACTAGCAAAGGCAAAATCCACCATGCAGTGTAATGTGCGGCTTGCAGATGCCTCATTCCCACCATGTTGCAGGTCAAGCCCACATGTGACAAACCCACCATAAAGTAGTTCAAGCATTCAAACTGCGGCTAACTTGAGAGAGACAACTAGGAAGTTGTTTTTAGCTCCGTTTTAGAATCTTCTTTCTCAGGTGTTAGGTGGAAACTCTTGACCCACGTTTTGGCACCATTTGTAGCTGGAGCTTTCTCCAGTCCTGCCTGGGCCCACAGCTACTCAGACACAAATAAACACACAGAGGCTTATATTAATTAAAACTGTATGGCCTAATGGCTCAGGCTTCTTGCTAGCTCGATCTCACATCTTAAATCAACCCATTTCTATAAATCTATACCTTGCCACATGGCTCATGGCTTACTGGTATCTTTACATCTTGCTTCTCATGGTGGCGGCTGGCAGTGTCTCCTGACTCAGCCTTCCTGTTCCTAGACTTCTCCTCTCTATTTGTCCCACCCATACTTCCTGCCTGGCTACTGGCCAATCTGCACTTTACTTATTAACCAATCAGAGCAATCATTTACAGCATACAGAGTTATATCCACAGCAATCTTTTCCAATGGGTTTCCCACAATGTACTGGGCTAATCTTTAGTATTTGGCTGTCTCACAGCAACTAAATCACTGACTATTCTAATGGTCTTGCCTCCTTTCTCATTTGTATCACTTAAAATACTATAAGGTTAAAGTAATCTATCAGTCAAGAAAGAAGTGTTTTAAACAGAAGCATGTTAGTTGTGGAATGGAATATGGAAAGAAAAGAAAACCCAGAACAAAGCCTTCCTCCAAAGTCAACACTGAATTATTTCCTTCTTATTTAGTCATAACCTCAAGTCCTGATGACTCATGGAGATGGTCAGAATGTATAATGAACTGTGTTAGCAAAATGAAAACAATCTTCAAATGTTTGTCAGCTTGAGGGTAAGTAATACATTTCATTACAAGGCCTACAACTACATGTAATGTCAAGGATAAGAAGCTGACTGATGTAGCATTTTCCTTCTGAGAGGAAATAAAGGGATTTTTCTCTCTTGCTCTTTGCACATATCAATGAATCAGTGTATGTTCACAGCCATGTTCACCTACTCATTGATATTTACTGAGCATGATTGACATGGGGATTGAGAATATTTATTCCACATGTTTGTGTGTTTGTGTTTGTGCATGTGGGTCTCTGGGTAGCTCTGTCTGTCTGTCTGTCTGTCTCTCTCTCTCTCTCTGTCTGTTTCTCTGTCTGTCTCACTCTCTCTCTGTCCGTGTGTGTGTGTGTGTGTGTGTGTGTGTGTGTGTGTGTGTGTGTGAGAGAGAGAGAGAGAGAGAGAGAGAGAGAGAGAGAGAGAGAGAGAGAGAGAGAGAGATTACGGTAGCACTTAGAAGTACAAATGTATCCCTTGAGTAAGCATGCTATTGTTTTCTGGGGTTTGTTTTTAAATCATTGCAACCTTCCCCATTCCAATGGTCTCTAGAAAAGCTACACATTTTGCTGTCACTGCATTTTATAATTTAGAGTGCCTCTTCCTTCCAGTATCATATGTTGAGGGAATAATGCAATTAGAATTGCTGATAGGAAATTATATTTTCCCTGTGAATTCTGAATGGGAGCCTATAAGTTACCAGAATTCATTTTATGCATGTAGAGATTCATCTTCAGAATGCATATGACAAAAAGAGGAGATAAAGAGATGAGAAGCATAGAGTAAAACATGTAAGATGTGAATGAAGGGACATGGGATAGAAAGTGTGAGAAAAAGACATGGGATCTCATTTTTATATAAATATATTCAAATGATTTAGGGAGTATCACAAAATAGGATAAAAGTAGAAAAAGATGTTTTCTCTTGTGATAAATCATCTGTTAAGACAGATTAGAAGAAATTTCTGAAAGAAAGGCTAGTATGTGCACAGGCATGAAGATTGAGGGGCCATGTATACCTCAGGATATCTGAAGGGAGATCTGGCTATGGAGAGGTGATATGAATGGATGTTGAGGAAACAATAACAAATCCTTGAAGCCTCAAGTCACATACTAACAGTAATACAACTAAACATTATCCCTTTCATGATGAGCCACTAGAGAAATTTAAATAGTGAAATGACCTGAAAGCTCCTATTCATTATGTTCACCTTAGGACACATGGATGTAGAAAGCAGGGTGGACATAGAGAATTATGAAAATGATATGCTAGCTTGAAGAAGAAACAAGGTGAGATTACAATAAGGCTGTGGTAGGAAATTTTAAGAGATGTTTAAACTATCAGTTATCTAATGGCCATTAAGCATATCTAATATCTATAACCTGGTTAGCACTTACTAAACATTCTTTACATGCACAAATGTGCATGATTCAGAGTATAGCTTCTTGGGCCAGACTATAGTTTCTGCAACTAGAGTGGTTGAGTTTATTGGAACCTCTAATATGGACTACCCAAGTAGTCCTTTGACTTACTTCAACTGCCTGTACCTCTGTTTCCTCATTGGACCAATGAGGATAATCTTGACATTCACCTTGTGATGTTGCTGCAATAACAAATGAAGAACACAGAAGAATACTGTAAAAATAGGCAGTTCCTGGCAAAATTCAGCTATGGCAACTTTGCTTTTTTATCACTTTGCACAGTCTTTATAGTAGTTAAATAGCAACAGTCACTATTATATTTTGATTTCTGTGCATGGATAAACTGAGGCTCTGAGAAGTCATATAGTAGTTTACACTGGCAGTTAGTGGCCGAACTAGGATTGCATTGGTCATTTCTTTTCACTTGGGGATGGAGGAAGTTCTACAGAACAAACAAAGTCCTGAATATATGTGTATTATCACAAGGGACCAAAGCTCCAGACAACTGGTAAAGCCTTTCTAGATCAGGCTCAGGGAATTTTCAAATTCCTACCACTGGTCTGTGTGTGAAAGCAACAGTTATGGCTTCCTACTTCTTCTCCTCCATGTACACAACCTGAGATTGACCCCTACTGAGACCGCCTACTGAGATTAGCCATGTGCTCCCTGTGTTTCTGTCCATAGTAAATGTGCTAAGGTTCCAGGCTCACTTAGTAGGTACTTCTCCAGATTAGAATAAGCAGAGACCACCCAATCTCAAATTTTCTTTGCATGTGTCTTTGAGTCCATCCTTCCTTCATTCCTTCATTTCCCCAGTCAGACTTCCAGAACCAAGACATTTTGGACATGACATATGCCTCAGAATCCAGTGTTTTAACTTCCGATAAATTATACTTCCCTTGCCTAGGTTAGTGATCCTCTCTGACTATAAAGACTTTGTTCTACTTCCATTCAGAGCAAGTACACATTTTCTAAGCATATTCTCTTGCAACCTGCATTTCACTTTCTCTCTTCTTCTTTTTTTTTCTTGAGCTGAGGATCGAACCCAGGGCCTTGTGCTTGCTAGGCAAGCACTCTACCACTGAGCTAAATCCTCAACCCTCACCTCTTCTTGGTATACTTCTATTGGAGACATTTATTGACATGCTTAAGAGTTAAGAATGATAATCACAGGATCTCCATGATTCAGGGCAACAACAGGATATCTGAGAGGAGTTTCGATGAGGGTCCAGTGATGATGGTGTACCAGAAACCAGAGTCCATAAACCAGGCCAATGAGTCATTGCAATGAACATTTAGTGAGTGGGGCTGATTGGACAAAATGGATATACTGCGTGACACACCACAATTCCTAATGCCACTAGGAGAAGTGAAGAGGTAATGGAAAGATGGAGGAGCAAGGTAGGTTTTTGTTTGTTTTGTTTCGTTTTTAATTAATATGGAGGGACTGGGAAGTATGCAAGGTCAGGGTGCACAATGTGATATTTCTGAAGAATCAATAAAGAATTACGTTTAAAATAAAAACTTAAACTTCTACATCATATTTTCATTTTACTTGCTAGCACACCATTAAAAGAAGCTTCTTTGAGAACTAGAGATGAGAATTATTAATGTTAAGCAGCCAGAAGCTGTGAATTGGCAAGATTAAGGAACTTAGCCTGGTAGAGTTGGTGGCTTTATTGTTTCCTTCATTGTTCATGGTAATGATGCTGTTGTCTATCACTTATTAATTAATAATTACACTTTATCTGATTAATTGAAATATAAAGAAAAGTTGCAGTACAAGACCTCGAGCTAAGAAACTAGGCAAGGCAAAATCATGAGAACCAAACCAGACCTGTGGATTTGTGATTCATCTTGTACCTTCCAGTCTATTAACTAAAGCCCACAACAGCAAATGAGAAGGAAATGGAAGTGACGACAGTGGTTTATCTTGAAGGCACATGCATCCCATCAGTTTCAGCTCCTTCCCATTAGACCATGAAGGATGGAAACCTGTCTTGTAGAAGATTGGTTACCACAGGTCCCTATATTTTAAATAAAAGAATAAATACTGAACAAAGATAATCATGATAGAGCTTTTAGTTTGGGGTCATAGGAAAAGAAAATGTTAATGTTTGTACACTAGTGTGAAAAGAAGATACAATGTGTGCCACAGAACCACAGACCTAAAAACAGATAAATGGGAATTTTCATAATAAAGACAATCACAACAATAATCTATAAGCAGTTGAGAGAGTGAATAGATAGATACAAGCATAAATGAGCCTTGAGAACAGATGGACACAAACGATCATGTGAACAAGCGACTGTATTTTGCATGTGTTTTCAAGGATTAAGTACTTTCTGTAAGATGCCAAGTGCACATCTTGGGCTCACACAACACAGGACTCCAGCGTGCTAAACAGAAAAGAATACACTACATTGTTTTCTTCAGAGAAACAGCTGCTGATCATAAGCTGTAACTTTTTTCTTTCCTCGTGTAATGAGCATTGAGAAAAATGCAAACACGTCACAGAATTTAGCCATGCCAAATGGCTCTGCTTCTCTCTGGGCCTCACAGGGGTTTGGCCTGCCAAATAACACTGCTTAAGTGTTCAAGGATTACCCAAGTCACTCTTAAATTGGTAACTGTGGTAGAGTGAATCATGTAGACTGAAAAGGAGAAGTCTACTTTAACAGTCTTTCCTATTAAGGCAAAATAACTTTTCCAGTAAAGACATGAAAACGTAAGAGTAGAAAATGAGGAGATTATAATAAGTTACAATATAGTCATATAGTTTCATAATAAGAAAAGGTAATATAGATTATGGTACTTTCAAGACTATATGGGCCAAGAACATCTTGGGTAAAAGTTTTGGTATTTTGTATTTACTTTAAAAAACTCAGATCACCAGACACAAGGGAGGCTTAGCAGTTTTACATGTAGAAGGCTCAAAGGAAAGGATGTCATTTCTCTTTGACATCACATGACCCCTGATCCCTGAATGTACTCTAACCTCAACCAAATTCCTTAGGAACCCTTCTCTGATTATAAGGCCTATGAACAGTAGCATCATGGAAAGGGCACGAAGCTTGGAGTTGTGTGGATTTAGTAGAAAGCTGTGTTTGGTTTTCATTGTCACTTTAGTGAAAGTTAAGTCATTTAAATGTCCTAAGACATTTTTTTTTTCTGTAAGGCAACCTGAAAAACAATTTTCTTTTTTACAATTCAGGTGAGTACAACAGCTAGAGCACGATAAAGACAATTGTGTGTGGTATCTAAACAGGGCACCAATAACAATCTGGAAGTTAAAGAAATAATTGGTTGCCATGACGACAAGTACTTTGACTCTTCATGAGCATAGACACTCAAGTCATTACTGTCATTTATTTTTGTTTACATGACTGGAGAGGAACATATATGTTGAAAATCTTCCTTAGCTCTTACATACATACATACAAACACACAACTACACAAATGTATTGTGTGCCTAAAGATAAAGCCTATATTTCAGAACATACCTTCCTTCCTGTGTTTGTCAGGTAACTGGAGTATTGATATGCCAGCAAGGATTGAGACCTTAATTCTTTTATGGGAAATTAAAATCCCTCCAGGGTACACTGCATGTCTGTTCTAAGGGGAAGAAAGCACTGCTCTACTGTTTGACCTTGAATCTAATTTCAAAGCAATTTAAAGTTTACTGTGATGGTGACCTAGATGCCACTCACTGTAACAGATTTTTCTTTGAGCTGCCAGCTCATAAAAAATGATATGGGGACTTATTATTAATTATTAAAGATCAACCTATAGCTTAGGCTTGTCTCAGTAGCTCTTAGAACTCAAATTAACCCATATATATTAATCTACATTTTGCCTTGTGGCTTTTTAACCTCTCTTCCATTGTGTATCTCCTGCTTCCTCTCGATGTCCTCTGGCATCTCTCCCACGCCTAGATTCATCTTCTCTTTTCTCTATGCCTTGGAAGTCCTGCCTCACCTCTTGTGCCTGGCTGTTGGCCAATCACCTCTTTATTAAACCAACCACAGTGACACATCTTTACACAGTGTAAAGGAATATTCCACAACAACTCATAGTACTCTGAAGTAACAATGGAGTCTGTTGCAATCAGGCCTCTCAGGTAGGGCCGTGACCAAAGTGTGAAGTCAAGGTAGTTTATAATAAAAATGTGAGGAGGAAGTGAAGAATTACCTCATAACTTAGTTCCACAAATACAAGTCTAGTCCTGATTGACATCAATCCATGTTATTTATATCCTTACAAGTCTCAGTGGAGCACCTTTCTAAATGTCATTGAAATTCATTCAGTCCTGTCACCTAGTTTCTACCTGAATCCAAATCTAAATCACTTGACTTGGACAATGACAAGTGGTTCTAACTAGAGCCTCTGGTTTTAATTGATATTCTTAAGCCAATTAATCTATGACACTTGGGAAAACCTTCCAGATTTCGTCATTACCTTTGAGGTATCAGCCAAACTCCTCTACTAAAGATGATCTTATGATGATACTCTTTCAGGCTTCTACTGTCCATTTTCTGTGCCAGATCCATAACCATTATTAGTGTCTTGTATAGTCCCACACACCCCAAGTCATTTCACCCAGTCCATAGCTTCTGTCTGTTCTGGCATGCCATCCTAGGAATACATGTTGAAGAGATGATGACTACCTTTCCTACCTGGAATGTTTTTTTTCCTTTTTTCTCATCTCTCCCAGTCCCAACCTTTCTACCTCAATAATTTCTCACTGACACTTATCTCAATCAAAACACGATTTTGAGAAAAATATTCTTTTAGCAACAACAACAAAACCTTTTTAAAATTACCTTTATGTATTGTAGAGTATGTCACATGCATGCCACAGCACATGTAGGGAGAATGGAAGATAACTTGCATTATTTGGTCCTCTCCTTCATGTGGGTCCCATGTATCAAACCCAGGCTTTCAGGGTTGGTAGCAAGTGCATTTACCACTGAGCTATCTCACAGAACCAGGGGCCTATTCTTTTCCATAGTTATTGCCTTCTCTGTTAACAGCCTTCATTAAATGGTCTATGTTCTTATCCACTGCTGTTGTTTCCATTAGCTATCTGTTTGTCTCCACCTGCTAAACTACAGTCTCCTTGTAAGCAAATGATATGATGCACTGGTTCACTGCATGATCTCCAGGCTGAACACATACCATGAATGAAGCATGCATGCACACATCGATGAATTAATGAACAATAAATGTGCAGTCTTAAACATTGTGCTCATTACTTCTTGACCTCAGCAAAATGATCAAACTTTTTTGAGCTTTTTCTTTTCAACAGAAAAATGATAATAAATTCTTTGGCTTCTTTATAATTGATTTAGGAATTTATGTGAGTCAAGGTGTGGGAACTATGAAATCAGAAACATATTATAATATCAATGAGCTTGGATTGATCAATGTTATTCATTATTCCTTGCCTTCTGTGAGGCACACTGCCCTCAGCATAAAGAGAAATGAAGAGGAAGATCTCTGAATCCCTTGCAGGAGAGTTTAGGGAAATGGCTAGCCATCTGGCTGCTTAGAGAGAATTTCTCTGAATTTGATTTTTGTCAGCCCTATTAGACTGTACCTTCTGAGAAGAGCCATTTGTTTTTGAAAACAAGTTGTTCCCTGTGTTCTGCTGTTACTTAACTGACCAGCACCATCTGCTCTGCCGTTATGCTCAATTTGAGTTAGGAGGAAAAAGATTCTTTCTCTTTGTGCAGCCCATAGAAAACAACAGGTTCCAAGAAGAGTCAAAAAGGTGGAAGATCTCTGTAGCCAGTCCATGCCTTTTATTCTGAGTCCCATTTTGACAAGTCAGATGAGGATAACAGTTGGCCCAGAGCCAAGAATGATGCTGAATGCCACACTCTGGGCTCTGTGTTGTCTGTCCTCACAGGCCATCCCAGAAATACAAGCTGAAGAGATGGCAACTTTATTTCAGGTATTATAGGAATCCTCTGGAGGATAACATGCTTCATATTACAAATGGTGAATTGGTTCATCATCTTGTCCAGGGTATTTATAAAAGGACCTGAAATATACCTATGTAATTTTGTGGGTTTGTGTGTGTATGTGTGGGAAGGACAGACATGTAGTTCAGTGGCAGAGTACTTGCTTAGCATGTATAAAATACACATGAATGTGCTGTGACTGTTTTCTACTGACTTCTTTCCTCAGATATTCTAAAGAATAAATTTTCATCATGTAGAGTGAACCAAAGATGCCTCTGGTTTTTGCTCTGAAATAATCTTCTGTATAGTACTAAAAAAAATACATCATAATCTTCGCAAACTTGGTTCTATCCCTAGAATTTCAAAAAGGGAAGAGGAGAGAGGTATGAAGCAATGGTGCATTTGTCATGGGTATAACTAATTTTCATGTATTTATGCAATGGGTGACACAGAATGGGAGGGGTAAACAGTAGACAATAAGAAAACACACATAAAAACTTATAAATCAGCCAACAATGCAGAGTGTCTTCTAAACATTCCTAAAGGCAGATATTGGTCAAAGGACTATTCTTTAGTTTCTGAACACGTATTCCTTTCTTGGAAGCTAACAATTTAATAAAACCTGACCCTCAATTTCATATAACAACTTTGAAGTCTGGCATCCACATCAGTACAGACAACTGGTGCCAAGAACCAAAAGAGTGAGAAGTGGTACCCATGGAGGCTGCTCTCAGTTCAGCAAAAGCTGTTCTTCCGGAGTGACTGAAGCTCTTAGTTTCTGGCTTCCATTCTGCTCACCAACAGAGACATATGCAGTCTCCTACCAGCGCCCTCTCTCCCCCTTATCTGCTTCTACTGGAATCAAAAAGGAGGTGACTTCTTCCAACTGAAAAACCAAGGGAAGCCATAACCTTTCCAGGTTAGTTTTTTAATGAGTCAAATATGTCTTGAGCTGGCCGAAAATGAAATATGGATATTCAAGATAATCAATCAATCTGATTATGTGACACGAGCAATGGTTTTGACATGGAGGAAGTGGGGGGAAATCTGGATGAGTACTCTTTTCTGCAAGTGGCCTTTACAAACTCATGAGCATGATTTATGATATCCTATAAAGAAAGACTTGGATTCAATTTAGAAAGTTTCTTCCTCTAAAGAAATTAAGGTTCATATCCTTCTAACATCTCTTAATTGTTAAAAGTTTTACATGAGGAGCATGATACTAACAAACCCCACTTCTGGTCATCATGTTCTGTCTTATGGTTTTCAGATGATAAAAATGTCAATAATTCTCCCAGAATTTTCTAAGGTTCCACCAAGTTTGCCAAGGTTATGATATATTTTTTTCTTTAGTACTATACAGAGGATTATGTCAGAGCAAGAAATAGAGGCATCTTTGGTTCACACTAAGTGATGAAGGTTTATTCTTTAGAATATTTGAGGACAGACGACAGTAGAAAACAGTTGCAGCACATTCATATCCAAGAAAGCATTAGCAGAAGCAGCATTGGCCTACAATCCCAAATCAAATCCTTAGGTCTGGTGTTCTGAGAAATAAGTCACCCCTTTCTCTACTTCAGATTCAAACTCAATTATTCCCAAGTAAGAGGATCTAGTTTGACATACAAGTAAATCAGCCTTATTGTGGTTCTCCTTCCGGATTCCCACATAATACATTGGGTAGTCCAAGATCTTGCTTCACACTCCATTCTTAAGACTAGTATGTGGTAGCTAATGTCATTCAGTTCCTACAGAAAATACCATGTTGACCTACAGCTGAGGTGCGCCAACATATGTTCTGTTTATTTCCCTTTTCTAGAAGAGTTCTGCCAGAGCCTACTTGGAGATGACGAAACAAAAGATCAGGAACAGAAATAGTTTATTCAAAACCATAAATTTTATCAGTTGCATTATTTACATTTAAATTTAGGTTTCTTTTTCCCATTAGCTCTCATTTCAACATTGCATTTGTGATCTCATTTTCTTATAGTTGATCATAGAAACATATCTCTTTACTGTTAAGTATTGATTCAGTTAAAATCAATACAGGCTTTTCCAACCACATAAATAAGGTAAGAGAGAAATAACTACAAAGAAAAATGGAAAATATGCTACAATATATAGGCAGACTAAAGAGTATCTTAATAAAAGCAAAGGACATATTTTAGAACCTAGAGTAACATGCTGGTAAAAAAAAAACCCTGACAGCAATTAATTACCATTATCATAAATTTGAGAACTCATGCCATGTCAAGCTCATGTCATAAGGAACAAAACTGAGAAAGCAGTCTCCCAACCAGGATCATGTTGGCAGGATGATCAAATGTCAGTAAAAATGAAAATAATCATAAAACATGATGTGTACACTTCTTAAATCAAACACAGTCACATATATGAATGTATATGTATGGCTAAAACTTGATTTTGGTCCAAGGCTTTTTCATCCATATTGGACACATTAAATAAAATGTTATGTTACCTTCTAAGAATTTTATTTTTGTTTTGTTTTGTTTCTCTAGTGCTGGGATTCAATTTAGCACTGTACACACACTGGCACATGTCCTAAAACTGAGATACACCCCTAACATGATGATAGCACACTGTTATTTACACAGTGTGAATCATGTTTTCTTTTAGTTCATTTGAGGTAAAAATTAATCTTTAAGATTCATTGAAAGTAAAAATAATTCATCATAATTTCTCAATCTTTTACAATTATTTTATTCAATTCTAATTTAGTTACTTCTTCCTATTTAGATCTGTGAGAATTTCATACATTACATTTTGATGATATTCTTTTCCCTACCTAATCTCCTCTCATATTCACCCTTATTTCATACCCACCCAACACCATGTCTTTATTCATTTTATAAGCTTATTGAGTCTAATGAGTACTTTCTATATACTTTTGTCCATGTGACCACCCACTGAAGTGTGGGACCACACGCTTAAAGAAAACCAACTCTCACACTCCCAGTAGCTCCTCATCTAGGTAGGGGTGGGACTTCACGCTCACTTTCCCTGCTCCATTGTGGAATTTTGTGTGGCTTGAGCTTGCCTAGGTTTTATGTCACAACCACTTTGGGAGAAGCAAAAACACAGTGATACAAAGCAGGAAAGGGAAATAATGGAACAGGAAGGATTAAGTGGAGTGAGGGATGAGAGAGCAGGGTAGATAAAGAAATTGCGGGATGGAAAACTAACAGGAAAGGCAAAAATGTCCTAACTCAGTTTCTTCCAAAGAACAAATTGTACTTATTAAATCTTTCTAAAGAATTGTACTTTGTTTTGCTAGTATCTTTGATATTCTTTTCATAATCTTTCTTTCTCATTTCATGTAACATGTTATTATAATCCACAATTACTATAACAAGAACAGATGGTATAAACTTGTTTGTAAGCAGACACAATTGACTCTTAAGTATATAACTCAACCAGAAGGAGAAATGTGCAAGCACACAGCAGAGAAACACCTGTCGCTATATATGCTAAGACGCTAATGGCATTAGTCAATAATTAAGAGAGAAAACAGAGAGTGTCTATTAAGCTGTCAAGACAGATGCATGGATATTAGATAAAAGAGCCTCTACCACAGTTGTGTATTCTAAAAAAGATACTGTGTGTTTTCCACAGAATGAGCATCAAGAACACATCTTATGGTGGAGAAAGGCCCAATCTGAAGCAGTCTCTCATATTGTTCCTCCTTATATTAATTCTTAAATATGCACACATACAGAACTTTTGACCCAGAGAAGAAAAACAACTTACCATCCTAACAAATCATTTGTCAGAATATAGAATTGTTTTGAAACTTCTGCTATCAATTTTAGATATTCTTTAGCTTGTTAGAGGGGCCATGGACATAATATAATTCCTTAGTTAATGTTTGTTTGTTTATGAGAAATTCAAACCACATGGAAACCTAGAGCAAAAAGTAAAAAATAAATAAATAAATAAATAAATTCCAAGAAATAATTGAACTAACAGACCTCAAAGTGAAAATCATATTCTAAGATGAGTTACAAGTTTCCTTTCCCTGTGAGAACAAGCCAGGGAAAAGTTTTTCCATGGAGTATGATCTAGTCCTTTGCATATGGTAGATGGCCACACCATGATAATGGCACATTATATAATGTTTTGTCATATCATATGGACTAGGTTCTCAAAAAGGCTGCTACTAGGGCCTGATACTAACCCCTTCTAGAGGTTATGAGAGGCAACAAAAAATAAAAAAATAAAACTGAAGTCTCATAATCACACAGAAATTAATTCTGCTGATCATTTACAAGAACTTCAAAAGGCTCCCAAGCCTCTGGAGAGAAGCTCCTGGCAGTCTGTTGATTTCATCTATGTGGGATATTTAACAGATGAAGCAGGTAACTTGTGCTCAGACTCCCAAGAAACAGAAATTTGACTAATAGATTTGTGTTCTTTCAAGCCAGTAATTTTGCAATGACATTATACAATGGAAATGGACAACCTTGTAAATTGGAGAATTTAGATGACTTTGAAGGACTTTAATAGTGGCCATGTTAGAACCTTCTCTCTGAATATTATCATCAGCAACTCCTAGCACTGGCAATTCCCATTCTGTTTCTTTAAGCCAAGAATTCCAAGAGATCTCATTGATGTTTCTGTGATTATGTGATAATGCCTGAACCAATCAACTTCATCTAGGAAGGCAGATGCCTCTACTGCATGGACATTTTCATGGACACTAGGAGAAACTTTCAAAAGAGATGAAAATATAAACTAAGGAATCTCTTTTTGTTTTTCATTTTTTGAGACAAGGTTTCTCTGTGTAGCTTTGTGCCTTTCCTGGAACTCACTCTGTAGTCCAGGCGGGCCTCAAACTCACAGAAATCTGCCTGCCTCTGCCTCCTGAGTGCTGGGATTAAAGATGTGCACCACTACCACCTGAAGAACTAAGGAATATCTTTAAGAAATGCTTGTACAATGAACTGGTGTCTCTCAAAGAACTTCTTGTGTAGTGGGTAGCCATTCCAGCTTTGGTCTGGAAGTCCCAACCCCCATTGAGGCTTCAGTAACTATCATGCCTACAAGGCGGGGCCAAGTGAGGACCCTGAGCCACCCAGGCCTTTGGAATTTGCCCCACATTGGGCGCCAGATATTGGTGAAATTGTTAAGGCCACTCCACGTAGTTAAAAGGAGATTTAATTAATGGCGTAACTTACAAATGCAGGGATAAGTAGGTTGAGGGTTCTGGCAAAGATGTAGTGTAGTCTGGCAATGTTCTCTGGAGAGCTCTGTTGATCCACCTCTATGGTCCCGGTTCCCAGAAGCAAGAGAGAACAGTGCAAAACCTCAATGGGGGTTGGAACTTCCAGACCAAAGCTGGAACGGCTACCCACTACAATCTTGAACAATAAAAGAACCTTTCAACACAGAAGCATTCTTTGATCTATCTCTGAAAAAATTATGGTTCCCACTTTGCCATAAGTGAATAGCTTTTTAAAAATAATACATACTAATTATATCAGAAAAACTGATGACCAGCCTTCACTAATTAAAATAATGTTATTCCTTTCACATTATCAAAAACATAAACATGTCAAAAATTTAAAATGACATGAATCAAAGTGACTTCACTACTGACACATGATTTCAGGTCTTCTAATTGTGTAGAGTACTACTGATTGCATAGCACACTTTCAAATAACAGTAGATTGAGAACTACCAGCTAACATAGACTTTTCATTTCCTAACTTTGCAAACTGATAAATTCTTACCTTTTTCTTAATTTCAAAGTCAGATCAGATCCCCAAATTCACCATCTCCTGTAATCAGAAATGAAGCAAGTAATTAATATATATATAGAGAGATACATAAATACATAAATAGATGTAGATGTATAAAGATAGATATATGCATATATACAGATCTGCATCTGTATCTATCTATAGACATATATATATATACATATATATATATTACATTACAAATATATTACATATTTGCTTCATGTCTTATTATAAGAGATGGCAAATTTGGAAATTATATATATATTATATATATTCTATATATAATATATATATATATTCTTTTCTATTAACAATAGGGGAAGAATATCTACAAGAGGAAAATTGAATAGATAACAGAAATCCAATTATACTGCATTGACTGACATTTGGCAGTACAAATTCAGGTCCATGTGTTCAACCAACTTAAGGTGTTGGCTACTAAAGAACATTTCCCACTCTTCAGCTTCAACACTGAGGGGGGTAATTACATGTGTCAGCCAGGTCAACATCATCATGGGTTAAAAATATTCATGTCTTAACTGAGTAGTTTAATTTGGTGTTTGTCTGTATTACAAAGACATTTAATACGTTATTGAAAGAATTAAGAATCCCCTGGATGATTCAACTAAAAGCCACAGCCAACACTTAAAAAAAGATGGAGTATTGCTAGTATTGGTAGCATCTAGCTCTCACACTGAAAACTAAACTCCAGCCACTCATTCATGACACAAATACTTGACGAGATACATGTGTAAGACAACCAGTCCTGATTAATAAATGAATGCTACCCTTGAGTATTAGGATTTAATAATAATTTCCAAAGTTTTAATAATACTGACTCTGAAGGTTTGTTGGGCTTCACATGTCCTTAAGGTTTTTTGATGAGTTAAGTGTAAATGAATAAAAACCATATGTATAAATTTCTCTTGAAGTACATGTGGGTTTAAAAATTGAGAGAAAAAAGACTTGGCACATATTAGCTTTGTGACCTGCCAAACCCAAAGCATTTGAAAATACAGCTAAAGACTTTGAGAGAATCCCAAAATCTGGAAAGTTTCATCTGTTCTTTAAAGAATATGTGAGCTTGAAATGACTTTTTAAATGTTTAAGAATGGAAATTCTTTTAAAATACTACTGAATGCTTACATATAATGTGCTATTTTTGCATGCACAGTCACACACACAAATATATAAACAGGTATACATGCAAATACATTTTGGATCAGGCTACATTCAAGCTTCAGTAAATATCAACCACAAATGGCCTCTCTTAACATTAGCAATATAAGCTTAAAGCATGCCCAGATCCTCAGGCACACACCACACACAGCATGGCTTTGGAATGGAAGGGATATTCAGTAGTGAAAAATCTTAGTAGTTGCTATTTTAAACCCTTCAGTGATGTGCCATTACCCATCCACATCACATTAAATCTGGCTGTTCTACACTTTTGGTGTCTTTCTGAAGCAATTCTTATTTAGAGAACTTTTATTTCTCAACTCTTTCTCAGATGCATATAAGCTATGACAAGACCGTGCTAACTCCCACCATACTGCCTACAAGAAAATGTCATTTCTATCTTTCTTGTTTGTATAGTTGTTCTCTTATTCATCCTTTCTGCCTAGATGCCATTCCTGCAAAGGTCCTGGTAGTGCAGATTCCACCATAAAATATCAGCTTCTCATGACCTCTCTCAGCTCTGTTCTAAAATATCAACCATGCTGAACATCACTAGAAAATCATTCAAAGTCTTAATTCTGCCTATAATCACAGCTCAGATCCCTCAGCATTCTGAACGTTAGGAAATTATCAGAAAAAAAACCCTCACCAATCCTTTTTTTTTCTTTCTTACTAATTACACTTTGAGTATAGACCTGAGACTCCAGGTGAAAACTAAATATAGCCTTCATTCCTTCACTATTAAACCTGAGGTAGTGAAAGTTGCATTTTCTAAAGCTTACTGACAGAAAGCAAATATTAAATAAAGTGAGGCAGTGAGCTAAAACATTAATAATGCCTGGGGCATGTTAGGGCAAATGAACAGCATAGAATAGAACCTTTCTTGCAGGCCCCCAATACCTGATTAATGAGGTATTGTGAATGGAAGAGTGGAAATACTACATGAATGGGCTTACTTTAGCACTTGAAAGTAGTGGAGATATCACTTAGTTGACAAACATTTTCCTAATCAGTTCAAGAGAACCATGCTGAGGATCCAACCTGCCCTTTTAGATTGGTCCTTGTCTGCTCCCCTTTCACATATTCTGACTCAGCCATAGGCTTGTGGGTTCTTGCATATACATTTCCTCATGCCTCTCTCCTGTGAAAACATTTGTGCTTTGTGAAGTTCGTTATCATTCATCCCTTAAACACTCACCCCAGACATTCTCTATTGTGAACATTTCGTGAGCTGGCAAAATTGACTCTTTCCCCACCTGCTCTCTTAATTGCTTAATCATAATCTTTGATAATATTTAACATACTAGCTTGAGGCTTTGACCTCATTCAACATTATTCACTCAGAAGTGCACACACTCCTTAGAAACAGAAGCCATATCTTCTTCAATTTATCTCTTTTACCTGGGTTTGGTGTGAACAATTAATAACAAAGATAATATTTAATCAATATTTTTTATTAAATAATGAGTATCCTTATTTGATATACTAGCTTCTCTGATTTGGGGAAACACTGGGAATTAAATGGTACTGACCATGCCAGTAATTAACTCAATGATGATAAAGGAGTGAAGTGAAAGAATTGGATACAATACCACAAACAACAGTAGAACATAATACTGAGTAACCACTAACTTTAACATGTAAAAATAACAGTAGATGATAAAAACATAATAGGTCTTATCCTGCTTTGGCTACATTTACTCATGTAATATAAGGACAAAAGATCATTAATTACTGTATCATAGCTGCTGCATAATAAAAAGTGTAAATACCAGTCAATTACAACTGCTGTCTTTCTCTTCTCTGGAAATCTGCAGTCTAAATTCCTATGGAAGGACAACTGACACATGCCCTAGTTTAATTTTGTATGTTCTTTTTGGAAATACAAGTTTCTGGTTTGCTAGACCAAGTGAATCAGACCAAACACTACAGTTAATGCTTGATGAACATTAATTCCAGTCATTATTTATACCTGGCTAGTGTTGTAACTGGCTCTTTCCCAGGGAGAGGGGTCAGAATATCACTGGAATACTGTTTCAATCATTACTTGATGACAAAGAAATCTTCAAATTTACAGGTCACATTATTATATTTTAGGCTCAGTTTTCTGTAGACCACCTCTATCATTCTTTATTTCACAGACAATAAAAAAAGACCTGGGCAGAGAAATAGAGTTGGGCCAATTTGTAAAGCTTAATAATTCTAGTGTCCTGATATAACTAGGTTTCAGACCAGCTAACAGCATATGTGACCTTGGACAAGTTATTAAATCTCTCAAAGACTAGGCTAATTCATTATTAAAAGTAGGATTAATGATTGTTTTGTCAATAGGCTAGCTGTAAAGATTAAATCAATGTATATTAGGCACACAGTAAGAATTCAGAAGTCTTCTATTCTCAAGCATTCTTTATTTACTATTTCAAACTGGAGTATTGTTTTCTATGTGAAAGTAGGAGACATGTATATGAAAAGAACTCTATTCCGTGGTGGCAAAAATGACCAGAGTTGTGAATTTAGACCATTTTGCTCACTCAATTGTCAACTGAAAGACCAGATACAGCTTGCGTCATCTCTTGATCTCTTTTAGCCAATAGTTCTCATGAAGACTCCTTGGACAGCATGAGGAGAAATACAAGAAGACCAATTTTATTATAGGAATATATTTAAAGCTTCCACAAATGACACGGGTGCTAACATCACATGAGAACATGCCAAAGTAGTAGGGAAATGTAGTTTACCAATTATGAGAGATGTCAAGGAGCCACATGACCAAAATCTTAGATGTGTGATTTCATTACAAAGGGAATGTAAAGAATGAGATGCAATAATACAGTCTAATATGTGCTGATCATACTGTCTAGAAAATGGTAAGGGTTTCTGTAACACTAGGTCTTATTTAAAAACCTGGAGCCACATATAGGGGTGAATTCTGAAAGAACAGAGAAACAGAAAAAGCCACAGCCAACCTCGTTTAAACAAGTCCTTATCCGATCCTGTTTTCACGAATCCTCAGTTTGAAAGCTTCTGAGTCCTCACCTGAATGGATCTCAGCTGAACTGCTGCTAAAAGCCTGAAAGCTTAAAGGCCTCTAGTTCCTGGTCCTCACGCCTTATATACCTTTCTGCTTCCTGCCATAACTTCCTGGGATTAGCGGCATGTGTCTTTCCCAAGCAAAGATATGAAATCTCAAGGGCTGGGATTAAAGGTGTGTTCCACCATGCCTTTCTCTGTTTCCAGTGTGGTCTTGAACTCATACAGATCTGGATGGATCTTTGGCTCCGGAATGCTAGGATTAAGGGTATGTGCCACCACTGTCTGGCCACTATGTCCAGCCTAGTGGCTGTTCGGCTCTCCAACCCCAGATAAGTTTTATTAGGGTACACAATACATTGGAGACACAATATATCACCATAGGTTTCTACTCTGTTTTATTCTTCTAATTACACAATGATATAATGTTTTACTGAAATAAATAGCTGAGATCAAATAGACCTTCTATGTTAATTTGGTAGCTACAATAAGAACTGACAAAGTCAAGAGTGGCCCCATTAAATTTTATAGAGGGATTTTATCAATTGCCTCCTAAGAATATACCTTATCTGTGAGATAAAAGCAGAAGCCATGAATCAAATTTATAATGCATGAATAAGCTAGAATGATAAGAAAAAAACAGCGAATAATGGAACACAAAGTTATATATAATACTCAAGATGAAAAACCAAAATATACAAAATTAGTAATGCTAGGGTAAAGATGAGCCGATAGGATACAGCCAGAACAAGCACTCTAGGGTACTTCAAATACATAGAAGCCACCAATATGGGAGGAGTCAAGTACATATACAGAAATAACCCAAACTCACTATTTACTGGTTACGTATGGACTATGTCTCAGATCCATAGAAGGACACACACACACATAACACACACACACACACACACACACACACACACACACACACACACACACTGTACATACATACATAGAAATAATACTTTCTTTGATGAAATGTGGTTTTCTTCTCTATTTCTGCCTTGTGAAACTATTATACATGTGTTATACATGTATCTGTTGATTTCTTTTTTTCTGTTTTCTAGAGGAAGTTATTGAAAACAGTTTCCAATGACTAGAGAAGCACTTAATTATTGTTAATCATGACTACTTAATATGTAGGCTAACTTACAAGTAACCTGCCATTATTTTTCCCAAACCCTGAAACTAGTTGTTCATGAAAAAAGAAAAGGAAAGAGATAGAAAGGGCATTTACTATGATTATGTCATGTCATTCAGTTTTGGTAACTCGGCAAATTGAATGGTACCTGCTCCCTACTATCATCCAAAAGGCTCAAGTCAGAAGGTGGTGGTCAGGTCAGATTCTAAAGATTGTGGAATCTTCACTACAGCAAACTATCATGGTCTGTGACAAGAACCAATTAAACCAAATGAATGTATCAGAAAATTTTGTCAGTCTGATCCCCACATATTGAGAGATGTCAAATGCAGTTCAGCAATAAAAACATTCCCTCCTCCCTTCACAACAAGAGGTACAAAGACTCTTCTTTTTAGCCCAAGCTCACAGGGACACCATGATAAAAAGCTAAAGACAGTTTCTTCCTGTTTCTTTCCAATGCACCTCTTGGGTTTTGTGTATTGCTGACCAATAATTGCTACTGATCGTCATCTACATTATTCCCCCTACAACCACAGGGCTTTCATTAGTCATAGACATTTCATGAAGAATTACTCAGCTCCCTTGATGACTGTTTGCTCTGCTCCCTGCTCCATTTAAAGGTTTTACTGGAATTTAAGAAGAAAAAAATAAGGTTGCATTTAATTCCAATAATCCTCTAAGAATTATATTACTGTCTTCTATAAATTACCTGAAGATTTAATTCATCTTGAGAACATGGAATATTTGCTCTTATTTTTGGAAAGCAGACTAGTAGTTTAGTGAAGTAAGAGACTTTTAAAGGATCATTTCTTCTAGTACTAAATGGGACTCCAGAGAACAAAAATAGCTTCCAAGGAACTCGTTTCAAAGTGCTTAGATATTGAGGGAATTGGGTTCATAATTAATTCTTTCCAACCGTGAGAGGTTTCTAGAAAATTATCTTCCTCAAAAGTGAATTCATTTCTCCCTTTGTGGTGAATTGTATGTTGAATGTTCTAGAGAAAGTTTACTGCAGGGTAAAGCTTTAATATGGCTTTGAGGTTAAATAGTCTAGTATGAAAGGTCCCATTCTATAATCCTGTATAATTGGATAATGTGCTTTAACAATGAGATCATTAATTTTATAATTTGTAAACAAGACAATGATAATATTGAACCCATAATCTATCATGGGTGTTAAAGTAAATGAGGCATATAAGCCAGCTTGCTCCATAAATAAAAGTGAGGGTTTCAGTAGAGAAAAATTGAGAGGTGGTCAAGAAAAAAATGGAAATCAGATTCTATTGATATAAATTGCTATGATTACTTGATGGAGTCTCAACATCAGAGGTTATCTGCGGTGTGATATGGAGATGTCCTCTAAACTTTCCTGGGTTCTTGTATATAGTAGAATTGATGAGTACTCTTCCTTCTTAGTGTCCTTTCCCTAGAAGTACAAAAGGGATGGATAAGTGATCTGTGATCACCACCCAACACACACACACACACACACACACACACACACACACACACACACACACACACCTAACTTATGAACCAGTAGCATTACTGTCCTGAGGAATTGTTACTTCAGTCCAAAGACACTCCCAGTAATGAGTTCCAACTAAGACTGGGATGTGTCAGGTAAGTACCAATACTACTGTAAAATGGATTGATGGGACTTTGTAAGGTGTGCTCAATCCTATGGTGTTCTGCTCAGACTCCCTGTCTGAACTAGTTATTCAAAAGTCACCTGAGACACACAACTGTTTGTAATAGTCTTTTTCTGGGAATGTTCCTCTACTAAGCAGCTTTACTGAAAACTAAGTTAACATCTGGTAACCACTTCGGGCATGACTATAAAGGTCTTACCCTTTTTCTTCAGCTGGGAGACATACCTGAATAAGATGTATTGCTACATTGGTATTTATATTTTTATATCATTTACTTTCTTATAAGTATCCTCCTCTATTTTATACGTGAGAATATGTTGATGGCCCATAAGCTCTTGGGAAAAAATAGCACTTGAGGGCATAAATTCTGAGGGTTCTCCAGACTGGGTTGAAAGCTCCTAGGATATGAGTGGCCCAAATAGGAAAAGAATGGCCCTAGGGAGAGCACTTTATCCACTATGTTAGACTGGACTTCAGTTGTAATGGTCTAGTTGTTAGGATTTAGCGCTCTCTCTCACTGCCATGGCCCGGCTAGCTCAGTCGGTAGAGCATGAGACTCTAAATTTCAGGGTCCTGGGTTCAAGCCCCACATTGGGCACCAGATGTAACATGAATCTTAAAAGGTCTTATTAATAAAAACAAACCCGGAGCCAGGTATTAGGGTGAATGCTGAAAGATCAAAGAAACAGAACAAGCCACAACTAACCTCACCTCGCCAATATCTCAGCTGATCTTGTTTTCTCACATTGGAAGCCTCTGTGTCCTCATCTGAATGGATCTCAGCCAAACTGCTGCTAAAAGCCTAAAAACTTAACAGGCCTACTTCCTGGTCCTCATGCCTTAAATACCTTTCTGCTTCTTGCCATCACTTCCTAGGATTAAAGGTGTATGTCACCTTGCCCAGTGATTTTCCTTATGGCCTTAAACTCACAGAGATCCAGATGAATCTGTGCCTCCCAAGTGATAGGATTAAAGGGGGGGGGGGGCGCGTGGGCGCGCGCCCATTTTCTGGCCTCTATGTCTGTCTAGTGGCTGTTCTGTTCTCTGACCCCAGATAAATTTATTAGGTTGCACAATATATTGTGGGACACAATATCATTCAGTTCCATTACTTAAATCAGATACTTAAATTCTTTAGGTAAAGAATGATTCCCTGTCATGCTTTATTTTAGGAGTGTCCTTCTAAACTCATTTATCTGGATAACTCTTATTCATGCTTAAAACTTTTCTTGTCAATCTTTTCCTTGTAGGAATCTTCTGGGAATCTCTAATACCATATTACTTTCTCCTTCACTATGATATTCAAGACAGATATTCATATCTCTACTGATACATTTACTTCATTTTATTCTGATTTCCTGGCATCACAGTTACTTTTATTCCCTAATCATATCACTGATATTTATAGACAGCACATGCTCAATTAGAATTTTCATATACTCAAATACTAAAATACAAAAAAAAGCCATTTTTTAAAAAATATTGTGGATAATTTTGAAGTAGGTCAACAAGAATAAGACAAAGAACATTTCTGGCTTTACCAAATGGCAATGAGTCAATATTGTTTCTTAACTGCCTGAAATCAAGGGTTATACACTAAAAATATATGGAAGGCGAGACTCATATCTGTACATATCTGTAAGGCTTTATGAAAATAAGTAACTTCTCCATTGGGAAAATTGCCAGCGAATCAATCTAATCTGTTTAGTTGAGGGACCATCATCCATTGCAAATCTGTAGTAAAACACACACTCAAATTCATTCCAAAATTGCTACATGAACCTGTAAACCAATCATAGTTTAAGACTGTCTTTCTACATCCATATAATCTAAATAATATTAATATATTTTTAATTAGAAATTCACATACTAAATTGTTTTTAAGATCAGCATTATTGTTTCTACCCATTCTTGGGTCATTTGGCATATCATTGCTTTGGCTGATGAAATTTTAGAGTCTGGCCTTGGGTAACCAGTCTTTCATTTCAACTCTTCTCTGTGAGAAGGGGCATTTTGAAATAATCATATTAGGGAAAAGAATAGATTGTGTGGTTTGAATTATAATTTCCAAACACATTCCTAGTTCAAATAAAGCTGCCTTTGGTTTTAATGTGGTTCTCTTTGTGCTATGGCAGGAAATAAGAAGGGAGACATTTTAGAGCTAAACATAGTAGGAACAAAGAACCACAACACTTCAGAGACATCCTTCTGCAGGGGATTTGCTCTTCAGATCAACAGACAGGAGCTGAGGCTGTGAAGTGATCTTCCCAAGGTTAAATTCTTTATTAAAGGTGGGTATATAATTGGAACTACTATGTGATTATTTCACTTTAAGAAGGTATCTACAGTTAAGCAGAAACCCACAGAGTTTACCACAACGTCAGAACATGTTTATTCAAATTCTGACTATGTCAGAATAAAATATTATACAAACCAGATAACTCAGCATCCCATCTACAAAATGTAGCTCTCATATACATTTCAAAGATCATAGAAAATATTCAATAAAGATTTGATAAACCTGAAATGGCACCAAACAGTGGTTTTGCTGAAATCAGATGTCAAAACATCTTTTATTCCACTGCAGGAAGAGACATGTGTAGTGTCTAAGTCACCAAACAGATTTCTACTTCTTCCTGCCATAAGTGATATGAGCTAGTGAACTAGATATGACTGGAGCTTAGCAACATTACAAGACAGAGTCTCCTTCTTAGAAAATGAAGTTCAAAGTCCTCCCAAGTGCAAAGTCAACCTATTGCTACATGCATTCTGTGGAGTTGTGAAGTCATTTGTTCATCAACCAGACTAAGACTGAACAATGAGAGCTGTTATTTGCAAGATGTTCATAGGCCCAATGACAAGCTGTTCCTTGTCTGTCTAGGAGACTCCTAGAAATGCTAGTTTATTAAAATAAGTGCAAAAATCTGTGGATGATTTTTATTGATTTAGTGCAGGATCGTGTGTCTTGGGGCAGATCATAAAACACTGACTCCATTCTTGGATGCTTTTCCTAACCCCATTGCCCTTGAGCAAAGCAGAATTGCCTGATTGGCTGCTGGCTATTGCAATGGGAGAAATCAGCTCACTTAACCACTTCATGCAAAAAAAATCTGCTTCTAGCTTTTAATATTCTGTTTGAGAATTCAAGGCAAAATTTTACTTTTTTGCTATAGAAACAGATTACTGTTTAATATTATAGTAACCCACAGGACAACCTGGAATCACTTGTAAAAATATGGAACCTGACTTGTTTTGAGATGAGAGGGTGGTAGGAATGTTAAGGTATTGGAATTTTTGTGCGCAAAGTTTCAGAGTGTAATTTGATGTTTGTGGCTACCTGTGTGATCACTCTGCAACCCAGACTCTTGCTTCTTCTCAATTATACCCTATTGCCACATGTAAGCATGCTCCAGCAACCAATATTTAAGTTCTATTAGCATAGATTAATGTTGCATGTTTCTGAGCTATTCATTAAAATTGTATAGAAAGTATTGTTTGTGGCTGGCTTATTTTGCTCATTGTTATGTCTATGAAAATAAGCTATGGTATTATTGTGTATAACACTACTTGGTTTATTCATATAGATCTGTAATGTATCATTATATAAACAGGATACAACATATTTACTCTTTTACATATTTGTTTAGGTTATTACCTCATAGGAACTTTTTCTTTTAATCTAATATAAACAGTTTGCTCATATATTTTGGGTTCTTATGGGAATATACCTAGGATTGAAGTTGATAATTCATAGGTGAGGCACATGTTTTGCTTTAGGAGAACTTGTTAATTGGGTATTTCAAAGTAGGTGTCTCACTTTACACATTCATAAACATAGGAGTTCTATCTTCAACCACCCTTGACTCATTTAGTCTTTTCAATTATTCTGTGACTAATTTCAGTACTATTTCCATTGTAGGCAAAAATGTAGTGATGTGTTTAACAGTCTACAATTTAAGTTCAGCTGCTTGAATTGTAATCCCAGGTCTATGACTTGACACCCATGTGAATTTAATTAAGATTTTCAGTCTCTCTATGCCAAAATTTTCTCAACTACAAAATGCATCTCCCAGAGAGACTTACCCACAGAATGATTCAACAAACAGAATGGGTAGTGTAATAACATATGAAATATTAAAATTATGTTGATATCTTTTAAAAGTTATTAAATCTATGTATTTATTTTGTGGCTATGTGTGTATGCATGAACATGCCACAATCTTTGTGTGGAGGTCACAGAACAACTTGTGGGAGCCAGGTATCTCTTTCCACCATGTGGTCCTAGGAATTGAACTTAAGTTGTCAAGCTTGGCAACAAGTACCTTTAGCTGCTAAGCAGTCTGGCCAACCCTAGATAATTTTTTGAAATGATTTACTTTCATCTTTCAAAATTCACAATGCATATCATGTTAATTAATTCTAAACAACAAAGCAAAATAACTGCTGCAGATGTTCCTTGTTCACCATAAAGGTATTCAGGACACATTTATTTGGACACAGAGTGATATAACCATATTTGTAAAGTGGGGTGAGAAGTGGACAGTGCATTACTTACCACCTGTGGAACCTTACTATTGGAATCTTCCATTGCTCTTCATTAATATTTTATCCTGAATTCTGAATTCTTGACAGGATCTAATTACCATCATCATTTTACATCATGAGTAACACTGAGGAATTTGAGAGATAAGTAACTCCCCACCGTGTTCACAAAGTTCAGAAGTAGTTGAGCTGAGATTTTACCTAAAAATGCTGGACACTCCCTAGTATCAAGAACTGAGTCCTGACTATGTATCTAAGTCAGCAAACTGCATGCTTTACCAATCGCTTAGGCCCACTATCTTAGTTTTCCTATATTTGAAAAGAAATCAGTAAAGTAAAATAGATTTATTTAGTTTGGACAATACTGGGGTGAAAAAAGCCTAACTCCCCAGCCATTTTATAATTTATAGCATTTCATGAAAGAAAGGATAACACTCAAACAGATTTAGTTATGATCAGATTATTGATCCTTTCCTACAGAAAAAGGGACTTAGGGCCCAGTTTGCTTCCAATCTTTGAGAGAGAGGATTTTGTTGTGCTTGTTCAAGTTCATCCTAGGAAAACCTGGTCTTAAAGATCCCCCCCACCTTTTTTTGTTTTGGTTTTACTGAGAAGGAGTTTTTCTGTGTAGCTTTGGAGCCTTTCCTGGAACTCACTCTGTAGCCCAGGCTGGCCTCAAACTCACAGAGATTTGCCTGCCTCTGCCTCCCAAGTGCTGGGATTAAAGGCATGCACCACTCCATTTCTTAGGAGAAAAATACTCTTATGCTTCCTGTGGGTTGTAGGATCCCTACTTATTATGAGCCTTGCAGAGCACTTTCTCTTTAATTCCATTTCTTTGATAGGAAGAGGATGGGAACATTTTCTATTTTTTGTGAGTGTGTGTGGTGTAGAATTACTCACTATTCCAGTTTATTTTTGAAGTAAACAAAACAGTAGATTTAGTTACATCATTACACCACATGCACACACAAAGAGTAGATAGTGAACTATGTTTGAGAAGTGAGCATGGATCACTTCTGAATTCCTCTTGACTAAGACATGTCATGTACAATATATAAGCACCAACTTTGGTAAATACTTTTGTGTCATTCTTTGGCTTATGAAGAAACACTATCACTCTAGCTACCCAGGGACCTGTAGATACTAAATTAACCCTGTCCTCCAGGACACCTACCATATGCTCTTTGCACATTTTTAAAATGGAATTTGTTTTCTCACTATGGTTCAAAAATGCTTTAAAATTTATACAAGTTATTTAACTTTATTTTGAAAAAAAATGAATGCTCTAAAAATAAATTGAAATAAAACACAAACTTCAAACTTCCTATTTTAAAACTAGGTTCAAGAGGTAAAAATCTTTATCAGTGCCAGGGAGAGTGTCATTGTGAAGTCTAAAATTAAGAAAAGAAGAATAAGAAAACACCTCAGAGCTTCAGGGGTAGACCCTCCTGCTCTGCACACACAGGGTGGGTTTCATGGCTCATTGTTAGTATTCTGTCTGTGCTCATCTCAACAGGCTGCATTTTGTGAATTTCATAAGATGAGTGGGCAGATCTCATTTGCATTTTCATCCCTTGAAGGGGCCGATTAACACAGTGTCCTCAATCATTTCAGAGAACATCAATAAACACCTAGTCAATGAAAGACCAGGATTCCATACAAACACTCTTGAGGATGTTTCACTAATCATAACGACTCAGCAAAATCCAATTTTGACTTGGGTCATTCATGTGGGCACAACTTTTATTATTCATATGCTTTTGTGAAGATAATCTGAGCAATAGGAAGCTAGTGAGATAGTTCATTGGGTAAAGTGCAATGCTTGCTTCGCAAGCATTGAGACCTCAGTTCAGATACCTAGCAACTATGTAAAAGTCAGGCATGTTGTTGTGTGCCTGTAACTTAGAATTGGGAGGTGGAGACAGGAGGGTATAAAGGACTCACTGACCAGCTACCCTAGCCAATCATCAAGCTCCAGGTTCAATGAGAGACCCTGTCTCAAAAAAGCAAGGTATTGAAGTGATTGAAAGAGATACAGGATGTCAATCTTCCACATACATATTTACATACATAGACAGGCACACTTGCAGGAGTGTGCACAAACACACACACACACACATACACACACACACAGAGAGAGAGAGAGAGAGAGAGAGAGAGAGAGAGAGAGAGAGAGAGAAAGAGAGAGAGAAAGAGAAAGAGAGAGATAATAAATAAATGTAGTACAAATGCTTACTATAGTATGTGATTTGTAAATTGGCCTTTTTAAACTACCATGTGCTATCCTCCCTTTTTTCCTCATCCCTCCCTCTCACACTATTATATTCCCCTTTCTTACAACTTTCTCTCTATTCTTTTTTATTCTTTTATTCCCACTTATCAGAGTTAAAAAACATATAAGCCCTTTGATGAAAAAAGGAATGAAAACAGGTATGTTATAATAATGCCATGAGGATTTATTCAGAGTAGATATCAAGTGAAAATAAAAAGATCATTCAGTTGGGTTAGGCAACAGAGGCATTAAACTTGACTACTCTTCTTATTGAAATTATCTGTGGAGAGCATCCCTTTTCCTCCTCATATAGCTGAAGCCCAAGATCTTCAAATTATGCCATGACTACAAGCCAACTGAAGACAACATAGATACAGTGGCCCTGACATCAAACAGAAGACACTTGTTCTTTGACAAACATAAACTTCAACATCTTAGCTTCCTTCCTCTTCATCTGCTAAAGGATTTTAAGCATCTTTTTCTCTTATAATTGGTTTATAGCTGTGCTTCCTTTTGAGTGTTTCATCATCTCTTTAGTAATTTATGCATGTTTTTATAAAACACATTTCTTTGGAAAGTACTGCAAGCAAAAAATAATAACTTCAGTCCTTTTTAGAATTTGGGTGATATTCTCAGACCACTCTCTAGCCAGAAGACACAGGGCCCTAGCACCAAGAGAGATCTCACTATTTTCAACACAAATGTAGGACTCAAAGCAAGTATGGCATCAGGCCTGGATCCCTGGTCTCCTGAGTGAGGCTGGCATTGCTCATATGCATTTCTGTTCTGCTTGTCAGAGAAACAGAAGGAATGCCAAAGAAGGAGGAGGCCTGGTAGACGTCAGAAACTGAGATGGATAAATCACTGTGGACACATCGTTACACTGGGGCTAAAATATTAAGAGTTCCTGGACAACCTTCAACAGATCTCCAAGTACGAGGTGAATTTAGGCCATACCAAGAGGACAAAGAACAGGGACTCTGATCCCAAACTGGTTTCAAAACTCAGTTAATGATGATTAATATGCATGTGTGTTGGCACTCAGAATACCCCAAACTGTGGCACTTCAGTATCTTGAATTCTTACCTAAATAGTGACCTGAAGAAAACAGTTTGAAAGCAAAGTCTTTCTGAAGTTCTACTGCCATTCTTTCTTCCTCTCCCTTCCCCCAATTCCCTAAAACCAGAGCCTTTCTCCTCAACCAAAACAGCAAAGCATTATTCTAATCTTCCCTTGTCTTCCCGAGTAAGGGCTGACCAGAAAGAATTGTCTAACACATTGTATGAATAACAGTCATAGATACATTCCTAAAGGGGTTCTCTCATATACCCAAGATGAGGATTGTGACTCAGGTAGAATCAATAAAAATCTGAGCACTCTGGTCATGCTGAGTTCCTTCCCTTAGTCTGTTAGTATTTTTGCTCCCTGATCATATGTCTGCCTGGCTGTCTGTGTTACATTCAACCTATGCACAAAAGTGGAAAATGTTTTTTGAATCTGTGGGTCTTCATCCTAAAGCCTCTACAACATATAAAATTCTGATTAAGTAAGTGTGTTCAGATTTTTCTACAGTGACTGTGTCTTTGTCCACTGTTTGTTTCCATCCATCCAAGAACCAGAGGGAACTCCTGCTTATAAAATTGCACTTCATAACCTTATATATAAAATGAGAGTGCAAATGTAGTAGAATCAACCTTGTGGTGGTGTTGAAGAACTTAAGCAAATCTGTGCATGTAAGACATTGATAACACTGCTTGCCACTCAATGCTATCTTGATGTCACCTGCAATAGTAGCATTACTATTAATATCTTTCAGAGTTACAAGGTTAAGGAAGATCAATTATGAAAAGAAAAAGGTGCCTGAAGGATTTGAAACTTTAGGTGATATGCTACCATTCTCTTTTTTACCCAATCCCTTTCCCATGACATGCACATTGATACTGGATCTAAAAACACGCAAGTTGCACAGGTAAGTTAGCACTTTCTAGTATTGCTTATTACAAACTGTACTCACCTCTCCTCATTCCACCTCAAAAAAAAAAAAAAGAAAAAACCATGTGTGCACAAACATAGTGAGTATTAGTTTCTATAACATAGGCATTTTACATTTGAACTCTGTACTTCATTTCCTCTTTATAATGAGTCCGTGAAAGAGAATGACACTGGATTTCAAAGTAAAATATTTTGTCCAAGTATAACCAGCTGTAAAAAGCAGAAATGAAATTTCACCTCTGGTCTCTTGTATGAACTTTAGAGCTTTGCTCTCTCTGATACATGATGCTCTGCAGAAGAACCTTATGATTCCAGTTCCTTGCATCTTTCTAAGAGGTAGCAATGGTCTAGAAATAGACCATCCATCAGTGGGTGCCATCTGTAGCACAACATCTCAGTGTGTGATGCTCAGTTCCAGTCAGGAAGGTTAGATCCTGAAAATTCCTTCGGTACTCTTTTCCCATCCTCCCTAAGCCCTTAGAACTGCTTCCATAGAGCTCCATCTAGTGCCCTGGGGCAGGGTGAGGCAATGGGGTGGGGAAAAACAGAGGTCAGGATTAACTTGATAGTCTAAGGCTAATGAAATTACTGGCTGACTTGGACAGCCTGGAAAGGGAAAGGGCATGACTTTAGTTTGCTGATGCCCCAGATTTGTTTCCTGAAAATTGAAATAAAGCAATTTTAGACTCAAAATGTAGATTGACATGACATATATTTTATTATTCAAATCAATAAGCTATCTACTACTATCTATCTATCTATCATCTATCTATCTATCTATCTATCTATCATCTATCTATCTGTCTATCATCTGTTCATGTCTAAATTTGTTTGTTCAGCTTCTCAATTCTTTATCCTGGGAACAGTGTACATATCTTGAACTTTTCTTCCTAAAAGATTCTCTGAGCCTTATGACTGTTTTGAGTGGTGACATTCAGTGTTCATGGACACCCTATTCTCTTGGTCATTACCTAATATTTAATACTGGATGTGTGACTAAGGATTTTAAGCTTTCAGATATAGAAGATGGTCTAGAGATAGAATATAATTCCTCTTTTTATAGAGATATGGAAAAATGAAACCCAGATAATTTATAGTCCTCATCTCATGGCATAATATTGGTGTGGTAGAAATGAGAGGAATAATAAGCAGGAAAGGGCTTTCTTCCTTGTTTTCTCTATTAGACATTTTTCTTATAAGGTGAACAAAAGATGGCTAAGTAACAGCCATACCATTATATCAAGGTACAACCAGAAAATATGTTTCTCCTGATTCTAACTGAATAGCTACTTGTCCTTGAGCAAAACTTATCACTGTCTCTGTGAAAGTGATCTCAATAAATAGGTATTCTATTATATAGATTAGCTGTTTCATAGCTTTTTGTGAAAATACAGGTCAGAAAATAAAGATTAAATGTATATGAAAACATGAGTACAGAAGAAAAGCCAACAAAATTTTAACAAATGAAATTCAATACAGAATAAAAAGTAATTACATAGCTTGGCCAAATAAGATTTATCTAAAGTACCCAAATTAGCTTAACATCTGAAAAATCAAATAATAATCAAAACTATGAGAGACATCAACCAACTGAAAAAATCAATTGTGAGGTAATAATTGACAAAGGAGAAACATTTGGTGAATTTCAATACTCATTTATAAAACAATCTCAGCAACCCTAAAAACAGAATAAATTCCCCAACTTTATAAAGAGAATATATCCTTAAAATCCGTTTGTATGAATTCTTTGAGAACTTCATAAAATGTGTTTTTGAGCATATTCAACCCCAGCTATTCCCATATCCACCTTCTCTACCCTCATCCCTCTACCTACCCAACACCTACATTTGAGTGTTCTTCCCACCCACCCCCAATGACTCTAGTTCATGCTGCTGTCCAATTTGTCTTAGGTGTGAAGCTTTCCCTACCTTCTGTGGTGGTCTACCTCCTAGGGGTCATATCATTAAAGAAAAGTGACCCACCCTCTACAAGCAGTTATCAAATGCCAATAGGGCCCCAACTAGCAGTGGCATTTTATGCCTGCTCCCTCTCTTCATGTTGGAATTTCATCTGGCTTAAGCTTGTGCAAATCATGTGCATTCTGTCACAACTTCTGTGCATTCACTGGTACAAGCAACAAGAAAAAAGCTAGTGTCATAGTTAATGGTTGTAAGTTAGATTGATCTCCTTAAGTTTGAGAACAGAACAGAGTATCACTTCTTATTCCCCCTCAACATGGTACTAAAAGTCCTGAAAACTAAATAATGCAATTGAGACAATCAAGGAGGGGGGAGGAAGAAATGAAGAGAGGGAGAGCAAGAGAAACAGAGAGAGAGACAGAGAGAAAGATACTTGAACAAAAAGTAACAAAACTGTCTTTGTTTGCATATGACATTACAAGATTACAAAATGTAAGGCTAATATGCAATGATCAATTTCTATTTTATATGGTATCAATAAATAAGCTGATTTTGGAATTGAAAATGCATTTCACATTTATATTAGCATCCAAATCAATGAGATACTTGAGTACATATAAGACAACATGTAATAAAAAGTCAGATATTCTTAAGGTATCAGTTTTTTCAACTTAATTTACACATATTCATTACCATCCCAATAAAAATACCAGAAAGTTATTTAGTAAATTATTTCTAGAATTTAAATTGAGAAGAAATATCCTAGAAGTCAACACAATACTAAAGAACAAAGCCATAAAATAATACCACCTAATATGGAGATTTACTTTAATGATACAGAAATCAAAAAGACAATATGGTATCAGCAAAAAATAACTGACAAATGGATCAAAAAATATCATAGGAACCTTGAAACAATATACAGTGTAGTCATTTAACATTTGACAAGAAAATGAAGGCAATTCAATGGAGGGATGAAGTATACTCTTTCCAATAAATGCCACTGGAACAAATAAATTTAGAACTAAGCTTTCAGAAAAAAATCCTATTAAATAAGACAAAAAATGTTTAGCTCTCTCTAAGCTCTAAAGAACCATTTCACTGTGCTTCAATAAGCTTTAGGCATACTTTGCAGAAAGAAACTCCAAGTCATAGAAACATTGCGTGATTATCAATAAACTAACCCTTATCTACCCCTGTGCTGCACATGTGGTGGTCCAGACACCTCAAAGTTCATTCTCAGCATGTTTTTCCAATAGCTGTAGATATATGCAACTAGGTCCAGAAAAACCATTGGTGAGTCATCCTTTTCCCCTAAATTAGAAACAATAATCCTTGGGGTAAGTTGATAAGACTTTACCCTAATTATTGGTGTGCTAGAAGCAGTGGGAGAAGACAACTCAGATCTACACAAGCCCCATGTGTAGATTTTCTTGTCTCAGGTATAGTCTGCATACTATGCAGGCAAAAGGTTCCTTGTACCCTCCAATGATGGTAAAGAAGATATTTGGAGCAAATAAAGGGTTCAAGAGTACCTGAAAATTCAGAGTTCTCAAGTATATCTACCCAGATGTTCCTATTCTGGATCCCAAAATACAAATTCTTTAAAAATTTAGAGCACATAATTTAATGCAAGATAGTTGCTCTAACTTGGGAATATGTCCTCCTTCTTAATTAGATCCATCACAGTCCCATCCTGGTTTCAGAGTCTCTGTTCAAATACTGCATGGAGACCACTCAAATTTCTTTTCATAATCTTAGTGTTTGTAGCTGGTTGAAGAGTGAGCACTAAAAGATATATTCAACTGGAACCTTGGAATGTGGTTAGATTTGAATTTAAAGTCTTCGCAGATATAGGTGAGGATTTTGCATTACCCATGTATATGTTTATGATGAGTCTTATCTAGTACTAGATGCTGATATAAGAGTAGAAACACAGAGACCCTGGGAAGAACAGCTTGTAGCAAAGATGGAGAGATGATCATCAGATCCCAAGGTTCTAACCATGTTCCAAGTACTAGGACTTAAACGGGAGAGTCTCAGAAACAGTGCTACCAAAGAAGACAGGTAAAAGCAGATTCTTTCCATGAAGACCTTCTATGAGCCTGTGTAGATCACACTCCTCAGGTAAGCTTTCAGGAGGCTTGGAACATCTGGTAATATCCAATACATTCCAAAGTCAGTTGTTAAGATTGCCTGAACGATTTTAACTGGCTTTGGTTCCATATTTACCTTGAACTCTGGAGGTCTAAGAAACCTTCATACAAAGAGAAATTAGAGATAATTTAGACCAGGTGGTAAAAAATACAGTCAGATTGAAGGGGTTATGTGGTTATGTATTGACTACCCTAAGTCAATGTAAATGTAAATGATTCAAAGTGAGGAAATAGAAAAGTCAAAGTCAAAGTAAATGATTCAAGTGAGGAAATAGAAAAGGCAGGTAAGGCCAGGCAGTGATGGCGCATGCCTTTAATCCCAGCACTTGGGAGGCAGAGGCAGGTAGATCTCTGTGAGTTCAAAGCCAGCCAAAGATACACAGAGAAACCCTGTCATGAAAAAAACAAAAACAAAAACAAACAAACAAACAAACAAAACAGGCAAGAGGCAAGCACAATGTCCTAAGTATAAGAGTCAGGTGTCTCTCAGTATTCCTGGAGGTTTGATTTCAGGGTTCCCTGCAGACACCAACATCTGAAGTTGCTCCAGTTTCTTATATAAAGCAGAGATCCTTCAGTAGACCTTTAAACATGATTATCTCCATATTACTTTGAATACTGAATAAAAGATAAATTCTGCATAGATAGGTACATTGGTTTGAATGAGAATGGCCCCATAGGCTCATGTATTTGAATGCTTGGTCCACAGTTTGTAGAACTGTTTGGGAAGGAATAGAAGGTATGGCCTTGTTGGCGAAGGGAGGTCACTGGGGTGAAATTTGTGGCTTCAAAAATCCATGCCATCCCCAGTTTCCTCTTCTCTGGCTCTCTCTCTAATTCTTGGTTGTGGGTTAGCTTTACACTCCTGGCTACTGCTCTAGCAACATCCTGATTACTTATTGTCATACTCCCCATGGTGATGGTCATGTACTCCAAAACCCTCTGGAACCATGAAGCCCAAATTAAATGGTGTCTTTTGTTAGTTGCCTAGGTCATGGTGTCTTTTCACAGAAAGAAAAAAAATACCTAAGGCCATAGGTATAACAATGTATCTTTTAAAAAATAACAAAAAGAAAAAGTTACATATGTTCTGTATAGATACACTTTAATATTTTGAAACATTTCTTCTTTTATTAAAAAGATTATTTTCTCATACAATATATCCTGATTATCATTTCTCCTCTCTCTACTTCTCCCAGTCACCCCCACCTCCCCTCCCATCCTAATACACTACCTTTTGGTCTCTCATTAGAAAATAACAGGCTTCTAAGAAATAACAACAAAACATAAAATATATGATTATATATTTTATATGCTATATATATGTATATGTTAAAACCGAAAACACCACATCAAAGTTGTACAAGGAAAATCAATAAAAGGAAAGGAATCCCAAGAGAAGGCACAAGAATCAGAGACCCACTCATTCATACACTAGTAATCTCAAAAAAAAATGCTAAGCTAAAAACTATACTATATATGCAGAGAACCTGGTACAGACCCACATAGTCCCCATGATTCCTTCTTCAATCTCTGTGAGTTCATATGAACTTTGCTCAGTTGACTTAGAGGGCCTTGTTATCCTGGTACCCTCCATTCCCTCTGGCTCTTACACTCTTTCTGTCTCCTCTTCCTTGGCATTCCCTGAGCTCTGAGGGGTGGAATTTGATGGATATCTCATTTAGAACCATGTGTCCCACAGTTAGAGTCTCAGTCTCTCTCTCTCTCTCTCTCTCTCTCTCTCTCTCTCTTTCTCTCTCTCTGCATATTATTGTATTTGTTTCCATCTGCAGCAAGAGGAAGCATCTCTGATGATGGCTGAATAAGGCACTGATCTATGAGTGTAAAAATATCAAGAGTCATTTTATTATCACTTTATTATCACTTTTTTTAAGACCAGTTGTACTGGGTTTTACCATAGGTCTCTGTGCTATCTAGTCTGATTCTTGGTCACCTAAGCAGTATCAGGTGTGGGTTCCACCTTGTGCAGTGGGCCTTAAGTCTAACTGGACATCAATTGGTAACGCCCACAAACTTTGTACCACCATTTCTCCAGCATATTTTTCAGGTAGGAAAGATTGTAACATCGAAGTGTTAATGTTTATGTTTTTCTTTTGGTAGTCTATAGACCTTCTCATACTAAAGGCTCTAGAACATAATAGTGAAGAGTCTATATAGGCACCAACTTGAGCTTTCCATGTTCAATGAGTTGTGTAGGTATTGTCTTCAGCAATGGGTTTTGCTGTCAGTTTGTAGAAAACAACCTGTTTTCTTGGCAGCAGCCTAGATTCTTTAGGGATTTCCATAGCCCCCCTTTGGCCAACAACTCAATTAGATGTAACCCAGTCCTGGTACTGGAAGCTTCCTTTGGAGACAAAAATATGGCCAGCTGGGCTTCTGTTCTCTACATTATTCAGAGACTTCTTTAGGATCACCTTCATGTATTTTAGAATGTTTCCAATGCACTAGGTCTCCTGACCACCCCTCAAATATCCCTCAGTTCTTGTTATTTCTCCATCTCCATTCTCTCCCTCAACACCATCTGTCCTGCCCCTTCCCATCTAATCTTCTCATTTTCATCTCCCTCACCCACAGTCCCCCCCTAAAATCTGGTCTGTTTCCCCCTCCCAGGGAGAACTATGTGCTCCCTCCCCCACTCCCTTCTTCTATACCTAACCTCTCTGGGCCTTTGGATTATAGCTTGGTTGTCATATATTTAATGTTTAATATCCACATGTAAGTGATTACATACCATATTTATTTTTCTGGGTTTGTGCTACTTAGAATGATTTTTTTCTAGTACCATCCATGTCTTTGAAAATTTTATGATGTCCTTTTTTTTTAAACAGCTGAATACTACTCCATTGTGTAGATGTACCACATTTTCTTTATCCATTCTTCTGTTAAGGGGCATCTAGGTTGTTTCCAATTTCTGGCTATTATGAATAGGGCAGCAATGAACATCATTTTTGTCTCTAGATTTACTGGTGGGGAATTCATAGAAGCAAGCAAAGATCAGTGTGTGTGTGTGTGTGTGTGTGTGTGTGTGTGTGTGTGTGTGTGTGTGTGATGCATAAATGTATACTGTAAAGGGGTTTAAAGTTGCAATAAAGATACATAGACATAAAAGGAAATAAAGACAGAGATAATTTCAACCCATGAGGATGTCTACTATATTATACAAGAACTAGGGTATCCAGAAATACATGTGTGATTGCAATAATTAGAAAATAGCAACCATTAGTTCTAAAATTTGAAAGCATTCCCATGTTTAGAATGTAAAGAACTATTTAGAGAAAACCAAGATAAAGACCGAAACAGTAAATGCTTAATCTCTAGGTTATAAATTATTTTATATTTTATTTTAACATTTTACTTTGCAGTTCACACATGCCAAGCATATACTCTACCACAGAGCTGAATTCAGACTTACATTGAAAATTATTGAATTTGAATAGTGATGGAGGAGGTGTAAGAAAGGAATTGAAGGGAGAATGTAGTAATTATAAAGTAAACAAATAATAAAATTACCATAAAAATATTACCATAAAAATCTAAATCTGAGTGTTATTTCTACTTATACAGTTACTTTTTTCATAAGTTTGTTTGTTTTATTTTCTTTTGTGTTTTTTTTAAAAGACAGGGTTTCATTGTGTAACAGCTCTGGTTGTCCTGAAACTCATTTTGTAGACTAGGCTGGAAAAGTCAATTTTTTCCTTCTTTATCTCTCTTTTTTTTTAGATTCATTTTTATGTGTATTGATTTTGCCGGCATGTATGTCTATCTGTGGGAGGGTAACATATACCTTAGAATTGGAGTTACAGGCAGTTGTGAGCTGCCATTTGGGTACTGGAAATGGAATCCAGGTCCTCTGGAAGAGTAGCCAGTGCTCTTAACCACTGAGCAATCTACCCAACCCCATACATTTACTTTCTTGAACACAATGGAAATGCAATAAATGAGATTATTATAGAGAAAAAGTATGGATGTTTCATTCCCCTTTTACTATAACCAAATGTGTAATCTTTCTGAGCCCTGGTTTCCTCTTTGAGAAAATGAGACCCAAGACTCTGAACTTCTAGCATTAGTGGAGAAATAAATTGAATGTGCTAGTCTATTGTGTAGTATTATCCATCCTCATATAAACTAATGTACTTGCACATAAGAAACATAATTCTTTAATATTTAAAGACAACTATGGTATATTCCAAGAAACTATTCAAAGGACAGCCATAAACATTTATAATTCTTTCTAATCCTGAAGAAATTATAAACTATGTTCAATATAGACACTGTACTTTACTTGGTCAAGAATAATTGTAACAGTTTTTATAATTCCTGGAATTGGTTTTTGTTGTAGTTGTTATTAGACAATGTCTTATGCATTCCAGGGCAGACCCAAACTTCCTTATTCATCTGAGATTGAACTTGGACTTCTGATCCTCCTTTCTCTATTTCCCAAGTGCTAAAATTACTTTTGATATATATATGCCACCATGCACAGTTTATACCATGTTGGGAGTCTAACCGGGTAATTGCTGCATACTAGGAACCCACTCTGCTGACTGAGCTACATCCCTCTGCACATTTTTAATGCATTGTAATTTAAGTTCTAGTGAAGATATTCAATCAAAATATAGGTTAGCAATTCCATATTCTCCTCAATTCTATGCCTATTCTAAAAATATAAATAATTAAATTAAAATTAAGAACTAGTACTCCTTTTTTATACTTTAACCACCCAACACTAATTTTCTTCCTTCTGAGAATTTTGGCATTCTGCCATTATTTATATGATTTCTGCCCCAAAATATTATGATAAGGTGTATTTTCTATGTGAAAAATAATGTAAAATAAAGTTAATTTTAAGAGTTATATGACACACCAGAGAAAATTTGAGTCAATCATATTTCCTTCAGCACAATAGTAGACTATATACATACTCATCAAACCCAGATTTTTTTTCATTCAAGTTCTGGTTCAATAGGAAGAAACTGTCAAGTTGTAAAACAGCAAGATCTCTCTCTCTCTCTCTCTCTCTCTCTCTCTCTCTCTCTCTCTCTCTCTCTCCTCGTCCTACTACTCTTGGTAAAGAAGCATTATTGACCAAGTTGTCTCCCTGACTTTGTTTAGTTGAGAGTACCTCCATCTTCCTAAAAGCTTGCTTTGATGTGTTAGACATTACAGTAAGGATTTAGGTTTTGGGCCACAATAAAACAACCTCTTCAGGCATCACGATCCCTGACTTCAAGCTCTACTATAGAGCTACAGTAATAAAAACAGCTTGGTATTGGCATAAAAACCGATATGTGGACCAATGGAATCGAATTGAAGACCCTGACATTAACCCGCACACCTATGAACATGTAATGTTTGACAAAGAAAACAAAAGTGTACAATGGAAGAAAGAAAGCATCTTCAACAAATGGTACTGGCATAACTGGATATCAATGTGTAGAAGGCTGCAAATAGATCCATATCTGTCACCGTGAACAAAACTTAAGTCCAAGTGGATCAAGGACCTCAACATAAATCCAGATACTCTGAACCTGCTAGAAGAGAAAGTAGGAAGTAGTCTTGAATGCATTGGCACAGGAGATCACTTCTTAAATATAACACCAGTAGCACAGACACTGAGAGAAACAATCAATCAATGGGACCTATTGAAACTGAGAAGCTTCTGTAGAGCAAAGGATACAGTCAACAAGGCAAAGCGGCAGCCTACAGAATGGGAAAAGTACTTCACCAACCCCACATCTGACAGAGGACTGATATCCAGAATATATAAGGAACTCAAGAAATTAGACATCAAAACGACCAACAGTCCAATTAAGAAAATGGCTATAGAACTAAACAGAATTCTCAACAGAGGAAACTCAAATGGCTGAATGACATTTCAGGAATTGCTCAACATCCCTAATCATCAGGGAAATGCAAATCAAAACAACTCTGAGATACCACCTTACGCCTGTCAGAATGGCTAAGATCAAAAACATTGAAGATACTTTATGCTGGAGAGGATGTGGAGCTAGGGGAACTCTCCTCCACTGCTGGTGGGAATGCAAGCTTGTACAACCACTTTGGAAATCAATATGGCACTTTCTTAGAAAATTGGGAATCAATCTCCCCCAAGATCCAGCTATACCGCTCTTGGGCATATACCCAAGAAATGCTCAATCATACCACAAGAGCACTTGCTCAGCTATGTTCATATCAGCATTGTTTGTAATAGCCAAAACCTGGAAACAACCTAGATGCCCTTCAACGGAAGAATGGATAAATAAATTGTGGCACATATACACAATGAAATACTACTCAGCAGAGAAAAACAATGACATCATGAGTTTTGCAGGCAAATGAATGGATCTAGAAAAAATCATCCTGAGTGAGGTAACCCAGACTCAGAAAGACAAATATGGTATGTACTCACTCATAGGAGGATACTAGATGTGGAACAAGGATGACTGGACTGCTACTCACAACACCAGGGAGTCTACCTGGAAAATAGGACCCCAAGAAAGACACAAGGATCACCCAATGACGGAGAAATGGCTGAGATCTACATGAACATCCTGGACGTGAGTGGGAGTAATGAAGGCCGAGGGTCGAGGGAAAGAGAACCTGTGGGAGCGTCAGATCCCAGCTAGATCAAGAAGTTGAACTTTTTTTAAGGGGACAAAATAAAAAGTATATACAGTGAGATTTTTTTTGAATTTGTCAGTTTTATCCCAGCCTTGTACTTTCCTGTACGATAAATGTGAATTTTGTTAATATAAGGAATAAGTTTGCTGCAAAATATGTGTCAATTTGTATCCTTTATACAAGTTCAGTCTCTTACTGTAACTCACAGAAATTGTTGAAACATGGCTAATGTTGAAGAAAAATCAGAAGAATCTCTATGATTTTAAATGTGTTTAAACTTTTTAAAATATTTGTTACACACTTGTATATGCCACTTGCGAAGAACACATGACTTTTTGAGGAAAATTAGTAAGCAAAAAAAAAAAAAAGACTTTCATGGACAGAAGAATCTTAAATGCTATAAAATCAGTTGGATTGAACTGTTATAAATGGGATTGATGTTTTCAGGCTAATTTCCAAATGCTTGCGGCTAGTACTTAAAAAAATGGTTGTGAGCTGAGCACAGTGGTGTAAAACATAGATGTATTTCCAGAAGGAGGTAGAGACAAGAGGATTAAGAGCTCATAGCCAACATAGACTACACATCTCAAACCTAAGGGCTGGGAAGTAGGTAAATGGCTACTTGAGAAGCGTGCTTACCACACGAGCATGATAACCTCACCTGGTTTTGGATCCCTGGCACCCACATAACAACAAAAGCTGGATATTATAATGTGTGCCTCTAACCCCAAGGCTTAGGAAGCAGAAACAGGAGAATCCCTGAGACATACTGTCCAGTCTATCTAACCAAGTCAATGATGTCCATACTTAATGAGATACCCTGTCTCAAAAACAAGATGTGGATCTCAAATTGTCACTCATAGTTCTATATCTTGTGATCAGTATTTGGTGTCAGCTGAGTAAATAAAGTTATCATCAGAATCTGTAAGCTGAGGCAGATGTAATTGTGTCACAACACAAAATTTGCTGTCTACTACTTGGTTTGGAAAAGATATTAGTTTGTTACTAACTTGGGAGTGTAAATCTGGGAAAGGAACCTTTTGTTACATTTTAGTGTTAGATAGAAACCCACCTTGTTGCATTTCTAAAACTTCCTATAATCTACAATAATGAGGATTTTTCCATAAGAAACCCAAAGAAAGAATAAAAGATACCAGACCATGATCTCTGGCCTCCAGACATGTGTACACACTAAAACACCCCCCTCACACACACACATACACACAAGAGAGAAAATATGAGAGAGTGATTGACTTTTGGTAGGTGCAATGAATGACTGAAGCCCTCTTCTTAGAAATGTCATCTCATCATTTCTCCCATATCCTGCCAATTAAACACTAGTTGCTAACTGTAGCCAACACTAAAGGTGAGCAGATTATATACAGGTAGGGAAGAAAGGATACAGGAAATATCAATAACCACTGTACAGGTTATCTTCTATATTGTTTCATTTTGTATCTCTATTACAGTATACATTTCCAACCTCTCTTTATTCTTGAGTGATTGATTATTCTTTGAACAACATACATGCAGCCTTGCATAACTGTCCCTTCTAAAAGTCTGAACTATTCTTTTGTAATTCTTAAACTATTACCAGTTAACGTGACTATTGTTGTAGCTAAGTTGTCTACCATTTTATTCTTTTCTTTCTGTGCCATTTTTTTTAATTTTATTTTATTTTACAATACAATTCAGATCTACATATCAGCCATGGATTCCCTTGTTCTTCCCCCTCCTGCCCTCCTCCCATTCCTCCCAGCCCACCCCCCATTCCCACTTCCTCCAGGGCAAAGACTCCCCCGAGGACTGACATCAACCTGGTAGACTCAGTCCAGACAGGTCCAGTCCCCTCCTCCCAGGCTGAGCCAAGCACCCCTGCATAAGCCCCAGGTTTCAAACAGCCAACTCATGCAATGAGCACAGGACCTGGTCCCACTACCTGGATGCCCCCCAAACAGATCAAGCCAATCAACTGTCTCACCTATTCAGAGGGCCTGATCCAGTTGGGGGCCCCTCAGCCTTTGGTTCATAGTTTATGTGTTTCCCTTTGTTTGGCTATTTGTCTCTGTGCTTTATCCAACCTTGGTTTCAACAATTCTCGCTCATATAAACCCTCCTCTTTCTCACTAATTAGACTCCCGGAGCTCCACCCGGGACCTAACTGTGGATCTCTGCATCCAGTTCCCTCAGTCATTGGATGGGGTTTCTAGCACGACAATTAGAGTGTTTGGCCATCCCATCATCAGAGTAGGTCAGTTCGGGCTGTCTCTCAACCATTGCCAGCAGTCTATTGTGGGGATTTCTGTGGGCCTCTCTAGCACTTTGCTTCTTCCTATTCTCATGTGGTCTTCATTTACCAGGGTCTCCTATTCCTTGTTCTCCCTCTCTGTTCTTGATCTATTCTTTTCTTTTTGTGCCATTTTTAACAAAAAGAGCACTTCTTTTCAGCTATTGAATCATTTGAATATTTTTTAAAATTTTAAGGAAGTGTTCTTTCCTTCCTGTATTTCCAGGTATATATTAAAAGTTTTAGTTTTCTCTCTTTGTATCATAATCTAGTGATAAACCTCCAGACTGGTCTACACATTAGTATCCGACATTCTACTTTGTGTTAGTAAAGTGCCACATGACAGTATAGAGATCCTTCTTTTGTTTCTTTTTCATCTTTTCCTTGTTATTGAAAATTGTCTTTTCTCTGGAGGAGGTGGGAATAGGGGGTGGGCTGGGGGAAGGGGAGGGTGGGCAGGAAGGGGGAGAACAAGGGAATCTGTGGCTGTTATGTAGAACTGAATAGTATTGTAAAATAAAATAAAATAATAAAAAAAAATAAAAAAAGAAAGAAAATTGTCTTTTCTCATACATCATATCCTGATTACAGTTTCCCTGCCCTCTGTTCATCACAGTTCCTTCCTACCTCCCCTCCCACTTGGAAACCACTTTCTTTTCCCTTACTTTCTTTCATTAGAAAAGAAAATTTTTCTAAGAGATAGCAACCAAATGACCAAATAAAATCTAATAAGACAAGCGCAAACCATCACATTGAGGCTGGTCAAGACAACCCAACAGAAGGACAGAAGGAAAAGAGTCCCAAGAGGCCCTCTTGTTCACATAGGGTAGAGATCTTATATATATAAATTTGCCTTACATAGTCATTAATAAAACAAATAATTTCAAGGAGAAATACTTTTTATTTTTCATGTGAATATTTGCTACTTCATCTGACCCTTCTTTCCATCTTGAAGATTCAAATTTCTGTCTCTCTTCTCTGCCAACAGGGTTTTCATTCTCTGTATTATGGGTTTTCTGGGGACAAACTATTCTAGTTTCTATTTACTTAAATATGTTGCTATCTTCGAGTTTCCTTGTTTCAGATGAGTGATATTTGTTCAGTTGAAGTATAATTTTCCTATATTGCCATGTTTTGTAATATCTCAAATTCTTCTCTATGTATAGTTTCCAACTAGTCTGTCTACTTGGAGATGATGTGCCCAGATGTGAGCAGCCCATGATGACCAGGTGGGAAGTAAAGAGTGGTTCAAGTTGTAAATTAAAAGCAGTTGTAAGTTCCTGCAGTGGGGGAGAAAGGCAAAGGTTAAATTTTCTTGCCTGGTGATCTAGCTCCCCCTAACCATGTAGGGAGCAATGCTTCCCACTCTTACTGGAAAAGAGCTCTGCCCACATGCAGTAGAAACTGTGGTTTCCAGCTTGTCATTGTTACTATCAGTACCAAATGTGACAACCCAGAAAATTACTGATAAGAACCTTTAACCTTGAACTTTATTGAAGATCTAACCTCGATTCACGTGGACATGCCTCACTGTCCCCTGACCCCTAGATCAGAAATTTCTACATGCTCATCTGGGTGTTTCTAAGAGCTCACTGGTAAATGTTCTTCCCTTCCTGTACTTCGAAGACTCCAAATCAACAGAAGTAGACTCAATAGTGAGAAAAGACCCTTTGTATTTTACTGGTTCCTCTTCCATATGTATATTGCTGCACTGGGATTGTGAACAAATGAAAGAAAGTAGAGATTTTCATCTTCAAGCCAAACATAAAATTATCCTTTTTTTTTTCCTGCACTCCCAGATGATACTGCTCTTAGAGTTAGAGTCTGTCAGAAAAATCCTCCCCAGATGCACTTGTGGGTTTTTCCCCCTTAGTGGTGTACAGTCTGTCCCTACATTTGATTTTTTTAATGGCTAACGATGTACTCCTCTTGTAAATAAACTCTGTAGCCTTAGAAACAAGAAACACAGTGACCCAGAGAGTGATGAGCTTGGAGCACAGGATCTAGATAATCAGGAAGAAATCTATACTTTTGTTTTTGTTCTTCCCTTATGGTTTCTTCTGTTTTGCTTTTGGTTAGGCTTGATTTATACAGAAACTTTTGGTTCACTTTAGAAAAATATAGGTCAGTAGAACTATGAATTATTTTTAACATGTAAAAATCAGATGAAATAAAAGTATAGAGTTTTTCCTCATCTATGAACTCCCCTCATTTGCTGAGGCAGCTGAAACCCAGGAAACTAAGATGAGTAGGTCAAGGGAAGGAGATGAAATGCAAAGAAAGTCATTTGTTGGGGACTTGATAATAAAGAGGTCCTTTATAGGAGCTATCACTTTACATTCAAATGTCTGTGGCAATAGTTAGGCTTGTTTTCACTTTAGAGATGAAATTAGGGTTTCAAGATGCTTCATTCTCATATTTACATTCATGCAGTAGAATCCAGAAACTGTTGTAAGAAGGTGGGTTTGATGGGGAGGCCAAGGTAAATGCAAATTTCTGTTGCTTAGAAGCTCCTGCATTTGTTTAGGTGTTTAATTGGATCCTATTATATGAGAGTTCTGAAATGTTAAAATGCATACATGTGTTTGTTGATGATGTCCTTAACAATTAGTGTAGTGTTTAAATTTAATAGGCAATCATAGACATTTCATGAAATTATGCCTTTGATCTTTTATTATAATAGTTCATTCATGCAAATAAGTATGATTTTTCTAGATGGAAGAAATCACAGTTTGTGCATATTTTTGTCCTAGATGAACCTAGAAAGATATCCTGCATCAAACTGTATTATTAGCCATGGAAATGAAGCCAAGTCTTGACACCTAGAACAAACTTGGGATGTAGTCAAATCTAACACTGACATGAATGAGATAGTAGATGAAACAGCTAGTACTAGAGGTTGATATGAGGTACAAACCTGCATTAAATACTTTGTACATTAGTATGACAAAATACCTAATGAATGCAACTTAAGAAACTTAGGAGAGGGTCTATTGAGACTTACTATTTAGGGGTGTACCCTATCATTGAGGAGAAGAACTAAAGAAAGCATGAGGCAGCCACTTATATCCTGTGCAGAGTTAGAAAGAGGAGAGAAAAGAATGCTGCTGCTCCACTGACATGCCCATTTTTATTCAGTAATGAATAAAATGTCATCAAATGCCACCACTCATGTTCTGGGTCAACCTTCCTTTCTCTGTAAATCTTTCAGGAACCAATGGATACACGCACAGATGTGTTTCCATAGTGATTCAAATTAGTCAGGTTTACAATAAAGTCATATAGCACAAATAATTCTCAGAAGAGTGTTCCATGAAACCAGACTGAATAAAGAAAAGAGCCAAAGACAAGCAATTAAATAGCTGCACATATGAATTCATAGAAATTGAAACAACATGCACAAGACCTGTGAAAGCTCAAGGCATACACAATTCCAGCATGGCTATTAAGTTTCTCATGCCCCCCAAACCCCTGGAGCATCTCCAAACTTATAGGCTTAGCTCCAGTTGAGAAGCCCATGTTCTAGTTTTTCATAAGCTAGCCACAGTCACACAGTCCCTGCACTGGGCCGGTCTAAGGCAGGATAGGCTCTTCCACCAGACCCACAACCAAAGAAAGTTTCTGCAAGCCACAAAAATATACAAAATAGCATTTCAGCTGATTATAACAAAGCTAATACCTGGAAGTAGCCAAGGACCTTCCAGAGGTCAAGCTGAGGCTCAAGTATCTGTGGTGATATTTGGCTTTTTTAAAAAATTTATTTATTTATTTATTATTTTATTTTACAATACCATTCAGTTCTACGTATCAGACACGGGTTCCCCTATTCTCCCCCTCCCACCCCCTCCTCTTATCCCCAGCCTACCCCCCATTCCCACCTCCTCCAGGACAAAGACTCCCCCGAGGTCTGATATCAACCTGGCAGACTCAGTCCAGGCAGGTCCAGTCCCTTCCTCCCAGCCTGAGCCAAGCGTCCCTGCATAAGCTCCAGGTTTCAAACAGCCAACTCATGCAATGAGCACAGGACTTGGTCCCACTGCCTAGTTGCCTCCCAAACTGATCAAGCCAATCAACTGTCTCACCTATTCAGAGGGCCTGATCCAGCTGGGGGCCCCTCAGCCTTTGGTTCATAGTTCATGTGTTTTTATTCATTTGGCTATTTTTTTCAATGATTGAGTAAAACTGAAATTTATTATAAGCCACAGTCGTCCTAGGGACCTCCATGCTATATATATAACCTCCATGGTTCTATGGGTTGTGGTCTGATTGTTCTTTATTTTATATCTAGAATCCACTTATGAGTGAGTACATACCATGACTGTCTTTCTGGGTTTGAGTTACCTCACTCAGGATGATTTTTTCTAGTTCCATCCATTTGCCTGCAAATTTCATGCTTTCATTGTTGTTCTCTGCTGAGTAGTACTCCATTGTGTATATGTACCACATTTTTTCCATCCATTCTTCCGTTGACGGGCATCTAGGTTGTTTCCAGGTTTTGGCTATTACAAACAATGCTGATATGAACATAGCTGAGCAAGTGCTCTTGTGGTATGATTGAGCATTCCTTGGGTATATGCCCAAGAGTGGGATGGCTGGGTCTTGAGGTAGTTCGATTCCTAATTTTCTGAGAAACCGCCATACTGATTTCCACAGTGGTTGTACTAGTTCACATTCCCACCAACAGTGGAGGAGTGTTCCCTTTGCTCCACATCCTCTCCAACATTGATTGTCATTGGTGTTTTTGATCATAGCCATTTTGACAGGTGTAAGGTGGTATCTCAGAGTCGTTTTGATTTGCATTTCTCTGATGATTAAGGATGTTGAGCATTTCTAATCAACAAGATAGACAAACCCCTAGCCAAATTAACCAAAAGGCAAAGAGAGAGCACCCAAATTCACAAAATCAGAAATGAAAAGGGAGACATAACAACAGACAACGAGGAAATCCAGAGAATCATCAGATCATACTTCAAAAACCTGTACTCCACAAAAAATGGAAAACCAGGAAGAAATGGAAAATTTTCTGGATAAATACCACATACCAAAATTAAATCAAGACCAGATAAACCATTTAAATAGACCAATAACCCCTAAAGAAATAGAAACAGTCATCAAAAGTCTCCCAACCAAAAAAAGCCCAGGACCAGATGGTTTCAGTGCAGAATTGTAGCTAGAGTTTTCCTGCCTTGCCCACAGTCAGGACAAATCTCTGTCACCCGCCAGTACCACAGCCGCTCAGACCCAACCAAGCAAACACAGAGACTTATATTGCTTACAAACTGTATGGCCGTGGCAGGCCTCCTGTTAACTGTTCCTATATCTTAAAGTAACGCATTTCTACAAATCTATACCTTGCCACGCGGCTCGTGGCTTACCAGCATCTTCACATGCTGCTTGTCCTGGCAGTGGCTGGCAGTGTCTCCTTCTGCCTTCCTGTTCTTTTATTTCTCCTCTCTGTTAGTCCTGCCTATACTTCTTGCCTAGCCACGACCAATCAGGTTTTATTTATTGACCAATCAGAGCACCTTGACATACAGACCATCCCCCAGTACAGCCAAGTGCAGACCATCTCAGACACCTGCACTCAGGCCCATGGTCCTAATCATCCTCTATGCAAACCTGCTGGGTAATGCCACAAGGAACCCAAGAAGGGCTCCCACAGGACATACATTAACATCCCACAGCACAGAATTCTACCAGACTTTCAAAGAAGAACTAATACCAATACTCTTCAAAGTGTTCCACACAATAGAAACAGAAGGAACACTACCAAACTCTTTTTATGAGGCTACAATTACCCTGATACCCAAACCACACAAAGATGCAACAAAGAAAGAGAACTACAGACCAATCTCCCTCATGAACATTGATGCAAAAATACTCAACAAAATATTGGCAAACTGGATCCAAGAATACATCAAAACAATCATCCATCACGACCAAGTAGGATTCATCCCAGAGATGCAAGGATGGTTCAACATACGAAAATCAGTCAATGTAATACACCATATAAACAAACTGAAAGAAAAAAAACCACATGATCATTTCCTTAGATGCTGAAAAAGCCTTTGACAAAATCCAACACCCCTTCATGATAAAGGCCTTAGAAAGATCAGGAATACAAGGAACATTTCTAAACATAATAAAAGCAATTTATAACAAGCCAACAGCAAACATCAAATTAAATGGAGAGAAACTCAAAGCGATACCACTAAATTCAGGAAGAAGACAAGGCTGTCCACTCTCGCCATATTTATTCAATATAGTACTAGAAGTTCTAGCTAGAGCAATAAGATATTTGGCTATTGATTATCAGCCATTTCCTGCTATGAGGTTCTTGTGTGCTATTGTAGCTTTTCCATCATTTATTGGACACCATTTCTCTCCTACTAAAGGAATATTAGGCAACCTTGTGTGCTGATAGCTATGCACAGCCAGAACCCCAGGTCAAGTCTCCCTGTAAGTATCGTTATTGGCAGCATCCGGCCAGATCCAATCCCAGACAGAGGAAAGTACCTTATCAAAGGTATCTCTGTGCTCTCTAAGAACAGACTTAACTGTCCAAACTACCTGTTTGAGAAAGCCTGGCGGATGTGTCAATTAAGCTTAACTTCCTCCTTTCCCAAATCTTACCTCTAGTTCCAGATCTCCCTTTAACTCTCACCAGAGGCATCTAGCTATGCACAAGCTGCCTAGTGACTGAGCACACTTTCCCCCACCCTGCGGGGAAATGGCAGATAGCTTGGACAGATAGGGGCCACGGAAAAAAAAGTAGGCAGTTTTATTTTCTCCCATTGACCTAGCAACTTACAGATTCTTAACATTTTCTACCACAGTTTTTTAAATTTTTTTAGACTATAGTGAAGCATATATGATCCCTCTTCTTAGATATTACCCTAATTTAACCTTTAGTTAATTCATTTCCCCATTAGTCACTTCCCTTTGGGTTGCAAATGATAATTAACAATTTCTGCCCCTCACTGTGATTCTTTTAACCCCTCCATTTGACCCTGGAAGCCTGGTGGTCACTGCCTGAGGAAAATTCTTACCTAACTTTATGACCCTGTAGAGTTCAAGCCTGGTGACCTGGCTTGACCAGGGGCTTGCTATTGCTTGGGTTTATAACTGGATTCCTGGAAGACTTAGGAGGAATGGAGAGATGGAGAATGAGAAGGATAAGGAGTATTTTTGACCAGAGGGTACCTGTGGATGAGATGGAAGATGAGGAAGAGTCAGATGGGGAAGTCCTAGCTGAGTAAGAAGAAGGTGAAAAGGACCTAGATGAGACAGAATTAAGACGAGAGAATTAAGATAGAACTTAGAGGGAATAGTAGATAAATATAGAGAGAAATCAGGCAAGAAAGGAGCTAGGCACGAGAACAGAACTGAAGCTGTGTATATAGAATGTTATGTCAAAGGAATTAAAGCAAGTGGACTATAGAGCTTGGTGTGCTGAGATTCTACTTCCCAAAAACAGTCATCACCATTAGTGGTTCTCTCTTCTGAGCCCCTGGGATGTATAATATTATGGCTGGTTCCTCTAATATTATACCAGAGAAAAGCATCTGCATGCCCAGATCACAGAGTCAAATACAAACCTCATAAAAGTTCAAGATTGTATCTCAATTCAATACAGCTAGTCCTATAGAAATGTTCTTCAGCAAAAACTACCTAGATGAACCCCATGGCACAGAATTTATTGAATAATCATGAATTTTATCAAATAATTCAAAGAGTTTAAAGAAAACAAAAATAGATGAAACATAAATAAATGCCTGATTCTTTTTTTTAAATTTTTTTATCTTTTTTTTAGTTTTTTTTAGTTTTTTTCTTTTTATTAAGAGACTTTTCTATTCATTTTACATATCAACCATAGATTCCCCTGTCCTCCCTCCTCCCATTCTCCAGCCTTTCCCCCCAACCAACCCCCATTCACATCTCCTCCAAGGCAAGGTCCCTCCTGGGGAGTCAGCAGAGCTTGGTAGCTTCAGTTGGGGCAGGTCCAATCCTCTCCTCCCTGCACCAAGGCTTAGTAAAGTGTCTCAGCATAGGCACAATCTTATCTAAGAAAAAAGAAATACATGACTGAATGAAATGATGAAGACAATTCAAGATTTGAAAACTGATTTCCAGGAAAAGATAGAAATATTGAAGAGAACTAAAGATGAAATTGAAAATCTCAATAACCCAATTTTTAAAAATGCAGAAAAGCACATTTCAGTATAGTAACATAGAACATAGAACATCAAGACTTAAAGATAAAATACAGAAGTAGGGTCACTCAAGCAAAAACTATAAAAAAATTAAATGAAAGAATGTGGGACACCACCAAAAGACCAAATGTTTGAATTACAGGCAGAGATTAAGGAGAAGAACTCTAAGTCAAATGGCACAGACTAGATTATCAAGAACTTCATAGAAGACAGCTTTCTCTACTTAAGGAAAAATACACCCACACAGATACAAGAAGCAAAGAACAACAAATATGTGGGACCAGAAAAGAAACACTTTAAGGCATATTATAGTTAAAACATTAAACCTATAGAAAAAGAAAGGGTAGTTAAACTAGCAAGAAAAGAATACAAGTCACCAATGAAGGAAAATCTATGTGAATAATAGCTGATTTTTCAATGGAAAGTTTAAAAGCAAAAAGAGTTTGGAGCAAGGCACCTCAAGTTATGAAAGACTAAGAATACCAACCCACACTACTGTAACCAAAAAGATTGTCATAGTTCAAAGAGAAAGATAACCTTCCCATGATATAAACAAGCTACAAGAATTAATATCATCCTAAAAAGGCACCAGAGAGAACACTGAAAGCAACACTTCAGACTGAGTAGAGGAATAACCATAGCCAAATGATTATAAAAAGAAAACAAATAAATTTATAATCACTGAAATGCATAACGGGACTAAGAACATAGATAGCAAGACAAAGACAATCATTACATACCTTTCAATAATAACAAGTATTAATGGCCTTAACTCCCTTAATGAAAATATTCATCTTGCCTGAATTAAGAGACAAAACTCCATGATTATTGCCTAAAAGAAACTATCTTACCTTCAAAGATAGGGTCCATTTTAAAAAAAGATGGAAAAAATATTCTAAAACAATGGAAGCAGAAAGGCATGAGGAGTCATTATCATACTATCTGACAAAATAGATTTGAAGCTAAAACAAATTAAAAGAGAGAAAGAAGGACACTTCAGTGACCATCTGCAAATGAGAAGAGAAAAAGGACACTCACAAGATTCAAGATCTGGCGACGTTTTGATCCTGGACTCACCCACCACCTTCCAAATTTGGAGAAATAGACAATAAACATTTGTTTGTTTGTTTGTTTTTTAAATGGCAATTCATTGTAATCAAGAGTAAAATAAATCAGGAAGACATTACACCCTTACATATACATGCACCAAACTCTGTAGCACTCATTTCATGAAAGGCAAACTACTGGAATCAAAGACACAGACTCAGGCCAACTCCATAATATCAGGTAATTTTAGTAACCCAAATTTCTCAATACAGATCATTCAAACAAAAAATAAATGGGGAAATACCAGAATTAAACAATATCATATATCAAATGGACCTGATGGATGTCTGAAGGATATTCCACACAAACATCAAAGAATATGCATTCTACTAAGTAGCCTATAGAAGCTTCTCTAAAACAAACCACATTCTGGGACACAAGACAAGTATTAACAAACTCGGGAATTCTAGAATAACTCTGTGTGTCCTATCTGGTAACAGTGCAATAAAAATTAAAATCAACACCAAATGAATCACTAGAAATTACACAAATTCATAGAGCTTACACAACACATTGCTGAATGGCAAATATGTTGAGAGAGAGAGAGAGAGCAAGAGAGAGAGAGAGAGAAAGAGATTGATTGATTGATTGATTGATTGATTGATTGATTGATTGATTCCTGGAACTGAATGAAAATGAAAACACAACAAAACCTCTGGGATACCCTACATATAAGAATTATACAAAAAACCCCAAACACAAATAAATGACTTAATGATACAACTAAAAGTTTGGAAAAACAAGAACAAAACAAACTGTAATCCAGTACATGGAAAATAATAATAAAAAATTCAGACCAGAAATTAATGAAATAGAAACAATCAAAGCAATATAAAGTTTCCATGTCTCTAACAGCTGGTTATTTGAGAAGATAAACAAGACCAAGAGATTATTCATCCACTTGGCCAAAAAGAAGAGACAACCCAAACTAACAGAATCAGAGATGAACAGGAAAACATCATAACAGAGGGAAAAAAATCAGAATAGTTAAGATACTACTTTTAAAATCTATACTCTATTAAATTAGAAAATCTAAAAGAAATGGATGAATTTATAAATTCATCAAAACCACCAAAGTTATGCCAAGAAGAGATCAATGATTTAAATAGCCATCAATGACTTAAACAGCCATAACATATTAGGGGATTGAAACAGTTATAAAAAGGTTTTTGATTAAAAAAGCCCAGGCCCCTATGGGTACTTAGCACAATTCTACCAGACATCCAAAGAAAATTTATAGCCAACATTTCTTAAATTATCAAAAAATTATAAACAGAAAGTACACTTTCAAACTGCTTCCATGAAGCCAGTATTACTCTAATGCTAAAACCAGGTAAACACATAAATATAAAAGTAACAGTAAAGAAAAAGGCAGGCAATATCTCTCATGAACACAGATGCAAAAATTCTATACAAAATACTTGTGAACTGACTACAGACATGCATCAAGACGATTATCCACCAAAAAAGAGTTGGATTTATAACAGAGATGCAGAGATAGCTTAATATATACAAATCAATAAATGTAATAAACCACATAAATCAGAAGTTCTCAACTTGTGAGTCACAACCCCCATAAGGGGTCTATGACCCTTTCACAGAGGCTGCCTAAGACCATCAGAAAACATAGATACTTACAATATGATTCATAACAGTACCAAAATTACAGTTATGAAGTAGCAACAAAATGATTTTATGGGTGTGGGGAGGGGGTCACCACAACAAGAGGAACTATATTAAAGGGTTGCAGCACCAGGAAGGTTGAAAAGCACTGACATAAATGGACTTAAAGACAAAAATTATATGTTCATCTCAATAGATGAGAAAAAAAATCCTTCACAAAATTCAACAAGCCTACATGATAAAAGTCCTAGATAAAGTTTAACTAGAGGGAACATAACTCAACACTATTATAACCATGCACGAGAAACCCATAGCCAACATTACTGTACATGGGAAAAACTTGAAGCAATCACAGATAAATTAAGGAAAGGACAAAGTTGTCCACTTTCCCTATTCCTTTTCAATGTTGAGTCAAAACCCTAGCTGGAACAATAGGGAAATGAAAACATAAAAACAGGAAATGAAGGAGTCAAACTGTCCCCTTCTGAAGATAATATAATACTATACATAAGAGATCCCAAGATTTATAACAAAAAAAAAACCCTCTAGAAATGATCAATAATTTCAGGAATGTGCAAGGATTCAGAGTTGATTGCAAAAATAATTTTAAAAAATCAGTAGCTTTTCTATACACCAATAGGAATTATACAGAAAAGGGGATCATGGTCAGATTCCCATTCACAACAGCTTCAATAAAATGAAATGTCTAAGAATAAACCCAATCAAGGAGGGAAGGGGCTCTGAAGAAAGAGATAAGTAAAGAAACTAGAAAATGGAAAGACCTCTCATTCTCACGTTGCTAGAGTTACTGTGAAAATTATCATTCCACCCAAAGCCATTTACACATTCAAGGCAATTTGAATCAAAATTTTTTCTCATTTCTCACAAAATAAGAAAAAAAAACCCTAGAATTCATGGAGAATCACAAAAAACACGAGATCACTAAAAAAAAAAATACTATGCTTTTTAGCTCGAAGGGTTACCATTACAGATCTCAACCTATATTACAGAGACATTATAATAAAGCAATATGATACCAACACAAAACAGACATGTAGAACAACGAAACAAAATTGAAGACCCAAGCATGAGGGTATATAATATCCATCATTTAATACTTGACAAAGATGCCAAAAATATACAATGGAAAAAGAAAATATCTTCAGTCTATATTGTTGGGAAAAGTGCATATACACATATAGAAAAATTGAATTAAAATTATATCTATCAGTTTGCACCAAACTATCTCCAAATGCATCAAAGTCCACAACAAGAAACACTGAAACTTCTAGAAGAAAACATAGGCAGTAAGCTACATGATATAAGTGTAGGAAAGGACTTTCTGAATAAGACTCCATTTACACAATAATTAGGACCAAAAATTGACAAATGAGGCCTCATAAAACTGACGACCTTCTGTACAGCAAAGGAAACAATCCAACAAATAGGAGGAAGGCCCCAAAGTGGAAGAGCATCTGTGCCAGCTACACAGCTGACAGAGAATTAATATCCAGAAAATATAGAGAACTCATAAAGCAAATAGTCTGGAAAGAAAGCTGCCCAATTAAAAATGCCCTATGATCTTCCTTGTGGAGTTCTCCAAAGAAATAAAACTGGTTAAGAAATGTCTTTAAAAGTATTTGGGATCTTTAGCAACTTAGGGAAATAGAAACTAACACTACATTGAGATTTCATCTTACCCCAGTCAAAATGGCTAATATTAGGGGGCAGAAAGAGAGTAAGAGCTAAGGAACAGGAAGTCTGCTGTGAGATCAAGTCTCCTAGAAATGACAGAGATGCTGCACTCATGATACTTCAACAATATGGCCACAAAACAGGACTTGGAACAATGACAACACTGGTACATAAACTAATATATGTAAGGGGAAAATCTCACAAGGCCCCACCCACAAGCAAATATAGTCAACTAACATCTACTGAAAGAAAGGAGAATTAGTCAGGTTATTTAATTATACATGGCCATCTATGAAATCGCAGACATGCAGACATCAATGAACAGACTTAGCAGGCAGTAAGTGTTTATACATTTATACATATATGCAATAATAACAACAGAATGAAAAGAGGTAATGAATTAGAATATATGAAAGAATATAAGGGAACATATGGACATGGTGAATGGGAAGAAAGGGAAGAGGTAAATTATGTAATTACATTTTAATTTTAAAAATAAAAAAAACAACAGACAAAGACATGGTGAATGAACAAGCCTCATTCACTGTTGGTAAGATTGCAAACTGGTGGATCTACTATGGAAGTCAGGGTGGAGAATTCTTAAAAAGTTAAATAGATCTAAAAAATAACTCAAGTATATGACATTTTGGCATATGCTCAAAGGACTTGACATCCTACTCTTTAGATCAGTAGTTCTCAGCCTGTGGGTAGTAACCCCTTAGGAGTTTAAATGGCCCTTTCACAGGGGTCACATATTAAATAGCCTGCATATTAGAAATTTACAATATGGCCGGGCGTCGGTGGCGCACGCCTTTAATCCCAGCACTCGGGAGGCAGAGCCAGGCGGATCTCTGTGAGTTCAAGGCCAGCCTGGGCTACCAAGTGAGCTCCAGGAAAGGCGCAAAGCTACACAGAGAAACCCTGTCTCGAAAAACCAAAAAAAAAAAAAAAAAAAAAAAAAGAAATTTACAATATGGTTCATAACAGTAGCAAAATTACAGTAATGAAATAGTAACAAAAATAATTTTATGTTTGGGGTCACCACAGCATGAGGAACTATATTAAAGGGTCAACAGTTGTGATGCACTGCTATAGGTACTTGCTTGGCCATATTCATTGCTTTCAACTCACAATAACTGGGAAATGGAAACAAGCTAAATGTCCTCCAACAGATGAATCGATAACGAAAATTTGTACACAGATACAATGGAATACCATTCATGTGTAAATAAAAAAGAAATACGGCAACTGGAGGCAAATGAGTGGAACTGAAAATTATTATACTAAGTGATGTAACCCAGATGTAGAAATACAAACACTGTCTTATTTGCGGATGTTAACTCTTAATTTTAGGTGTGAGTATATCACCTGGAGTAATGACAGATACCAGAAAGTTAAAAAGAAACCACGGGTGTGAGTAAGAGCTCTAGGGAGAGAAGTAGTAGGTCACAGGGGCTGTGGAGGGAGAAGTGGGTAAAACAAAGGGAGGGTGGCAATGTAAGTGGGAAGATGAAAGGGTGGGCAACGTAGAGGATGAGGAAGGCAGGAAGAATAAATAACACTAAGGATTCTTTCAAAAACTATAATTACATTGTTTATGCCTACTTAATATATAAACATTATTTTATGTTTAAATATGAGGTTATTCTCTCTATCCATATATATCTGGCCAAAGATTCTTCCCTGAACAACTATGACTCTAACAAAAACTTTTTTTAAATTATTTTTTGGTCTTTCAAGACAGGGTTTCTCTATGCAGTTTTGGTGCTTGTCCTGGATCTCGCTCTGTAGACCAGCCTGGCCTCAAACTCACAGAGATCTGCCTGGCTCTGCCTCCCAAGTGCTAGGATTAAAGGCATGCACCACCACCACCTGGCCTGTAACAAAAACTTTAATGCCAGGAAGAAGACATGTCATTCAGAGAAAGTCCAAATTGTGCTTCCTTGCTTCCCAGAAACTGATGGTAAGATCTCATTGCTCAAAATCCCCAAACTTTGGGAAACACTTAAAGAAATCTAGCTGACACTGACTGATAAGCCTCCTCCCTGAGGACATGGTATGGGAAGGAGCTATTCAAGTTGCCAAAGAAGAAAAGCAATAAGTAGTCCTACCCAACTGTAAGTCTTATGAACCACAACAAAGACCAAAATGGCAAGATAATGCTAAGCATGCAAAAGCCATTTAATTGAATTTAAGAGTAGGAAGGACTACATTCCTGGTACTATAAACCCAGCACACTACCCATGGCTGCTGAGGAGATCATGGATATTAGAGGAAAACCTACTATTGCCACCACTTCCCTACACTAGTGTAATTTTGAATGATTCTAAATGTGTATGCTCATATCCACAGATTAGTGTCATTCTCACCCCTCATCAAAGAACTTCCTTTTTGCAATAGACTGAGTCCAAAACAGAAAGTGACAACTGGTCAAAATGCAGACATGTGCCCAGCTTCAATTTACATCTGCACCAAATCCTTACACTTAAGACTCATGGAATATTACAAAAGAGGTGCAGAAAAAAATTTAAGACTCAGGGGACTGAGACATCTGCTTTGAGAACATTTTTTTATTTGTATTAGAGAACCTGCACCCATGAAATCTCAAAAATATGGTTGTCTAAATAAGACCTGAAAATGGCACCACCAGACAAGCCAACTTGGCTCACTTCTAGATGAATGCCTATAGGTAAGTAATGGCTTCTGAGAGAGGGAAAATATTTTCTCCAGAGATGAATCCTGAGGGCAGAGGAGAAATGGTGGGAGGTATGTGAGAGAATTTAGAAGGACAAAGAGGGGCAACATGATGTAAATATAGAACTATATATGTAATACTAAATATATATATTCAGCATGAAGAAAGCGGGTGGACACCAAGTCCCATCCCTAGATAAGGAGCTACTGGCAACTGATGGCTGCTGGGAGGAGAGTCAGTTTTCTTCGAAGGTTTGGCAAATAGTGTCCACACATCCAAGAGCACACGGGCAGCACAAACTGTACTTAGAGAGTAGGGGTGGGGGAAGGACACAAAATTGGGTAGAGAGGGAAGGGGGTAGATCTGGTGTCAGTGGTGGGAGTGAATGTATGAATATGTCAGATAAAAAGGAGGGGGAGGAGGAGAGGGAGAAGAAGAGGGAGGAGGGGGAGGTAGGGGAGGAGGGGGAGGAGGAGGGGGAAGAGAAAGAGGAAAAGAAGTCCCCTTAATTCTTGGCAGTATTATTTTCTTTTGAAGAAATGATTTTCTGATTTCCCAGAAACCAGACACACACACTTTGTTTTCTGCTGGGGAAGAGAGTTCCATACATTAGTTGGAGAACGGCTTCAAACTCTTGGAAAGAACAAATAGAAAAAACTTGTTGGTTGTTAATTGCTTGGGGTTTCTGTGGCTCTGAACTCCAGTGCAGAGTTCATTTGAGGTCCTCTTGAGGGCAGAGTGTCAGATGGCAGCAAATAGAGATTAAGACACACAAGTAGACAAAGAATAGATATATTTAGAAGTGTGTCTTATAAAATATCTGGGATATACTTATACTACAGGAGCTGTTTGTTGTTTATTTAAAGTGTAACTGTGTATCATTAGTTTTTGTAACAGTTCTAATAAAGAGAAATCTCTTACTTGGGGTATATTTGACTTATGCTGTGTAACTATCCAGAGAATGTGTAGGAATAAATTTACACATTAATGAATGTTTTGATTCAAAGATTCAGGTTTTGGAATTTGACTTATAGAAGAACAGTATGGAATTACTCAGAAATTATTCCCTGTATTTAACTCTTAAATGAAAGTCAATTCTGACTTGCAAGCCAATTCTTACTCCCTAATCTTTGCATTTCTATCGGGTGTTCTCAGACACAACACAAAATTATCCACCTTTGCTCTCACACTGTGGGAGTTACCAGCTACCCACAGATACCTGTGAGAGCATCAGCCAGGACTGGCCTTCAGACAGGGTGGAATTTTATATTCTGTGTTCTGACTTAGTCAAATATAAGATGATTAGTCCTTAACCTCCTCATATTCTGCTTTTACTAAGATAACTGAATATCTTTTCTGAATACCTAAATTAAAATTATTTTATTGATCTTTTCTAAATTTGCATACATGCAGAGCAATGTATCTTGGTTATATCCTTACCTTCTCCCCCCTCCCTCCAGATTCTCCCTCACCCCACAACCCCCACTCCCATCTTCCATCTGACTTCATGCCATTAAATCACACACACACACACACACACACACACACACACACACACACACACACACAAAGTTAAATTTGTGTTGTCCATATACATATACAGGTCATCACTCAACACTAGCAATCTCCTAATGGCTGCCCTCTTCTCCCAAAGAAAAGTGACTTTCTTTCCCTAATCTGTAGCTATTTCTTTGGAAATAGAAACATTCCATCCTGCAGGGAAGATCCCTAAGACAGAAAGCAAACAACCCAAAACAGCTTCAGGAAGTCCCTGAAACTGACCAGATTCACTAGGTTCCTCTCTCCCACGAATAAACAGTATAGAAGGTTCAGTCACTCAGATGAGCCAACCTACAAAGAAGACTCTGAGATAAGACCAGCTGCCTGGAAGAAGCAGAAACCAACCAAACTGCCTGGAAGACGTTTAGAACAACTGAGTCATTTGGAAAGGACACTCTCTAATATGTTGTGCTGTCTATAGGCTGTGCAATGTGCTCCAGGTTCCCAACTTTTGTGAATTTTTATCAGTGTTTAGGAGGGCTTTGGGGTTGCAACCATCTTTGAGTCAATTCTGCTCCTGTAAGTAACCCCACACCCATATTCCTATAATTACCATTGATTCACCAAGTGGGACTTCAGCGGTATCCATACTTTGGTCTGTGGTGAGTTCCTTATCTGGAGTGAGTATACGTTTGTGTTTTATCTCTTTAGTAAAAATCTGTCACACAATACTCTCTTAGTAGCCATCAACTGCCAATAGATGCTCAAATAGGAGTGGGGCCTTGGGAGCCTCTACCAACCCTATGCTGGTTTTTTAACTCTCTTACTCTTGTAGAAGTCTTGTGCTGGTAACCACAACTGCAGTGAGTCCATTGTGTAAGAGCAATATATGTACTGAAGCCACCTTTTTGACATATTCTTCACATGATCTGGCTCTTACATGTTTCATCATTCATGATGAGATCAGCTGGGCAGGAGTTGATTTCAATGTCCTATCTATGGTTGAGCACTCACAGCACTTATTCTCAGAATTTTGAACAGTTATTACACTAACGACTACCCTCTGTAATAAGAAGCTTTTTGACCAATGTTGAGAGCAGCACAAATCTGTGGTTATAGGCATAAATATTTAGAAGGGATTTTGACTACTAAACCATTTAGAAAAACAATATCAATAGTTTCTCCCCAAAGTCTTATGGCTTCCCTAGCCATGGGCTTTGATCATGTTTATAATATCAAGAATGAATTCCCTTCTCAGGAATAGACTTCAAATCCAATCAAGAGAGAGTTGGTTTCCCCTATTAAACAATCTTGTCAATATTTCATGAATAGGTATGTCCTGCATTGTAGGTCAGATTGTAATATGGAAAGTCCAGTGCTGGGTAAATCATTTATGTATTCTTCTCACCCAGCAACCTCACAATATATTCCAGTACTTTGAAACAGAGAGAGAGAGAGAGAGAGAGAGAGAGAGAGAGAGAGAGAGAGAGAGAGAGAGAGAGAGAGAGAGAGGACACTTCTTGGTCAGTTCAAGGTTAATTTCTCTATTCAGTAACAAGATCTTACTATCCAGTTATGATGGGAAACCAAGAGAAATGGCTATATTCGGTCTTGTTTTAGGTATTTGGGGGCCTCCCCAACCAATTACTTCTAGGGAGGTAACCTATGCTTGGCATTGTAATTTTCATTTAATAACTTATATCTCTGGGATTTCCATTGTAGCTAGAGTTTTCTTGCCTTGCCCACAGTCAGGACAAATCTTTGTCACCCGCCAGTCCCACAGCTGCTCAGACCCAACCAAGTAAACACAGAGACTTATATTTTTTACAAACTGTATGGCCGTGGCAGACTTCTTGCTAACTGTTCTTATAGCTTAAATTAATCCATTTCCATAAATCTATTCCTTGCCACGTGGCTCGTGGCTTACTGGTACTTTACATCTTCCTTGTCCTGGCAGCTGCTGCAGGCAGTGACTCCTTCTGCCTTCCTGTTCCCTTATTTCTCCTCTCTGTTATCCCCGCCTATACTTCCTGCCTAGCCACGGCCGATCAGGTTTTATTTATTGACCAATCAGAGCAACTTGACATACAGACCATCCCCCAGCACAGCCAAGTGCAGATCATCTCAGACACCTGCACTCAGGCCCGTGGTCCTAATCATCCTCTATGCGGACCTGCTGGGTAAAGCCACGAGGAACCCAAGAACGGGCTCCCACAGGACATACAGAACATCCCACAGCAGTCCATCCATATGGGATATCTCTGTTCAAACTCCTTTTTAAAAGCTTTAAGTAGTTTACAAACTAGTATGGTTTCATATGGCTTCTTCATATTATCCTTAGTTTTGGCTAGCTCATGCCCCACCCTTTATTTCTGCTATCCCATACCCTCATTCCCACCCAAACTTTTAGCTCCCAGTAATCCTGTACCATGTGTTTCTTCATACTACATGTATTCTATTGTCCCTATTTGTTATGTTTTTTACTTGCTATGAAAGCATAGGTTCCCATGTAGTTTATTCATACACACTGAATTTTTCTTAACACACTTCCTCTGGCCCCCTATTTCCCATTCCCCTCATGCCACTACCTGCTTCAACCTTTCTGCTCCTAGGATTTCTCCTCTCTACTTTCACTTCATCTCTCATCATCAGTCTTCCCTCCATAAATGCATGTTCCCATGCACTGGCCCTTTACTAATTTCCTGAATTTTACATGTGATTCAGGTTCAAAATACCAAATGCCTTTCTTCGCAGGTATTGTCAAAAAAAGTTATATGATTGCAATAAAAATAATCCTGAGGGAAAAAGAATATTGTAGGAGGTATCACCCTGCCTAATTTCAAGATATATTACAAAGCAATAGTTATAAAAGCAACATGGAGCTGACATAAAAATATACACATAGTGTAATGGAATAGAAGAAAAAAAATATATAAATCCACACAATTATACCTAATTGGTAGTTGACAAAGATATCAAAAATATACATTGGAGAACAGACAATATCTTCAACAAGTGGTGGGGAGAAAGGATCTTCCTCAGTAACACCAAACACAGTTAAATTGTTCAATGGTTGCATGTGTCACTTTGCTACTAAGATGTAAAAAATGTAGCTTCCTAGAATGGTTTTTGTTTTTTTGTTTGTTTGTTTGTTTTTTGTCTGTAGAATAGTCTTCTGGATTGAACTATTCAGCTCTGTTTTATCACATACTTCTCAAATACCTCTGCTTTTCCTCAAGAGTACTTATCACTCTTGTGCTTAGTTATGATCATTGCCTACGTTATCAACTTCCTATAATAAAGGACCATGTTCATTTTTGTTGTTATTTCTGTTTGTTTTTCTGTTTCCTATCATTGATACAGGACATTGAAATTTGTAGAGGTTCCACTCAATGTTCATAGAATGAATTACTTGTTTTTTTTCTTTTCACACAATACATATTGCTTCAGGCAGATCAATTCATTTATCTAAGCTCCTGCTTGCTTATTAGCATATAAAAAGGATAAAAACCTCTGAAAAGCTCCAAAATTTCTTTCATTGATATATTTTGGAATTCTACTGTTCTGTTTCGTTCCTCACCCCTTTCCTTCCTGTGGGACTGCTTCTTTTCCCCTTCTTTCTGTCCACTATATGAAACACATTGTCAAATGACATTATTGATTAAGATCATTGCAAATAAAGACATTAGGAACACTAAGGGAGGAAGTCGGTTTTGAAGCTGAGAGGGCCTTCCATGTTTTAGTGATTATTTCATCACTCTCTTCAGAGCAATTTATGGACATACACATGTCTCTAAATTCCAGCTATTTCTACAACTGTGCAAAACATGGTCTTCCTTCAATAATATTAATAAGAGTCCCACAAATTCACACTATGAGCTCCCCCCAGAGAAAGCCAGATGGGGGAAATGAACATACATATGTCTAGCTTTAGGTGGGAAAGGAAATTTTGGATTGACAAACAGCCAAAAGACCAGTCTTAATTTTTCTGCTTTGTGGTTATTTTGACTTGATTATATCACTTAATCTCTACGGACTCTGACTCATTTTCATTTTTAACCTAAATATGGCATTCCTTCTGTTCCTTGACTGAAATGGAAACCAGGAGAATAGATGTTTGAACCTAGTACTAAAGCTAGCATCAGAAAGGACGTGGATCAAGGCTGGCTCAAAATAGGTCTCAGTGGATGTTTGTGAGGGTAATTCCAGGCAAAGTGAGGAGACATTTTCAGCATCCTCCTACCTTCTGTCTTCTTCATGATTCATTATGTGTATTCATTATGTGTACTTTTCTTAACTTTACCCTCTACTCATAGTCTTAATCAATGTAAATACAGTGCAGCATGGACCTCAGAACCACACTGAAGATGGTGATACCTGGATTTCTACTGAAATGTCATTTATTTTCACAGATCAACTAGTTGACTTGACCTTAATTGGAGCATCTTCCTTCTTAGCATAACATTATCTCAATTAGCAGTGGTTGGGCATCAGACTTTTCCATTTCCATTGCTTCTTCATTAAAATACAGCTATTCTGTGTATGCTTCTTCAAGGCATGAGCATAGATATTCACAAGTTTGAAAAGCATGTTGGTAAATTTGTGGTTTTTAAAGTGATTCTCACAGTTGTACTTTTAATAATGCAGTTATTTCTGCTTAGGATTATCTTGTTTTCCCACTAGGGTCTCCATTCCTCATACAAATGCACACCGCCCTCCTTTGAAAGCCAGCATTAACAGTAGTACTAGGAACCAGAACCCATACCCATTTACAAGTGTTAACTACTTGTCATACGTTATGCGGCCTTTTATTCTCCTCATTTTCCTCCAACCTTGACATAACTGCCTTGTACTTCCCTTTTGTCCCATGTTATACTCAGCATTATTCTGACTACACTTGCACTGAAACCTTGAGGTTAGAAGACATGGATGTTTGTGCATCCTGAGATCTAGTATAAAGCCTCATATAAAGCTCTTTTCAAAAAAAAAAGACAGGATGGGGAAGCACCTGTGTGGAATAATGCATGTCTATCATACACTGTGCTCCGGGTTGAAACTCTAGCACAAAGAAAGAAAAAAAATGATTAATATGTTCTTGAACTGCAAAGTTGTTGGCCCAAAATATCTTGAGTTTGTGTCTTTTGCTGGATGGCATTAGGTCAATGTGATACAAGCTAGAGTCATCATGGAAAAGGGAATCTCAATGGAGAAATTTTCCCCACCAGATCTGCTTTGTGGGAAAGCCCATGGTGCATTTTACTGATTGATGATTGATGTGGGAAGGCCCAGCTCACTGTGGATTGTGCCACTCCTAAGGTAATGGTCCTGGGAGCTATAAGAAAGCAGACTGAGCAAGCCACAAGGAGAAATCTAGTCAGCAGCACCCCTCAATCTCCATGGCCTACTCCATGCTTTAGTTCCTACCTCCTGGTTCCTGCCCTGACTTCCTTTGTGATAGACAATGCTGGGGAACTGTAAGCTAAAATAAATACTTTCCTCCCAGAGTTGTCTGGGTCATGGTGTTTTTATCATAACAATAAAAACTAAAACTTGTTTAAAACATACAAAAATATCCAGGATATGTGTATCTAGATTATTTTAAAGTAAACCAAAGTTCTGAAATATGTTTTCTAGATTTATAGAAGTTTTCCAGGAAAGTTTAAAAGAATCTTCTGCTTGACAGAATCTGCCCATCTCAATGCAGAGATATTGAATATATATTCATTCCAGATGCTGTGTTTCATTCTGTAATAAATAAATAACACAGATGTTGCCTGAGGCCTCTGGGAAGTTTATGATGAAGATCATGCAAACATACACAGCTATAATATAATATGGGATGCACAAAAGGTATTTTATGCATATCATAAAGAGTTAGTAACGAAGATGTTTAACCTACTTGAGATTGTATGTGTATATGTGGGGTTTAAGTTGTAGTGTAAAAGATGGTTGAACTTCATGAAATAGTCGATGGCAGGTGGTAGGAAGGTAGAAGGACAGTTCATGCCATATGGCAGCAGATAGGTCACTTGTCTACAGAAACACATTTGGCTAAAGAGGTTCCAGTTCATGAGTGTTTATAGAAAAGTGCCAGAAGATGAGAGGGGTATGAAGAAATATCTCAGAGAGATTGTTACCAGAAACATGCACCAATTCTTCCCTAATTAGCTCCGATGAGAGAGACTAGACATGGAGAGTGAATTCTTACAAAACAAAGCCCACTCACTTATCCACTCAATTTTGCGCATGCTAACCCATAATACTCATTGTCTTTGTATTTCTATGGCTGTGAAGAGACACTATGACAATGGCAACTCTTATAAAAGAAAACTTTTAATAGGGGCTGGCTTGCAATTCAGAGGATTAGTCCATTATCACCATGGTGAGGAACATGAGAGCCTTCAGGCAGACATGGTGCTGAAGAGGAGCTGAGAGTTCTACATCTGGATCCATAGGCAATAGGAAAGGAGAGGCATTGGCACTGCTTTGAGCATTTGAAACCTCAAAGCCCACCCCCAGTGACACACTTCCTCCAACAAAGCCACATCTATTCCAACAAGACCATAACTCCTGATAGTGCCACAGCCTAGTGACCAAGCATTCAAATCTATGAGTCTATGGTGGCCAATTTTATTCAAACCACCATACTCATTCAATGGCATGTCTTTATCAGGATTTTCACAAGTTAGCCAGATGTTTCTTTCTTGCTATTTAGCTCCTGAACAAAAATGCAAATGAACAAATAAAAGTGGCAGTTCTGAAATTCTCTCCAATACACACACACACACACACACACACACACACACACACACACACACACACCTGGGTACATACATATATGAATACTATTGATATGTATTATTCAAGGTGGCCAGAAGTTTTAAGCTTCTTTACAGCTTGTACTAACTAAGGCAAAAACTTACCTTGCACTGGACACATAGATCATTCCACATCACTTATTCAAAATCATACCATTTATATGTGGCTAATTGCCTTCAAAGAGGTCAGACACTGAAGTATATTATATGTAGGTTTAAATAGATTTCTAAATGTTAAAAAGATTCATTACCATCAACATCATTTTGTATTTGGAAGATGAGGAAAATAAAGATTAAAGAAATTGAGTAACTTGTCTAAGATCATATAGCAAATAGAAGAACTATGACTTACACTAAAGAATGCTGACTCAGTTTGTATACAGAATTACCCCACATCAATGGTCTCACTTTCTGTGTTCTTAAGGTGAACCATGTCTGAATTTTTTTTCATTTTCCTTTATTAAGAAATTTTCTACTCTCTCTACATACCACCCACAGATTCCCCCTCCCACCCCTCTCTCCCAAGCCACCCCACATCCCCATATCCCCCAAATCAAGGTCTCCCATGGGGAGTCAGAAGAACCCAGCACACTGAGCCTAGGCAGGTCCAAGCCCCTCTCCACTGCATCAAGGCAGTGAAAGGTGTCACATCACAGGCACCAGGCTCCCAACAGCCTGCCCATGCACCAGGGATGGATCCAAATCCCCCTGTCTGGGTGCCCCCCAAACAGTTCAAGCCAAACAACCATCTTCCATATCTAGAGGGCCTAGTCCAGTCCCATGGGGGATCCACAGCCACCAGTCCACAGTTCATGGGCTTCCACTAGTGTGGCCGATGATCTCTGCACATCTTCCCATCATGATCTCTATGTGCCCTGCCTGAAGAATCCCTCCTCTCTCTCATGGATTGGATTCCCTGAGCTCAGCCTGGCGCCTGGCCATGGATCTCTGCATCTGCCTCCATCAGTCACTTGACAAAGACTCTATGATAATGGTTAGGGTATTCACTAGATGGGTCACCAGAGGAGATCAGTCCAGGCACCCTCTAGACCACTGCCAGCACTCCAAGGTGGGTTCATCCTCGTGGATTCCTGAGAGCCTCCCTGGCACCCTGACTCTTCCTATTCCCATGATGTCCTCATCATGGTATCTCCTTCCCTGCCCTCCCATTCTGTCCCTGTTCCAGCTTGTCATTTCTAAAATTGTTAACTAGAAATTACATAAATAAATAATTCATTGGTTTAACAACTTCTCACATTGTATTTTATAATTGTTTTATTGTTGTCAATCTGTTGTACCTAATCTATAGGTTAAATTTTATCATAAGCATGTATGCATAGAAAAAATAACATGGTTTATATAGGATTTGGCTCTTATCCCATAGATAAAGGGAAAATTGTTTGTAGGTTACATTAACCAGAAATAGAGAATATGAATTGTTCTGCTAACTTCTGAATATGTGATGCCAAGTAGACAGTCAGTAGTGCTTATCCAAGCTAACTACCCAGCTTGGTTTGTTTCCTGCCCTGGGCAAACTTTCACAATGTACTTTATAAAGCTGTGGTGTCTGCTTATCCAGCAAGAAGCTCTCCTGTTTGTTGAGAACAACCACAGGGATGATATAACAACAGAACTTCGCTTTTGCAAGGGCAAAAACTCTAGTTAGATTTCCTCAGAAATCAATGTGACCTACAGCCTTCTTTATCTTTCTGTGGTCTGCTGTAGATTCTTTCCTCTCTCTCCATTATGGAAGGGACTGTTTATCTGTAGTCTGTTACCATGGCAACTACTTCTCTAGTATACCTGCCTTTTCCTAGAGGAATTGCTAGAAGAATAAAAAATATGTATGAAAATTAATTAAAAGTTTATGTTGAATAACATCTCCAGAGTGTAGCAGGTGCGGGAAGAGGTAGAAGGTTCTGTAATATTATAGTGGTAATCACAGTATTGTGAACAGTTTTATTAATAAGATATAACTTCATACTCATAGTGGAGTATAATTTCATATCTTGGATTTGGGAATGCATGCATTCCAATTTTTACTCAATGATGATTGCTAGATGAAAGAGGTTTCATAATTGTCCTCTTAGTGACTATTGTCATTTCTGGATGGATGATTTGAACATCCAAGGCATTTAATGTTGATTGCCACTGAATCAACAAAATTCATACATTCCTTGTTCATTGTTGGTCAAGAAGATACAGCCCCAATGAGTGATTAAGCTCAAGAGTTCACACTTAAAGGCAGTCACATATATAATTAGTCTCAGAATTTAGAAGATTAAGACAGGAGAATGACAAATTCAAGACCAGCTAAAGTTGTGCAGTGACACCCAATTTCAAAAAGAATCTAGGGCTAGAAATGCAATTCAGTAGAGTATTCACCTAGCATATTCAAGGCTTAATCTTCAACTTCACAGTTAAAAAGAAATTCCACAGTTAGCAGAACTAGTCCTCAACTCCAAGTTTGTGTGACTTTAATATAGACAGAGGTTTTTGTTCTACCATGATCACAGAAGAGAACATTATAATCTATTCTCAAAACTCCTTTGGACATATACATCAAATATATATTACGTTTTCCTATTTTGTTAATCATCAGAACCAATACTTTGAAGAAAATTTTTCTTGTTGTGGAGAACAAAAGAATAAACAGAATCATCTTTGCACTTAAAAAATATTTAAGTTGCCACAATGGGCATTTTTCATATATTTTTTTCCTACCTCCCATTTGATGGTCCTTTTCCCTTTCTACGAATTACTTTTCTTTCTGCCTCCATGTCATATACATCTCTGCACCATTTTTGTGTGTAATTAGGAATGTCCAGGGTAGATGTACCTCTGAGGGCTGAACCTGGATATTGGACTAAACAAAAATCATTTCTTACTACTCCATTGGGTTCTACCACCTAAAGATAGGAATAGTCAGTTTCTCCTGAGAAGTGGTTCAATTTATGATAGTAAGGATTTTGTGACATTTGCACCTACAGGTGGGCTTGAGTCATACAAGGTAACCCCAGTAACTTTGTATTAAAGCTTTGAGTGCCAGATCTTCTATTTACAGTTATAGACATGATCTTTATCTGCTTCTTCTACACCCTTATTCATCTGTCTACTGCATCTGATTTCTCTCTGGCACAAAAAGTAATCTGGCTATCTTCTCAATATCCCTAGGGTTGACATATAGCCCATGTTTCAAAATGACACCAATCAGTCATTAAAGTATAGCTGCAATATCATTCCTTTCACTTTCAAATGTATCTGGATTTAGCAAATAGCCTTCTGTTTCCCTCTATATACCCTACCACTATACCCTGTTCTTGAGCTCTCATTGGAAACACAGAGATAACTCAGCATAAGAAGCTAACTATTAAATTTTGAAGTGAATTAGAAGCAAGTGTAGACTTCTTTACAGATCCTCAGAAACTAACCACATATCATCAGTATTATTAAAACATTACCTTCATAGAATGACATAGTACTTGGTAAGGATAGAATAAGAGATCTCTCAAGGCGACTTCCTCATAGGTAGTTCTAAGTGGTTGTGAGGAATGAACAAAAAATGGAAGACTAGACCAAAGCTTGTGACAGGTGGCATGTTAACAGATGGCAGAAAATGCTCTGTAGTTCTTCTGTACCCAATGTTTAGATCAAAGTGAGTGATTTTCAAGCCAAAGGCATAGAACAGATGCACTTGATAGAGAAATTAGGGCTACAATCTGTGAGAGTTGAGAAGCAAGCTATTTATTCTTTATATTCACTCATGCGACCAAATAGAGACAAGTTTCACTCCAACACACTATAAGACCTTGCTACAAGTACAGGAAATGGCAAGACAATTTGCACAATAGTATGGATAGGAAACTATTCTAAAAATAGCAGCACAGTTGACTATATAAACCCTAGTCTTGGTTCCTAGGGCAGTGTAAAGAAAATACTAAACAACAGAGGAAAGCTGTTCCTTATATTACCTGGATATTAGCAATATATGAGATGAGTTTTCTCTTTAGTCTTACAAACGTGCTAAAATATTTGCTATTATACTGAGTCATACCTGAAAACTCAACTGAAGAAAATCCTACTTTATTCCTACTAACAAACAAGTTACTACCCTCAGTAACATAAAAATTGGAGGAGACAGAGTTTTCAACCCAGGGAATCTGCTCTGAGAATCCATATGCTACATCATTATCTGATAATGCTTCTCTAATCTGTAAGATGTCAACACCTTTTTGTCAACTTTTCAGGTGGCATAACACCACAAGGAAGGGAAAATGACAGAATCAATAGCGAAACACATGGACACTCTTGGAATTAGGTTTGAGGTATCACCCAAAGAAGGCATAGATTTAGATCCACTCACATAACTGATCTTTCCTGAATTTAAGTACTTGTGTTGTACTAGACACCATTGAGAGACAAATCTGATTAATATATTATTTCTATCTTCATGTAGTTTCTGTATAGAAAAACCCATGCTTCAAGATTAAGACATCACAAGGGGCAGATACCAACAGAGAACAAGGACTGGGAATTTGATGGAGCCAGACAGAATTTGATGAGTCCTTAAGGAAACCACTGGTCATAGGACCTCATCCATATTGCTAAATTTTAGAAGCCATAACATCATCTCTGTATCATCTCTGTTCCTTCAAATAGGGCAGCCAGGACCAGTGTGACACATACAAGGGATAAAACTCAGTTCAGGATGTTAATAAGTAGTCTAACCGAAAAGTAATAGCCAGTCTTATAGCGTGTGTTGTGGGGGGGAGGGTGGAAGCCAGTCTTACAGTGGGAGGTGGAGTCCAGTCTTACAGTGCAGGGATGGTGGGGTGGAAGCCAGTCTTACAGTGGAGGGTGGAAGCCAGTCTTACAGTGGGGTTGGGGGGGTGGGTAGAAGCCAGTTTTATAGTGGGGGGTGGTGGAAACCAGTCTTACAGTAGAGGGTGGAAGCCAGTTTTACAATGGGAAGTGGAAGCCAGTCTTACAGTGTGTGTGTTGGGGGGGGAAGTGAGTCTTACAGTGAGGGATGGAATTAAAGCTGGGCCTGATTTCATATCTTGATTATTGTGAATAATGCTGGAATTCATAAAACAATGCAGATATCTTTTCAACATACTAATTTCATTTTCTTTGACTATATGCTCATGATAGGATTGTGGAATCATATGGTAGATCTAATTATAATTTTCTGATGAATTTCACTGCTGACTTTTTATTGATTTTTTTATTTATTATTATCCCTTATTTATTTAATTTTTTTCATTTTATATATCAACCACACTTCTCCCTCCCATCCCTCCTCCTGCCCCCTTGTCTCTTCCCCCAACCCAACCCTTCACTCTTCCTCCCAATGAGTAAGGCCTCCCATGGGTATATTCAGCTGGTATATTCAACTGAGGCAGGACCAAGTCCTTTCTCCCTACATCAAGGCTGAGCAAGGCATCCCACCATAGAGAATGGGCTCCAAAAAGCCAGCTCATGCACCAGAGATATATTCCTGATCCCATTGCCAGGGGCCCCTCAAACAGACCAAGCTACACAACTGTCTCCCACATGCAGAGGGCCCAGTTAGGTCCCACATAGGCTCCACAGCTGTTGTCTAGAGTTCATTAGTTTCCACAAGCTTGGTTCAGTTGTCTCCGTAGAATTCCCCATCATGATCTTGGCCTCCCTGCCCCTTGCTCATAGAATCCCTCTTCCCTCTCTTTGACTAGACTCCTGGAGCTCAGCCTGGTGTTTGGCTGTGGATCTCTGAATCTGCTTCTATAAGTTACTGGATGTAGGCTCTATGATGACAGTTAGGACATTCCCCCATCTGATTACAGGGGAAGACCAGTTCAGGCACTCTCTCCATTATTGCTAGGAGTCTTAGCTGGGGTCATCCTTGGGGAATCCTGGGAATTTCCCTAGCACTAGGTTTCTCCCTATCCTCATGATGTCTCCCTCTATCAAGATACCTTGCTCACCACTGATAAAGCGGGCAGGGGCTTGGTCCTGCCTCAACTAAATGTACAAGCCTTAGCTGTGCCCCATGGGAGAACTGACCCTGTTGGAGGAGGGGATGGGGGGAAGGTGGGGCTGGGGGGTAGCTATGCTGTCCTTGGATAGTCACAAACAGCTTCTCTGGTGGTGGTCATCTTTAGGCAGAGGAGAAGACAAGAAGACATCAGTGCTCCCATACACTCCACATAAACAGACAATTCAGGGACTATAGCGAAAACTAAGAACTGCACAGGTCCAGAACAGCAAAGCCCTAGTACTGTGGATGGAAATCGGAAATCTAGGTAGAGGAAAAGCTTTGCAGCAGAGATCGGGTGTTTCTGATGCTTTATCAGTGTCAGCTATTGATCTAGACCATCTTCTCTTGGACTGCTCAATAGTTTCCCAGCACACACTACATCCATTTACCTAATAGTTCTGCTATAAAACCCTTAATCAAAGGCATGATTAGGACCAAAAACCATTGAGGAAAGAGGTTTCTGAAATACCAGAATATCCAAACATCATAAGTTTAGGTATTCCCTAGCAGGCTGTCTTTTTAATATTATTTTGCCATGCCTTACATAAGATTCTGCTGCAGCTGGTTTTTCTCTTTTGTTGTTTTTGGGCTATAATGGAATATAGTAGTTCCCACAGACAAAAAAAAATCAATACACTCAGCTAAAAATACCTTGGAATCATCTCAGTTTGCAGTTCTGCCAGCTCTAAAAAGAAAGAACAATGGGTGTAGGTTTTTCAGGTCTTGGCATTTGGGATTCTATTTGATGACTTCTAAGTCAATACACCAGGACATCCTGCCTTGTTCTGCAGTATCACAAAATCCATGCTAAAAATTATTGATGTGGTCCAACTGTTTGTCTCCCTGCCACTAGCCCTGTCCCTCATTGGATTCTTGCTCACAAGTCTAGATGTGGTGACATTCCATGAAACGGGCTTGTGCCTTTTCGTGTCAGGATCTTGGGAGGCACTTGTGCTCTTAGTTTTCCCAGAAGCTTTAGTTTTCCAAATTAGGGATGGTTGGGGGCCATGACCAGAGGTAGAAGCAGTTCTTTGTTCCATCCACATCCAGCCATGGGGTGTTTTGGTCCTTTGGATGCATCCAACCTGTTCTCTGATCTGTGCTGCCTCCACAAACTGGACTGTTTTCCAATCAGTATCACCATTTATTCCAGCTGTTGGAAGAAGCTGAAAGTTTAAAGGACTAAGTATCAAATTTAATATGATTTAGTTCAAAAAGCATTTGTCATATCCCTTTCAGGGAGCTCTCTCTCTCTCTCTCTCTCTCTCTCTCTCTCTCTCTCTCTCTCTCTCTCTCTCTCTCTCTCTCTCTCATGAGATGTGGGTACATTTGTGCCTCACATACAAAGTTCCAGTGCAGGTGACAGGTATGATGACACACTGAAGATGGTTAAGATTTGAACATAGTAGGATCAACATATGAAGCATGATCCTTCTGCAAGGCTGCAAATAGACAGGAGATGGATTTATTTGGCTTTCTTTACAGCAGTTGCTAAAATTACATGTAAGTCAAAGTTGAATTTTGTTTGAAGAAATTAACTTTGAAATCCGACAACCTGAGTTTTAAATGTGGATTCCTTCCTGCCATCTTAAGAATGTAAATCACTATCATCAAGTTGCAGTTTCTAAAACAGGTAAATGATTGGCAGCTACTTTGGAACATGCATATACAGGCTCTACAGGTAGAGGTAGACATTTAAACAAGATAGACAAAAATGATGATGAGAATTATCTGAGTATGCAGTAAGAAATTAATAAAGGACAGGTCTCAGCTTGATGTTTCCTATGAAAGCTTATGAAAGAGAAAGTGAGATGGTCAGAACTGGGATTAAAACATGCACATCTGCCCTGTGGGGTAGGTGTATAATAGTGTAGGCATGCACAGGTACCTCAGGAACAGAAAACCCACTGAAGAGAATTGTACAACAGTGGCCACTGCTTTGAGAGTTGCTGAGGAGTAAGGACATGCCACTTACAACCCCCAAATTTTCTATCACTTTCAGTTCACCCATAATTGTGTACATTATGGAGCTCAGTGTGGTGTTTTCCTACATGCTCACGTGTGCCATGACACTAGCAGGATAATTGTCCCATCCATCACCATAAACATGTCATGCCAACATATCAGGCAATAGTGCAGCCTGTGTCACCCTGCACATCATGAAAAAGCCATCCCCTAGATATTCTTGTGGATATAAACTAAGGCATCCTGACCTTTATTTAATTCTGAGAACAGCAATTTTCCTGGGATTGCAGTTGGGAAATCAGCTTATAAATAAACCATTTTGTTTGTTCCCTGAACTCCCCTCTCCCTGGCAGAGATGTGCTGACTCAGGTGCTTCTAAGTTGGAATGTTTACACAAGGTCTTTGAGGGCAGAGAACTGACATTGCTCCTAAGTCAGAGGAAGTAAAATTTAGGAGACTGGTTTCAGTTGTCTAAATGGCACAAAGTATATTCATCAAATGTGTTGTCAAGAGTTTTATCATCAACAAAAGGGATATCCTTTCTCCAATTGTATATAACTTAGAACCCAGGTAAATGAATCAACTGCTACCTCCTTCACAAGAACTATAGGGCTTCTCAATTTCTGAGTCATATACATGCTCAGAAGAAAAAGAACAACTACACCAAAAGCAATGTTTCTTGAGCATTCATCTTCCAATGGGGCATTATATACATATGCATCCATCAGTTCCATTGCCCATAGGAAGCCCCTGTCATGTGCTCACTGTGATGAGCTCCAGAAACCGAGATAGGGGTGAAAGAAAAGCCTCTCGTGCAGGAAATGTCAACTCTATTCTGAAGTTGAAGTTCAGAGTGCATTGACAGCACATCCCCAACAGAATCTAGGTAACAGGGCCCTGTTGACGTAGATCCAGATTGCAGTCATCTCTCAATAGTGTGGAATCCTGGAAAGAACATTTCAAATTCTTGACTTCTTCCCTTTTCTCGCCAAAGCAAGACCTTCCTCTTCTTTCTATTTTCATTTGCTCCTTTTCGTCCATTCTTTCTTGTTCGTTCTCATTAATACCACCTTTCAAGGGGGCTCAGCAGTAGAACTTGATTCCACAGTGAAATGAGCACTTGTGGGGGCACTGCAGCAGCATCTGGAGCTTAGCCTTGACATTTATATCTATTTGACCTTGAAGAAGACCTGTAGTCTCTCTATGTCTAATTTACAAAATGACAAGTAATGGTGTTTCACAAATTTGTGTGAGTATACAGTGATGAAGATTGCACACACACACACAATCACATTGAAATTGGATTGTATACATATTTACATGCATATAAATGTACTAGGTCCAACAAATATGTTAATATCTACACATAAGGCTAGTGACATATAAATCACAAACTGAATTCATATTGCCTTAACATGGCCCATCCGCAGTGTTAAAACCATGTTTGCCACATAGTAAGTATTCAATAAATGACTTTATCACGAGTGAATGGATGAATCATTGAGGCTCAATAGATACCAGATTCTTCCTAAACTTCATATGACCAATGGGGAGTTTTTGCTCCTGTTACCCAGCTGTGACCTATTAGAGGGAAATTGTGTAATTGTGCTAATTGACTTCATAACAAATGTATGATTTCCAATCTTAGGCAGGCTCTAAGTATTTCTTCAAAATCCTTCACAGTGTCTCCACAAAATTCCCTTTCCTTTGCCCAAAGCAGCTGCTCCTGGTGTCACCTTTTCTCTTGAGTTCCATAATCCTTCATCTCCCTTTTCCTTTGCCCATCAGCAGAAGAGCTGAGCAACTTCATCTTCCCTCATCTATTCCATCTTGCTTTTGCCTACGTTGCATATTGCTCCATCCCGCTCCCTCAGGTCTCTTTTTCCTCTGCTTATTGCTGATAGAGTTCCTCAAGGACATTAGCTATGACTGACTTCACACACATGGGAAAGGAGACAAATGATGGCTACATATCCTGATTTGTTTCTATTGCTGTGGTAAAACATTCTGACCAAAACCGACGTGGTGAGGAAATAGGTGCTTTTCACTGACAGGATACAGTCTATCATCAGAGAAAGCCAGGACAGAAACTCAAGGCAGGAACCTGGAATCAGAAACTGAAGCAGAGGCTATGGAGAAACACAGCACTGTGGTGGTATTTTGCTTGTGTTCTAACAAATAAAGCTTGCCGGGGGATCAGAGTGAGGAGCTAGCCACTGGGGGCCAGGCAGTGGTGGCATAGACCTTTAATCCCATTGCTTGGGAGGAGGAAACAGGAAGTGATATGGCTTGGCTGAGAGAGGAAGTGACAAGGCGAGGTGGAGATAGTAACTTGGCCTTTTCAGTCTGAGGATTCGGTAAGGAGATAAGAAGTGGCTGTGGCTTGCTCCTTTGTCTCTCTGATCTTTCAGCACTTAGCCCTATATCTGACTCTGGATTTTAATTATTAAAACCAATTAGAATTTGCGTTACACTGCTCCCCATGGTTTGCTCAGCTGACCTGCTTATGCCACATAGGACTACCTATCGAGGTGTGGCACTGCGCACAGTGCCTCCCACATCAGTCATTAATCATGAAAACATCCCATAGATGGATTTGCCTACAGTCCAAACTGTTGGAGGCAATTGCTCAATAGAGGTTCCCTCTGTCAAGGTGACTCTAGTTGTTAAAGTTGTCTAAAACAAATGAGCACAATGTGATAGAGACAGAATGGTGCGTCATTTGCGGGTAAGCAGAAATCTTGGCCTAAAATCGTAGAAACTATACTTAGCTAGCAAGGATAGCCTTCTTGAATCCACATAGTTCCCGGAATCTGGAATAAGCAAAATACAATTACTAGATGGCAATATTGTATAGCCCATTGAAATGGTGTTTGCACACCATTGAAAAAATATGGGAATTGTTTAAAGAATGGGACAAGCATTATGCTCACATTACAATGAGAACTCGAGGATGGAAAACTGAGATGAATTACCCAAGGTCACAGTCATCACCTCACTGCTTCACCTGCACCAGACCTTTACTCTACCTTCTAGGCTCTGCCTGTTAGATCATGTTGGCTTTCACTGTCCTCACCCCATTTCAGAGTCACAGACCCTTACTTTAGGTTTTGCCTCTTGCCCTAGTCTATTCATCCATAACTTTATCCCTCAAAGGTTATGATCCCCAAAACCTGCAGTGTAATAGCTAAGAATACAGTACCAGAAAACAGGCAGACACTAGCTGTGTAACATTTTTCAAGGTCCTTCATGTAGTTACTATTCATCAGTAGATGATGATGATAATATGTGAATATCAGCCATTCACTGGAAAATAAAATGAATTAATACATGAAAGGCACCTAGAATTATGTGTGAAGTATAGTGAGGTCTCAGTACATATGAACTATTCTTATGCAACCAGGGACTGTGAAGGTTTGCCTTTTCTTTCCTCATGTAGTATCACAGTACACTTGTATGATAGATTGTAAAAGCCATCAATCAAGAACCTATTTAATGTATCTCAATTTTTTCTTGCTCTCTCCTGATGGTTCATCTTGTTTCTGAGTAGTGGTGTAATTTATCCATTCTGCTTTGGCCGTTTCTTCAAAGCCATGTACCACTACTAAAATGTGCATAGGTTAATCCCTTTTATCTCCTTTTGGACTTTTCTTATATCCTTGCCCTCAGTTTTAATTAGTGGCAATCAAATTACTAAGAATAACTTCCAAGGTCCATTGCCCTAACCCCAGAAACTTGTAAATTACTCCAATAATTGTCTGATTTTACATGGCACAGTTGATCTTCAAAAGAAAATATTCAGGTGGGCATAATCTAATCACATGAGTCCTTAAGAAAAGTAAACTTTCTCCAGCTACTTACCAAAGATGCGGAGGTGGCAGAGTCAGAGAGATGCAAAGTGTGAGAAAGATGAAAGATGCAATGCAAGGGGGTACATGGCAAGGAATTGTGGGTAGCAAGTCAGAACAGAGAACAGTTGCTGACCAATATTACAATCTTAGGCTCTTCATGTTACTGTAGGAAACACTTGAGACCAGATTACCTATTAACAATACATCTCATAGTTCTAGAGGTCATAAGTGCTAGGTCAAAATGCAGGCTGGCTTCATGTATTTATTATTGCCAATTGTGAATTGCTCCAATAATTATCTGATTTTACATGACACAGTTGATCTTCAAAGGAGAGTATCTAGGTGGCCATAATCTAATCACATGAGTCCTTAAGAAAAGTAAACTAGAGGGATCAGTCCTACTTCCAAGATGTCACACGGGGAACTGCATCGCCCAAAGGTGAGGAACAGTATGTTCTCATAAGGCAGAAGGGACAGTAAGATGAAAGGAACCTTGCCACTTTCCTCCACCCAGTAAGAGAGATTAGAGCCTTTGTGGCCTGATTATCTCCCAAAGCCACACTTCTCCATGCCTCTTGCATTAGAGATTAAGTTTCAACCAGAATTTTCAAAGAAACACTAATATTTGAACCATAGCAACCAGCAATGGAACTGGCATTCATTTGTAACTACAAAGAGCTAAATTCTACCAACAACCTGAATGAGCTTAAGAGCAGATGTTTTTTCAGGGCCTGCTAAGAAGAATCCAACTAGTACTTACCTTGAACTTAGCCTTACAAGTCTCCAAGGGTAGCTTAGCTAAGTCTGCCTGACACTTGTGACCTATAAAGTGCAAGACAATAAATGAGCATCATTTGAAAATGACAAGTCAGTGATAATTTGTTCTGGGAGTGACAGGAAATTAGTACTATGTCCAATGAGGTGGTGCACATCACTCACCTCTGCATTCAAGAGGTAGACACAGGAAGATCATGAATCTGAGAATAGTCTGGGCCACATTGAGGGAGAGGGAAAGAGGAAGGGAAGGAGTTGTGGCTAAAAGGAGGAGGAGAATAAGTGAAGAAGGAGATTGGAAAGAAGAGAAAAGAAGAGGAGAAGAGAGGAGAGGGGAGGGGAGGAGAGGAGAGGGGAGGAGAGGAGAGGAGAGGAGAGAGAGGAGAGGAGAGGAGAGGAGAGGAGAGGAGAGGAGAGGAGAGGAGAGGAGAGGAGAGGAGAGGAGAGGAGAGGAGAGGAGAGGAGAGGAGAGGGCCTAGCAATGCTTGCATTCACTATTTTGTAAAACTGGATATACACATCTGCATATTAGTACAGAAAGTAGTGTTTTATAAGAGTCTAAAGTGTTAGCACAAATCTTATTAAAGGACTGTGGAAATTGGCAGATTATAGAAGCTAGGCCTTATGGAAATGATCATTTTAAAAGGCTTATGTAGTTAGAGAGTTTGTGGACTGAGCAAACCTGGATCAGCTGGAATTGGTATCCTGTACTAGAGATGCTGGGGTCACTGAATCCCTATCCTCCATGCTACTGTTACACAACATAGAAAGAAAAAAAGGGGGGGAGGAGGTAGGGAGAGAGGGATTCACTCTTTCTAAAACTTCTGTGTCCCTCCAAAAGAGCAAAGCCAATGTTGCTACTTCTATCGATCACAGATGCACCATCTTTACTCTGAAGCCAATGCCTCCTTGAGCACCAGATAACCAGGGAGGCAGGGCAAAGACAGACATTCCAGGATCAGGGTCACAGATAAGATTTTGCACCTGAGCAATGACACTGTTGTTCTCTACATGTGACAGCTATAGACGTTTATTTAGCTTTGTACCGGAGTGGATGAGTGTCAGCTCCGGAGTCCGACTCCTTTTGCTACCACCAGCCACTGCTGTCATCTTCAGGGAAATGCTTTGCCTGCAGATTCCTTCTCTTCACATCCGTGAAGCAAAAAGAGTAACAGCACCTCATTCACCGGTTTGTGGTGAGGGTTAAAGAAGAGAATAGTTTATGAAGCACTTATCTTGCTGCCTGGCACTTGCTAAGTGCTAACTAAATGGTTGCAATTATAATTATTCATGTATTCATTCAAAAAGTATCTATTAATCATCTTCTCTGTGCCAGGCATTGCTAGGCAATGTGAGACTACAAAGATGAATAAGGAGGAGCCTCTATTCTCAAAACTCTCCATGCGTTATGTCCATATGTAACCTTTGCATTTATTCATGTATGTAAATTCTCCTCCATGCCTGTGCCTGTGTACATTGGGAGTGCCCATGGCATGAATTCTGCACTCTGTGCAAATTGTAGTGAACAAAGTCCTGCTTTGAAACACAAGAGGAGGGTGGGGGTTGCGGATCCAGCCATCCATCTTTCTCCTCCTCAGAGGTGGGTGGCTGTTTGCTCTGGGAATACTGACGATATGACCATTAAATCATTTCAGAGTGGTGGAGCTGGGAGGTCCTTGCAAGGCCTTCCCTCACACCCACCCTGTTCTGGCACAAAGGAGAGTGTTATACCTCATACATAGCGACAGGCAGGCCACAGGAAAAGGGCTCTTTGTGCCAAGTAGTTCTGCCCAGTTCTCCTCCAAGTGGGGAAGCAAGAAACGATCCATCAGCCTGGTTGTCTGGGAGCCACAGAACTCCTCAAAACAGACCTATTAGCTGAAAGGATAAATATTTACTCTGAGTTCATCTGAATAACCCAAAAAGGGAACTCTGTTTTTTGTCAGTAATAAAAAACACTCCCACCTAAGCCTGGAATTAGAGCTCTTTGTCTTTAAGTCTTCCCTGCCTAGAATCACTCAGACTTCCTGTAGGAGACTAGATCAGGATTTCCTCCTGGCCTTCAGAGCAGCTGGGTCTGGGGAGGTAGAGGAGCACAAGTTGGGGGGGTGGCTGTCATCCTACACAGAGTGTGTCGGCTGGCGTGGGGGGTGGGATGGGGAGGTATTTTCTTTTACTGCACAAGTATGTGTGGCCTCTGCCTGCCTCTTAGTACACAGGTAACTGAAATATTTGCCCTCTGGGAGAGAAGGTGCAGAATGTTCTCTTAAAATGCTCCAACTGGTGAAACAAGAGATTTTAGATAAACAGCTTTCAGAAAGCCCCCATTTCCTGAGCTATGCTTTGATCACATGATGACACCACCAATGAAAACACTGTTGTTATCCTCCCAAGGAAGATATTCCAGAAAGAACTATTGTCTGGGTCACAGAGGGGAGGACTTGAATGCCATGTGGGAGGAGGGATGATTGGAGGAGGAGACTGGGTAGAAAGATGAAGAAGATGGGACATGGATAGCACACAGACAAATCCAGGGTGTTTGTTTGCCACAAGCCATAGCCCTACTTTCCCCTTTTATTCCCCCACACCGCTTTTACGCAAGCAACAAGGCCCCAGCAGAAAAATACCAGATGCTAGAATCTATATCTTGGTCTTTAATCTCAGGTCCAACTTGAAGCCTGGAGTATAACAGGTATTCAGAAAACATCCAATGAATGAGAGTGTTCCATCACATTCTTTTCTTCAACTCCTCTGACTTCTTATTTCTCTAACTGTACTATGGGGATAATAATATTACCTGTAAGGTTGTATGAAAATGAAAATGCACATATATGCATTACCACAATGACTGGTGCATTATATGACTCTAAAAATGTTAGCATAAATCTTCATGTTAAAGGACTAAAAATTGGCAAATTATGCACACTAGATCATGTGCACATTGTCAGTTCAAAGGTTTATGTAGATAGTGAATTTGCAAGCCTCAATCAGCTGAGATAAGCAAACTATGCCGGAGAGGTTCAAGTCCCCCGACGTCTGTTACACAAGACTATTAGCTTTACTGGAGTGGGGCAGAAAGTTGCCCATGTGCTCCAGGACCAGTTTGTATCCTGTAAATACAACCAGAGTATCATCAATGCAGAGGTACAGACCTATGGGAAAATATTTCTCCTTTCTTAGTCTAACGATCAAAATATATTGGTGCTTATGCAGAGGGCCTAGTCCAGTCCCATGGAGTCTCCACAGCTATTGGTCTAAAGTTCATAAGCTCCCACTAGCTTGGTTTGGTTGTCTCTGTAGGATTCCCCATCATGATCATGATGCCCCTTGCTCATCGAATCCCTCTTCCCACTCTTTGACTGGACTCCTAGTGCCTGGGCCTGATGCTTGGCTGTGGATCTCTGTACCTGTTTCCATCAGTTACTGGATAAACAAGACGGTTGTTTAACTTGATCTGCTTAAGGGGTCCTCTGGAAGTGAGATCAGGATCCATATCTGGTGCATGAGCTAGCTTTTTGGAGGCCATTACCTATGGTGGGACACATTGTACAGCCTTGATGCAGGGGGAGGGGCTTGAACCTGCGTCAACTAAATGTACCAGGTTCTGCTGACTCCTCATGGAAGGCCTTACCTTTTGGGGGAAGGGAATGGAGGGGATTTGGGGAAGAAAGCTAGGGGGACTGGGAGGAAGGAAGAGAGGGGGATCTGTGGTTGTATGTAAAATGAATAAAAAATTTCTTATAAAAGAAAAGAATATTAGAACATCAACTCCTGCCATCCTCCTCACTGTCCCAGTGAGTCTGCTGTCTGAATCAAAACAATAAATAGATGAAAGGATGAATGACATGTCAGTCCCTTGCCATGGTTGCAATGGCTATGCTATTTCCCCTGTGTCATTCATTTCTGTACACTAGAGATATAAGTGCTCAATTAACTTTAGAAGTAAAAGTAGTAAATAGTTGAAAGAGTGAATTAATGCAAAAAAAATGGGATGATGAGCCTTAGTCATGTCTTGGGTTGCTGCAGGCTTTCTATTGCTTCCTCATTCCCATAGGTCACTTAGCTTTCTTTATTGGAACAGTAAGGGGCCCCCTTCTGTGGAATAAGGTTGAGTGCATTTGGGGGAGGGGGCTGGGGAACAGGTATGTATACATAGGTAGCTAACAGGGAGTTAGAGCTAGTTTTTGTTGTTTGACTAGGAGCAGGATAGATTGTTTCTGTTGGGAAGCAGAAGGATCAGGCTGGCACCAAGCAATTCTTTATGGCCAGGGTTTATTATTCAGCACAGCCTGACTCAATTCTTCTTGACCTGAGGATACCACCCAACAATAGGTACTGGCAAATGGTTTTGCATTGCCCAGTCTAAACTTGTGCAGTGTTTGGGAAAAGAGAAGTTCTTGGTTCTATTTATGTTGTAGTCACTGTTTCATAACAATGCCAGTCTTGCCCTCATCCTTGTGTCTGCGATGGTCCGTATCCATGATCCCCATAGGAGCTGAGGAACTGACATGCTTTGTCTACCTGTAATTCCAATCAGGAATGCTTCATGGCCTCTTCTCTTCCCTCCTCATAAAAAAAGTTTCCTGAAGAAAAAGAAATAGATAGAGCCCATATTTGAGGACAGGCCACATCCTATCTCAGTTTGGACATAGGTAATGTGGCTGAACATTGAGGTTTGGTCATTGTAACTATTCTGAATACAGACAGTACCTTTGCTGTAATGTGTTTATATTATTGATATATGTATAATAAAATATGCTTTGATGTATTTTTATTTTATACTAATATATTCATTTTCAAAGACTTATTGTGTACTATGATGGTTGTTTTACTAAATACTATAAGAAAAATATCAATTATCTGTCTTTGATCCTTTTGGTCAATAATTTGGGCTAAGCTTATGTTTCACATTTCCTTGGAAGACACACAGAGGACATCTCCACAGAGGACACCAACAGGATAAAATAGTCATTCTATTCAAGATCAACGTTGTGAGGCAACAAGTTAATGTCGTTAGTTAAGAAGCAAGGGTGAATCAGACAGCCTCATCATGGAGACATCCATCCCAGTGTGACTGATGACTCATACTAGCTGTATCACTGGAGGTCATGGTGCAACTTAACAACTCTCTATTGAAGAGTCCCCCGTCCCTCATCAACTATTTACTGAGTTTTCTAAATTTTCATGATCCTTGATGATTAACTTTCTTGTGAGTTTTATGAGCCTTCCCCAACCCTTCACTAGCAAATGTTTCAATTAGAAACTGCTGTGGTTCACTTGGCTCTGAGTCTTCCCTTCTCCCCACTAGGGAGAGTACACTTTGAGGTATACTGCTACCAAGCAAAAGTTGATACCTGGGTATCTAGATGTGTAATGTTAAACAAAAACCTAAAATAGAATTTGTAGTCTTTGAGAATGCTCAATATATGGTAAATGAAAAAATGCTGAGTAAACTATTGTCAATTTTATATAAGACAGTGAATAAAAAACTAGTCTAGCCATCCCTGGGCACCAGCCACTCCGTGTAGACCTGCCCAACTTGGCACCAGGTTCTGGCCACCGGGCAGCTCCCCTTCTAGCCCCACCGGGAGGGATCCCCTTTTCCAAGCCCCCCCGGCAGCCCCTGCAATCTCCGTGCCCTGCCCCCACGCCCATCTGCCTGAGACCACAGCCACTTCCTGAGACTTAGAGACCGACCCCCAGCTCCCAGCCTGCCCCCTTCTTCCCTTCTGGTCCAGAGGTGAGTACCTGGGTCCAACCCGGACCCCATCCCTGGGCACCAGGCACTCCGGGAAGACCTGCCCAACTTGGCACCAGGTTCTGGCCACCGGGCAGCTCCCCTTCTAGCCCCACCGGGAGGGATCCCCTTTTCCAAGCCCCCCCGGCAGCCCCTGCAATCTCCGTGCCCTGCCCCCACGCCCATCTGCCTGAGACCACAGCCACTTCCTGAGACTTAGAGACCAGCCCCCAGCTCCCAGCCTGTCCCCGACTGCCATTCTGGACCAGAGCCTGCCCCGGACTTCCCTTCTGGACCAGAGAGTTGGACAAGAGAACTCCCTTTTGGACAAGAGAGAGAGTCTTCCTGAATCTGTCAGCTCTTTGTGAAACAAGTACACTGATAAGACCAAGAAGGAACCATAAGGAGATGGGCAGACGTCAAGGCAGAAGTACATACAACAAAATGAAGAGCAATACAGCATCACCAGAACCTAGCCCGCCTCCAACATCTAGACCTGAACACCAAAAATTGGAAGAAGCAGAAGAAAGTAGCCTTATGAGTAACTTCATGAAGAAGGTAGAGGCTTGTGTAGAGGAAAAGACAAGAAAATTGGAAGAACGCTGTAAACAACTAGAGGAAAGAGCAAACAAATTAGAAGAAAACAATAAAGCCCTCCAAGAAAACAATAAAGCCCTCCAAGAAAACAATAAAGCCCTCCAAGAAAACAATAAAGTCCTGCAAGAAAACAATAAAGTCCTGCAAGAAAACAATAAAGCACTGAAAGAAAATCATGAAAGAGTAATGAAACAAACAAAGGAAACAGTCCAAGAACTGAAAAGGGAAATTGAAAAAATAAAGAAGACACAAACAGAGGGAATGCTGGAAATAGAAAACCTGAGTAAAAGATGGGGAACTTCAGATGCAAGTATAACCAACAGAATGCAAGAGATGGAAGAGAGGATTTCTGGCATTGAAGACACAGTAGAAGAAATAGTTTCATCAGTCGAAGGAAACACTAAAGCCAACAAAGTCATGAACCAAAATGTCCAAGAAATTTGGGACACCATGAAAAGACCAAACCTACGAATTATAGGGATAGAAGAAGGTGAAGAATACCAACTCAAAGGCACAGAAAATATACTCAACAAAATTATAGAAGAAAACTTTCCCAACTTAAAGAAGGAAATGCCTATGAAGATACAAGAAGCCTATAGAACACCAAACAGACTAGACCCCCAAAAAAAAGTCCCCTCGACACATAATAATTAAACAACTAAATGTACAGAATAAAGAAAGAATATTAAGAGCAGCCAAGGAAAAAGGCCAAGTGACCTATAAAGGTAAACCCATCAGAATAACACCCGACTTCTCAATGGAGACTTTGAAAGCCAGAAGGACCTGGACAGATGTAATGCAGACACTAAGAGACCATGGATGTCAGCCCAGACTAATATACCCAGCAAAACTTTCAATCATCATAGACGGAAGGAACAAGACATTCGAAGACAAAGCCAGATTTAAACAATACCTATCCACAAACCCAGCCCTACAGAAAGCACTAGAAGGAAAATTCCAACTGAGGGAAGTCAGATACACACTTGAAAACACAGGCAATAGATAAAGCCACAACAGTAAACCCCAAAGAAGAGAAGTACACACACACTACCACCAAAAATAACAGGGATGAAGAATCACTGGTCATTAATATCCCTTAATATCAACGGACTTAATTCACCTATAAAAAGACATAGACTTACAGAATGGATACGAAAGCAGGACCCATCTTTCTGCTGCATACAAGAAACACATCTCAAATTCAAAGACAGACACTACCTAAGAATAAAAGGCTGGGAAAAGACTTTTCAATCAAATGGTCTTAAGAAACAAGCAGGGGTAGCCATCCTGATATCCAACAAAATAGACTTCAAACTAAAATCAATCAAAAGAGATCAAGAAGGACATTACATCCTCGTCACAGGAAAGATCGACCAAGATGAAGTTTCAATTCTGAACATATATGCCCCAAACACAAGGGCACCCACATATGTAAAAGAAACATTACTAAAGCTTAAACCACATATAAAACCCCACACATTAATAGTGGGAGATCTCAACACTCCACTTTCACCACTGGACAGATCTCCCAAATCGAAACTTAACAGAGAAATAAAGGACTTAACTGATGTCATGACCCAATTGGACCTAATAGATATCTACAGAACATTCCATCCTAACAAGAAAGAATATACTTTCTTCTCAGCACCCCATGGAACTTTCTCTAAAATCGACCACATACTTGGCCACAAAGCAAATCTCAACAGATACAAAACAATCAGAATAACCTCCTGTGTTCTATCAGACCACCATGGTTTAAAGCTAGATTTCAACAACAACAAAAACTACAGAAAACCTACAATCTCATGGAAACTAAATAATGCTCAACTGAATCACCAATGGGTTAAGGAAGAAATAAAGAAAGAAATTAAAGACTTCCTAGAGATCAATGAAAATGAAGACACCACATACCCAAACTTATGGGACACTATGAAAGCAGTGTTAAGAGGGAAATTCATAGCACTAAATGCCCACATAAAGAAGTTGGAGAAATCCCACACTAGTGAATTAACAGCACATCTGAAAGCTCTAGAACAAGAAGAAGCAAAGTCTCCCAGGAAGAATAGACGCCAGGAAATTAGCAAAGTGAGAGGTGAAATTAATAAATTAGAAACTAAGAGAATAATACAAAAAATTAATGAAACAAAGAGTTGGTTCTTTGAGAAAATCAACAAGATAGACAAGCCCTTATCCAAACTAACCAAAAGACAGAGAGAGAGAATCCAAATCAACAAAATCAGAAATGAAAAGGGGGACATAACAACAGACATTGAGGAAATCCAGAGAATTATAAGGTCATATTTCAAAAACCTCTACTCCACAAAACTGGAAAACCTAAAAGAAATGGACATTTTTCTGGATAGATACCACATACCTAAGTTAAATCAAGACCAGATAAACTATTTAAATAGTCCAATAACCCCTAAGGAAATAGAAACAGTCATTAAAGGTCTCCCAACCAAAAAAAGCCCAGGACCAGATGGTTTCAGCGCAGAATTCTCCCAGATTTTCAAAGAAGAGTTAATACCAATACTCTTTAAATTGTTCCACACAATAGAAACAGAAGGAACATTACCAAACTCCTTCTATGAGGCTGCAATTACCCTGATTCCTAAACCAAACAAGGATGCAACAAAGAAAGAGAACTACAGACCGATCTCCCTCATGAACTTTGATGCAAAAATACTCAATAAAATACTGGCAAACAGACTCCAAGAACACATCAGAACAATTATCCACCATGATCAAGTAGGCTTCATCCCAGGGATGCAAGGGTGGTTCAACATACGAAAGTCCATCAATGTAATACACCATATAAACAAACTCAAAGAAAAAAACCACATGATCATCTCACTAGATGCAGAAAAGGCATTTGACAAAATCCTACACCCCTTCATGATAAAAGTCTTGGAGCGATCAGGAATACAGGGAACATACCTAAACATAATAAAGGCAATATATAGCAAACCAACAGCCAACATCAAATTAAATGGAGAGAAACTCAAAGCAATTCCACTAAAATCAGGAACGAGACAAGGCTGTCCACTCTCCCCATACTTATTCAATATAGTACTTGAAGTTCTAGCCAGAGCAATAAGACAACATAAGGAGATTAAGGGGATTCAAATTGGAAAGGAAGAAGTCAAGCTTTCCCTATTTGCAGACAACATGATAGTATACTTGAGTGACCCCAAAGATTCCACCCAGGAATTGATAAAGCTTATAAACACCTTCAGAAACATAGCAGGATACAAGATCAACTCAAAAAAATCAGTAGCCCTCCTATATACAATGGACAAAGAAGCTGAGAAGGCAATTAGAGATACATAACCCTTTACAATAGCCACAAATGACATAAAATACCTTGGGGTAACACTAACCAAGCAAGTGAAGGACCTATATGACAAAAACTTTAAGCCCCTGAAAAAAGAAATTGAAGAAGATCTCAGAAAATGGAAAGATCTCCTATGCTCATGGATAGGCAGGGTTAACATAGTAAAAATGGCAATCTTACCAAAAGCAATTTACAGATTCAATGCAATCCCCATCAAAATACCAACACAATTCTTCACAGACCTGGAAAGAACAATACTCAACTTCATATGGAAAGACAAAAAACCCAGGATAGCTAAAAGAAACCTGTACAATAAAACAACTTCTGGAGGCATCACAATCCCCGACTTCAAGCTCTACTATAGAGCTACAGTAATAAAAACAGCCTGGTATTGGCATAAAAACCGACATGTGGACCAATGGAATCGAATTGAAGACCCTGACATTAACCCACACACCTATGGACATATAATTTTTGACAAAGAAGCCAAAAGTGTACAATGGAAAAAAGAAAGCATCTTCAACAAATGGTGCTGGCATAACTGGATATCAGCATGTAGAAGGCTGCAAATAGATCCATATCTGTCACCGTGCACAAAACTTAAGTCCAAGTGGATCAAAGACCTCAACATGAATACAGCTACTCTGAACCTGCTAGAAGAGAAAGTAGGAAATAGTCTTGAACGCATTGGCATAGGAGATCACTTCCTAAATATAACACCAGTAGCGCAGACACTGAGACAAACAATCAATCAATGGGACCTCTTGAAAGTGAGAAGCTTTTGTAGAGCAAAGGATACGGTCAACAAGGCAAAGCAACAGCCTACAGAATGGGAAAAGATCTTCACCAACCCCACATCTGACAGAGGACTGATATCCAGAATATATAAGGAACTCAAGAAATTAGACATCAAAAGGACCAACAGTCCAATTGAGAAATGGGCTTTAGAACTAAACAGAGAATTCTCAACAGAGGAATCCCAAATGGCTGAAAGACATTTAAGGAATTGCTCAACTTCCCTAATCATCAGGGAAATGCAAATCAAGACAACTCTGAGATACCACCTTACGCCTGTCAGAGTGGCTAAGATCAAAAACACTGAAGACACTTTATGCTGGAGAGGATGTGGAACTAGGGGAACTCTCCTCCACTGCTGGTGGGAATGCAAGCTTGTACAACCACTTTGGAAATCAATATGGTGCTTTCTTAGAAAATTGGGAATCAATCTCCCCCAAGATCCAGCTATACCACTCCTGGGCATATACCCAAGAAATGCTCAATCATACCACAAGAGCACTTGCTCAGCTATGTTCATATCAGCATTGTTTGTAATAGCCAAAACCTGGAAACAACCTAGATGCCCTTCAACTGAAGAATAGATAAATAAATTGTGGCACATATACACAATGGAATACTACTCAGCAGAGAAAAACAATGACATCACACGGTTTGCAAGCAAATGGATGGATCTAGAAAAAATCATCCTGAGTGAGGTAACCCAGACTCAGAAAGACAAATATGGTATGTACTCACTCATAGGAAGATGCTAGATGTGGAACAAGGATGACTGGACTGCTACTCACATCACCAGTGAGGCTACCTGGAAAACGGGACCCCAAAAAAAGACACGGAGAAATGGACGAGATCTACATGAACAGCCTGGTCATGAGCGGGAACAATGAAGGGCGACAGTCGAGGGAAAGAGAGTGGGAGATCCTAACTGGATCAAGAAAAGAGAGGGAGAACAAGGAATAGGAGACCATGGTAAATGAAGACCACATGAGAAGGTGAGAAGGGGAGGAAGCAGAGAGCTAGGGAGGCCCACGGAGATCCACAAAGATACCCCCGCAAAAGACTGCTGGCAATGGTCGCGAGACAGCAGGAACTGACCTACTCTGGTGATGGGATGGCCAGACACCCAGATAGTGGTGCCATAAACCCCATCCGAGGACTGAGGAATCTGAAGGCAGACATCCACGGCTGGGCCCCTGGTGGAGCACTGGGAGTCTAATTAGTGAGAAAGAAGAGGGTTTATATGAGCGAGAATTGTTGAAGCCAAGGTTGGATAAAGCACCGGGACAAATAACCAAATGAATGGAAGCACAGGATCTATGAACCAAAGGCTGAGGGGCCCCCAACTGGATCAGGCCCCCTGAACGGGTGAGACAGTCATTTGGCTTGATCTGTTTGGGAGGCAGCTGTGCATTGGTGCCAGGTCCTGGGCTCGTTGCATGAGTTGGCTGTTTGAATCCTGGGACTTATGCAGGGACACTTGGCTCGGTCTGGGAGGGGGGAATGGACCTGCCTGGACTGAGTCTACCAGGTCAACCCTGGTCCTCGGGGGAGACCTTGATCTGGAGGAGGTGGGAATGGGGGGTAGGCTGGGGGGAGGGGTGGGCGAGAGGGGGAGAACAGGGGAATCTGTGGCTATTATGTTGAACTGAATGGTGTTGTAAAATAATAATAATAATAATAATAATAATAATAAAGTTAAAAAAAAACTAGTCTAGAGAAATGCTAAGGACGCTGCATTTATAAGTTATATAACACTAATTTGTGTTTCCAAGCTGTCATGTGAGTTAGCTGGAAGAGCAAAAATGTCCTTAATGTATTTGTACATCTTGAGAAGGAGATTTCCAGGAAAGATGATGGAAGTGGATTGGCTCCCATCAGCTGCATTTCATCACTTTGAAAGCAGAATTCAAAGAAGATGCAATATAGCTGAGATCTTTGGAGTTGGAAAATAAAACTTTTACAGTTTCTCTTTCTCTAACAAGCCATGGGAATCTTGACAAAAACAATGATAAAACCACAGATTTAAAACTAAAACAAAAGTTTGACCATGTAGCTCTTGGTAAATATTCCTAAAATGTTAAGTGTTTATTATTATTATAAATATTATTATTATTAAGATTTTTTTTACTAATTTTACATCCAACCACAGATCTCCCTCTCTTCCCTCCTCAGCTGTACCCCCTCCAAGCCAACTCCGAACCCACCCACCCCCATTCCATCCTCCAACAAAGGAAGGCCTCCCATGGGGAATCAGCAGAGCCTGGTGTATTCACTTGAGGCAGGTTCAAGCCCCTCTCCCCGCAAGGCTGTGCATCCCACCATAGGTAATAGGCTCCAAAAGCCAGCTCATGCACCAGGGATGGATCCTGATCTTACTGTCAGGAGGTCCCTTAAGCAGATCAGGCTGCACGACTGTCTCACTTATGCAGAGGGCCTAGTCCAGTCCCACGGCGGCTCCACATCTGTTGGTTAAAGTTCTTGAGTTCTCACTAACTTGATTTAATTGTCTCTGTAGGTTTCCCCATCATGATCTGGATGCCCCTTGCTCATAGACTTCTTCTTTCTTCTCTTTGACTGGACTCCTGGAGCTTGGCCTGGTTCTTGACTGTGGATCTTTGCATCTGCTTTCATCAGCTACTGGATGAAGGCACTATGATGCCAGTTAGAGTGCTCACCTATCTGATTACTGGAGTAAGCCAGTTCATGTACCTTCTCCACTATTGCTAGTAGTCTAAGCTGAGGTCATCCTTGGGAATTCCTGGGAATTTCCCTAGCACCCTGTTTCTCCCTATCCCATGATATCTCCCTCTATCATGTTATCTCTTTCATTGCTCTGCCACATCATCCCTGGTCCAGCTCAACTATCTCATTCCCTTATGTTCTCAACCCCCATCCACTAACCTCTATTGACCCCTCTCATCCTCACTTTACTCATGGAGATCTCACCTATTTCCTCTTCCATGTGTCCCTCTTAGGGTCCTCCTTGTTAGCTAACTTCTCTGGAGCTGTGGGTTGTGGTCTGGTTATCCTTTGCTTTACATCTAGTATCCACCTATGATTGAGTACATACCATGTTTGTCCTTCTGAGTCTGGGTTACCTCAATTAGGATGATATTTTCTAGTTCCATTTATTTGCCTACAAATTTCTTGATGTCATTTTTTTTCTTCTTACTGCTGAATAGTACTCCATCCTGTGTATGTACCACAATTTTTATCCATTCTTCAATTGAGAGGCATCTAGGTTGTTTCCAGGTTCTGGCTATTACAAATAATGCTGCTATAAACATAGTTGAGCACGAGTCCATGTGGTATGATTAAGCATTCCTTCAGTATGTGCCCATGAGTGGTATAGCTGGGTCTCCAGGTAGATTGATTCCCAATTTTCTACGAAAATGCTATACTGATTTCCAAAGTGGTTGTACAAGTTTGTACTCCCACAAACAGTGGAGGAGTGTTCCCCTTGCTCCACATCCTCCCCAACATAAGCTCTCATCAATGTATATGGTCTTAGTCATTCTGCCAGGTATAAGATGATATCAGAGTCATTTTGATTTGCATTTTCCTGATGACTAACGATGTTGAGCAATTCCTTAAATATCTTTCAGCCATTTGAGATTCTTTTGTTGTGAATTCTCTCTTCAGCACTGTAGCCAATTTTTAAATTGGATTGCTTGGTATTTTGATGCCTAGTTTCTTGAATTATTTATATATTTTGAAGATCAGCCCTCTATCAGATGTGAGATTGGTGAAGATCTTTTCCCATTCTGTAGGCTGTCATTTTGTCTTATTTACCATGTTCTTTGCCTTACAGAAGCTTCTCAGTTTCAGGATGTCCCATTTATTAATTTTTGCCATCAATGTCTTGCTACTGGTGTTATATTTAGAAAGTGGTCTCTGGTGCCAATGCATTCAGGCTATGTCCTACTTTCTCCTCTATCAAGTACAGTGTAATTGGATTTATGTTAAGGTCTTTGATCCACTTGGACTTGAGTTTTGTGTGTAGTGATAGATATGGATCTATTTGCAATCTTCTACATGTTGACATCCGGTTATGCCAGTGCCATTTGTTGAAGATGCTTTTTCTCCCATTGTACAGTTTTGAATTCTTTGTCAAACATCAGGTATTTATAGATGTGTGGATTAATATCAGCATATTCAATTTGATACCATTGGTCCGCAGGTTGGTTTTTATGCCAATACCAAGCTGTTTTTATTACTATAGCTCTATAGTAGAGCTTGAGATCAGGGATGGTGATGCTTCCAGAAGTAGCTTTATTGTACAGGATTGTTTTGGCTATCCTGGGTTTTTTGTTTTTGTATATGAAGCTGAGTATTGTTCTTTCTAGGTCTAGGTCTGTGAAGGAATTTGTTAGGATTTTGATGGGGATTACACTGAATCTTTAGATAGCTTTTGGGAAGATTGATATTTTTACTATATTAAACCTACATATCCATGAGAATGGGAGATCTTTCCATTTTCTGATATCTTCTTCAATTTCTTTCTACAGAGAGTTAAAGTTCTTCACATACAGATCTTTCATTTGCTTAGTTAGAGTTAACCCAATGTATTTTATATTATTTATGGCTATTAAAAAGGGTGATGTTTCTCTGATTTCTTTCTTGGCCTGTTTATCACTTGTATATAGGAGAGCTACTGATTTTTTTGAGTTAATCTTTTATCCTGCCATATTACTAAAGGTGTTTGTAAGCTGTAGAAGTTCCCTGGTAGAATTTTGGGGGTCACTTATGTGTCCTATCATATTGTTTGCAAATAATGAAAGTTTGACTTCTTCCTTATCAATTTATATCCCCTTGATCTCCTTTTGTTGTCTTATTGCACTAGCTAGAACTTTGAATACTATGTTGAGTAGATAAGGGGAGAGTGGGAAGCCTTGTTTTGACCCTGATTTAAGTGGAATTGCTTTGACTTTTCTCTCCATTTAATTTGATGTTGGCTGTTGGCTTGGTGTAAATTGCCTTCATTATATTTCAGTATGCTCCTTTTATTCCTGATCTCTCCAAGGCATTTATCATGAAGGGATGCTTTTTAAGCATCTAATAAGATGATCATGTGGATTTTTCTTTCAGTTTGTTTTTATGGTGTATTACATTGACAGATTTTCATATGTTGAACCATCCTTGCATGTCTGGGATGAAGCCTACTTGGTCATGGTGGATGATACTTTTGGTGTGTTCTTAGATTCTGTTTGCCAGTATTTTATTGAGTATTTTTGCATCAATGTTGATGAGGGAGATTGGTCTCTAATTCTCTTTCTTTGTTGCATCTTTGTGTGGTCTGAGTATCAGGGTAACTGTAGCCTCATAACAAGATTTTGGTAATGTTCCTTCTATTTCTATTGTGGGAAACAAATTTGAAGAGTATTGGTATTAGCTCTTTGTTGAAATTCTGCGCTGAAACTATCTTGTCCTGTGCTTTTTGTTGGTTGGGGGACTTTTAATGACTGTTTCTATTTTCTTAGAGGTTCTAGGTCTATTTAAATTGTTTATCTGGTCTTGATTTAATTATGATATGTGTTACCTATGAATTTTCCTCTTAGCACTGCTTCCATAGTGCCCCATAAATTTGGGTATGTTGTACATTCATCTTCATTGAATTCTAGAAAGTCATTAATTTCTTTCTTTATTTCTTCCTTGACACATTGGTGATTCAGTTGAACATTATTTTGTTTCCATGAGACTGTAGGCTTTTTGTAATTTTTGTTGTTGTTGAAATCTAACTTTAAGCCATGGTTGTCTGATAAAATACAGGAGGTTATTCCAGTTTTTTTTTTTAATCTGATGAGATTTATTTTGTGACCAAGTCTATGGTCAGTTTTATAGAAGGTTCCATGGAATGCTGAGAAGAAGGCATATTTTTTTATGTTATGGTGGGATGTTCTGTAGATAACTATTAAGTCCATTTGAATCATAACATCTGTTCGATCCCTTATTTCTCTGTTAATTGTTTTGTCTGGCTGACCTGCCCATTGGTGAGAATGGGGTGTTGAAGTCTCCCACAACTAGTGTGGGTGTTGATGTTTGATTTAAGCTTTAGTAATGTCTCTCTCACATATGTGGGTGCCCTTGTGTTTGGGATATAAATGCTCAGAATTGAGACTTCCTCTTGGTGGATTCTTCCTGTGATAATTATGTACTGTCCTTCCTGATCTCTCTTGATTTTAGTTTGAAGTCTAGTTTGTTAAATATTAGGATAGCTACACCAACTTGCTTCTTAAGTCCATTTGATTATAAAGTCTTTTCCTAGCCTTTTACTCTGAGATGGTGCCTGTCTTTGAAGTTGAGGTGTGTTTCTTGTATACAGGAGAAGAATGGATCCTGTTTTTATATCCATTGTGTTAGCCTGTGTCTTTTTATAGGCAAATTGACTCCATTGATAATAAGGAATATTAATGACCAGTGATCATTAATTTCTGTTTTCTTTTGGTGGTAGTGTGTGTGTATTTCCTTTCTTTGGAATTTGCTGCTGTGGGGTTATCTATCTCCTGTGTTTTTGTGGGTGCATCTGATTTCCTTAGGTTGGGGTTTTCCTTCTAATGTTTTCTGTAGGGCTGGATTTGTGGATAGGTATTGTTTAAATCTGATTTTGTCTTGGAATATTTTGTGCACTCCATGTATGGTGATTGAAAGTTTTATTGGGTATAGCAGTCTGGACTGGCATCCATGCTCTCTTAGTATCCACTACATTTCTCCAGGACATTCTGACTTTCAGAGTCTTCATTGAGAAGTTGGGTGTTATTTGGATGAATCTGCCTTTATAAGTCACTTGGACTTTTTCTTTTGCTGCTGTTAATATTCTTTCTTTTTTTCTGTATGTTTAGTGATTTGATTATTATGTGGCAAGGAGACCTTTTTTAATCCAGTCTATTTAGTGTTCTATAAGTTTCTTGTATCTTTATAGGTATTTCCTTCTTTAAGTTGGGAAAGTTTTCTTCTATGATTTTGTGGAATATATTTCCTGTTGAGTTGGTATTCTTCTCCTTCTTCTATCCTTATTGTTCTTAGGTTTGGCCTTTTCAGGTGTCCCAGATTTCCTGGATATTTTGTGTTGTGATTTTGTGGCTTTGGTGTTTTCTTTGACTGATGAATCTATTTCTTCTATTTTATCCTCTACCCCAGAGATTCTCTCTTTCATCTCATATTCTGTTGGTTATGCTTGTATCTGTAGTTCTTGCTCATGTTTTCTCTTTCCATCATTCCCTTGATTAGCATCTTCTTTGTTGTTTCTATTCCAATTTTCAGGTCTTGAATAATTTCCTTCACCTGTTTAGTTGCTTTTTCTTGGTTTTCTTGTCTTTCTTTTAGGTATTTATTGATTTCTTCCAAATTTTCTTTTTGTCTCTTCCTCAATTTCTTAAGGAAAATTTTCATTTTCTCTTTAAAGGTCTCTATCATGTTCATAAAGTTATTTTTAAGGGCATATTTGGATGGGATTATCATCTCAAAACAGCGTTGAATATTTGTAGTTCTAAACATCTCTTTGAAAAGAATCTTGGGAGTGGGTTTAGACTAAACCATGAGTATAATGTGACAAATAAAAATTTCTAAAAAAGCTTAAAGCTATGTAGTCCAAAGACAGTGGGAAGAGAAAACATTCTGCTTAACAAAATTCACAGAGAAACACATTTTACAAAAGCAAGTCACACCTTCATAGTGGTACTGTTCATTGTGGCCCAAAATAGAAACACTCCAAATGCCCATTCACTTCTGAATGAATTCTAAAAACTCATCTCCACACAAGAGAATCATCATGGCCTATGAATTAGTTCCCTTTGCTGTTGGTAGGAACTGCCAATGCCTACCAAAACCAATGTAGGGGAAGACAAGGTTTATTTGGCTTATACTTAGACTTCACAGTCCATTCATGAGGGAAGCCAGGGTAGAAGCTCAATGTATAAACCTGGAGGCAGACCCCTGACAAAAATTGCTTATTGACTTGGTCCAATCTCACATTCAGCTATCTTTTTTGGCCAGCTCAGGCCCTCCTCTCAAGAGATGGTACTGCCCAAAGTGGGCTGCCCACTCTACATCAATTAACAATAAAGAAAATGCCCCACAGATATTCCCACAAGCCTTCTGACAGAGGCAAGTCTTAAACTGAGGTTCTCCCTTTCCAGGTGTCAAAATGAATAAAAACTAACCAGTTTTAGACAATAGCTTTTATAGAAAAGCAAAATTCTGGTGCATGCTGTAACATAAACATAAAAAAACACATTATGTTAAGTGAATGAGACAGGGCAAAAAGGATTGCATATCCATATCTGAAACTTCTAGAAAAGACAACTCAATGAAGACAGAAAACATGTCAACTGTTGCTGTAGGGAATGAGTGAAGCATTGCTATATAAAGGTCCAAGAGAGCTATCTTGATGGGAATGTTCTGAAATGATTAGGGCAATGAAAATCACTGAAATGTTTACTTACAATAAGGGAACTTCATGGGACATGAATGCCATGTCATATAGGTATTAAAATGTATAACCAATGGAACAAATGAGACTCTGGCTTTACACTTAACCATGGTTTCAAAGGCACTATCAAAGGATTGGTTGGATCCATGTGGAGATATTGACAAACCTCCCTCTGACTACTGTCTCTCTCTAAACAGTTCCTGAGAATGAACTTGTTTTCTCAAAAGTATCACACTGCATTTTCTAATTGTTCTTTTCAGTTATTCAGCTTTATCCATAAATAACAAACATATTTAATTTTATCCTTTGAGCTACTGCAGTTTAAGTTGGTACATGTGGTAAAAAAAATTGGCTCACATACAAACAACTGCAATTAATGAAGCATGCCCTACTTATTGACTTTTCATATAATATGTACAACAGAAACATGCTTTTATAAACAGGTCAAGAACTATAAAATGTTCACTAATTGCTGGAATTTGCTCTTCTCTTTGGAATGAAAATGGATTTAACAATCAGAATAGCTATTCAACGGGGTAATAGAAGCAGGAAAGAGGGGCCTCTGTTATTAGCTAATCTAGCAATTATTCCCAAATCAGAGCTTGTGTTCTGCATGAATATCAACTGAGTTGGTTGAGGAGCTGCAGCTGGAGAGGTGAAAACAGCTGCCTGCTCTAATGCAAAATTCCTTTGGTTTGGAGAGTGCACTAGCATTAATCCAAGAGATCTAGGATGAACCGCATTCCCTAAGCAGAAAATGCCTACTTCTGTCATAGGCCAGCAGCAATCCCTCACACTTCCTTTCCAACACTTGGGGAATGTGCCTGCTATGACTTCACCTCATTTTAGAACTCCTACAAGTCAATGCTGGAAACTTAAGTAAGCCTCTGTTCTGAAATTCCGTGACTAACTGAGCTCCTGGGTCTGAGTGAGCTTAGGAAATGCTTTCTTGCTACCTTTCCTTTCACTTGGAGTGAAGCTATAAAATGAAGAAAGGACACAATAACAATTGAATGTCACTTACAGCTTATAAAACATCACAGGCACTGGCTGTAAGTTAAAACTTACTTCACAAATATCCATGAAGAGCTTTGGGGAGCTCCTTTCTCTTTGCTAGGTCCTGAACTCAATTCATTCAAACAGCTGCCTTGGAAGATCATACTACCTCATAGCTTTCTGACTTTTGGCATGATTCTTTACAATTTACAAAGCTCAGTGTCCTCATCTACACGATTTCATACATGCCTCTTGAATTTAAATGAAAAGAGACTTAGCTTGAGTCCCCTTCAACCTTCACCTACTGGCCCATGTCTCTTTTAAAGAAAAGTTACTTGAAAAATATATATTTAATCTCCATTTCTTCTCCTGCAATGTTCTTTACTCCTATTTAATTTATTGAACATCCCAAATAACTCCAGGACTTCTTGTCAGAGTTAACTCTGACCTGACCATTGCATGATGTCAACAATAACCTTCTCACCTGTCTCTGACCTTCTGTTTCTGACCTGATGCTCATAAACTCTAAATCAGACCAGCTAAACTTTCCCACCAAACTTTCCAGATATGCTGACATAGTGGTGCATTATTGTAATCCCCCTGCTAGGGAGATGGAGGCAGGGGGATTTCTGGGGCTAGCTGGCAGTCCAGTTTAGCTTAATTGGTGAACTTCTGATTAAAGAGACCTGGTAGTGGATGGCATTCCTCAGGATGATACTTGAGGTTATCTTCTAGCCTACAAACACACACACACACACACACACACACACACACACACACACACCACCACCACCACCATCATCATCATCATCATCAAAGGCTTATATTTTATACACACTAAAAAGAAGTGCTATTGTGAACTATAAGACTTTCATTGATCTACTCTCTCTCTCAGACCTCATTTTTTAGAACATAGCAATCTTTATTTTCTCTATATGAATGTTTACCTCCATGTAATTATCTTCACTACACACACACAAACTTCCAGTGTGTTCCAAAAGAGAGAATCAGAAATCCTATCACCAGAGTCACAGGCAGCTTCAAACCACATTGTGTGTGCTTTGAACTGAACTCCAATTTTCCCTAAAAGAACAGTGAAAACCTTTAAACCCTCTGTGCCATCTATATATCCCAGAATTTTAAATGATAGCTGTATCCTTCAAAAGTGACTTAGTCCTCAGGTCCATTATTTATAGTTTTGGACATTTCTTATCACTGATGATGAGCTCATGCATTTGGCCCCTGCATTTTGCTGTTCCTAAACTATGCCAATTCATACTCCTCTCTCCACAAAAACAAAAACAAAAAACAAAAAAAACTTTACTTTGTTGTTTTCTTTTCCTAAAAGTTTCTTCTCCCTATAATTCACATACATGACTCCCAACCTTCTTCCACAAAAGGAAAAAAAATAACTCAGCACAGACTTAATGTCCATCATGCAATCCCTACTTGCCATTCTCACAATAACTGTCCCTTTGCTTGGCTTTATTTTTCTTGAGAATACTCATTATCCTTGGATGCATTATATCTCTCCTGACTTGAATGAGAGTGTCACAGAAACAGAGACTGTGGACTTTAATTCATTCTTAAATCCTCACTATCTGGAAAACCCCCATGTATAACAAAGACATGTACTTTGCATAGGGTGGCACCTATTGAATACTTGATTAATCAGGGAGGACTGTTATCATTGCTGTTACAAGCTCTTTAGATAGGAAGTAGATAAATTTAGACAAAACAATTAAGCACAATAGTAGTAACAGTTGAATAGCTGCTGTGAATTCCCAGAATCCTATTTTGGATTTTATTCTGAATGTCACTATGCAATAGTGCTTTTGTGTTCACCTCTGTACAATTCTGAAAAAAAAAATGTCCTGAAAATGACAAATGCAATTCCAGGCTTTTTGAATAATGCCTGACCCTAGACAAGGTACTCTGGCGTCTTTGACAAAGCTCTTTATATTTTTGTACAGGAGAACAGTTTCACATCTGGTGCTTTACAGAATAGTTTTTACCGTGTTTATTACTGCTGCACATCCCACAGGTCCCGTCTACTCTGAGCTTCCTCCAATCCTTTCCCATTGACAAAGAAGCTTCAAGTATCCAGACTTGAGTTTACACAGAACGCATATTGGGTAAAAAGTTAGAGGACCATATGTGAAGCCTATGTGATGTTAGCAAAGTAAGCCAAGTTGCTGGGCCTCCATTTGTAAATGGAGTGGGGTGTGGTTATTAGTCTCTCTCGATCTCTTCCAGTTTGAGGCAAATGCAATTATTTTAGAGCAAATATCACTAGGAGCTCAAAGCTGTTATATGATTGTCTAGTCTGTTCATGTGAAAGGTTACATGATCTTCATTTCTAACACAGTTGGGGTTATGTCACTGTAGCTGACAATCATCAGGAATGAACTATTTATCTCTGCAGTTGCATTTGACTAATTTCCTTTTTCTGGGAAGAAATGTAAAAGGAGGTCCCTAGAATTGTCTTTAGCTCTGTGGTGAACAACTAATTTGAAACCACAGGGTGCTCTCTGAGAAGCTGCAGGCTCACATCTGATAACCATTTTATGGGAATGTACATTGGCCCCTTAGTTGTGGTTCTCCACAGAATGCCATGATGAGCGACATACTTCCAGCAGATGAAAGCTACACGGTGGCCTGTGCCAGAGACCTCTGACTAGAGCACTTGGCATTTGCTGATTTCTGCCCATTTGCCCTAGGTGGATATTTAAATATTTGGTATTCCAATGAAAGTCACATGTGGCCAAACAGAAATGCTATCTCCTAAATGATGTAAAGTGGACTGAGAATATTTGATTCTAGAATTTGAATGTGTCAATACAGGCAAGCTTTCCAACCACGGGCCTTTTTAAACATTAATTTTATTTTTTTTGGGGGGGGGAGACTATGATCTTAGCAGATGTCATCACCTTCATTAGTGTTTAGTTTTTATTTTTTTAATCTATTTGAAGAGGGAAGGAAATAAAGTTAGAACAAAAATAGGGGAATTAAATGAAACAGTTGCCAAGTTAAGACACACAGACAAATGTGCCTATGAGAGAAAGTAGAGAAATTAGAACCTGGTTGTTTGGTTCACTTCACTTCTCTACTACTTACAAATCAAGGACTTTGGGCAACTCATTTCACATCTGTGCCCCAGTGTTTGTATCTATAAAGTGGGACTACTAAAGATAAGGTAAAGGTTTCAGCAAGAATAAAAAGGCTTCTGAGACTATGGAACATTAGGATCCTCCTGGAATATGCTATTTCTCATGATCCTAGCTCCTAAGGGACTAGCAACTCTCCCCGAGCAAGAGATATTTTTGCTTTCTTTATATTTCATGTTTGTTCTGCATCAGGTAATATACCATGGAATCCAACAGCAGGGTAAAGAAAACACAAGGCTAGAGTTTTTATGTTGGAAGCATTATTTGTAGAAAAAAAAAATGGATTCTTTTGGCCTTCAGAGAAGATATAGCATCTGGCTTCTACCTGAAAGACAGATTAGGGATTTGGTATTGCACATAGGAGAGGTAGCACTACAACACAGAAAGAAGAAAGCATATGGTGGCATAGGGCACATTTACAGAAGGACTTCTGCCATCTATTGATCACTTACAAGACAACTTCAAGCATGGGATTTAAATGATCTCAAAGACAGAGACCATTTCATCTCTGCGCTTTCATGGCAGAATGTCTTCTTATGATGCAAGATTAAGTACTCTTCAGGGTCTTTGAGATATCTCCGTGGGTAAAGGCACCTGCCAGCAAGCCTGAAAACCTGAGTTGGATCCTCAGGGCACAAATGGTGGAAAGAGAGAACCGACTCCCATGAGCTATCTTCTAACCTCCATGTAGTGTCATTGTGCACACCTTTCCCCACAGTAAATTTTTAAATAATTTAAATTTAAAAATAAATTTTTAAGAATGAAATCATCATTTTTTTTAAATTTAGAATTTGAGGTACAGGTAACACCCAGATGTGACATTAAGGGCAATTAAGCAAAAAAAGGAAGGAAGCCATGAGGACTCATCCTGAATAATGACTAGTCAGTGACGACAGCTAATGTGGCCTCTATCCTATTAAAAATAAACCATCAGATAACTCCACACAAGCTTGAGTGTCCTGTCTCATAAGGAACAAAATAAAAGCTTAGTGAATAATCCCAGCTTTTAACAATCACCTACTCATTTCAATTTATTTTGTGTTCATTCATAACATTTCACTAATGTATTACTAGGACATTCATATAGCAAATGAGTATATGATCAATTTGAAGGGTGTGATGGAGACTAGATACACTCTGGAGGACTGGGCAGGTTATTGGTTGGTAATGTTAGTGGTACACATAAGAAATGTTTCACTTCAATTCAGTGACACCTCTGAAGCATACCCCAAGCTAATATTTCTACCAACTACTGTACAAACAGATGTTGCATGGTGTTTCATTACTGTAGTGAAACTGTTACATCCTTCAGATTGTGGAAGGATTTCTGCCATTTTTTAGTTTCCCCCTGAGATTTTCTTTTACTATGTTCTGTAGCTGAATGCCCTTTTAGCCTTTTCAAGTCATGACAGCAAGATAGAAAGAACATCTTCACTATGATCATTCATAGAATGGCTCACTAAAGCTTATCACCCCCAAAACTCTGAAAGTACAAATTAAATGTATATTAAGAGCACTACACACAAATGTTTTATAGCACTACACACAAATAAATATATTGCAGAAAAATAGCTTTTAGTGAGTTACTGATGAATAAAGAGTCATTCACAGAAGACATGTGAATTTTTATAGGTAAAGGAATCACATTACAAAAATCTTGAAATCAGACATGTGTAGGAAGTAGCGAAATGCTCAGTACAGTCAGGTTAAGGGATAGTATGTGTACAGAAGGTGATGTGAAGATATATTTGAAAAGGCTATGTTGAAAAGATCCAAGAGAACTGGGGAAGTTAGTGCTCCCTGATCATTTTGACTTCACTTGTGCATTTCCTAGAGCTGTCTTTAGAACTCTCATTCCTCTGTTTTCCTTCGTAATCTGAAATAGACCAGGTAGAAAAAAAGGGATTTAATTCTCAGAATAACGAGTCTTTTTGTCAATATTATAGGAAATCTGAATACAAGTTGGTCTCCCAGAGTTATATTTTCTTGTATTTGATAATACCCAGTGTGTATTTGCTCTTTCTCTTTTTATTTTTTATTAATTTATGATTATTTTATTTTATTTTCTCTGTCAAATAGCACACTATGTCTTGAAATGAGTTAAAGAGAGTAGAGTCCATTTTATGAAATGACTTGAAAGTTCTTAGTAAATAACTAGCACAAAGAAATAATCTAACAAAGGTATGCTTGTCTGAATATGAAGAACAAACACCCCTCATAAGCACACATGTATATGCTTGATGTAGCTGGAACTCATGTTATTTTATGGTTGCTTTCTCAATGACTTCATTTTAAATAAGACATTACCAATTATGGTATATCAGAAGCCTGAATATAGATAAGAAAAATCAGTAAAAAAAAAAAAAAAAGAACAGATAATATCAAGGGATAAGGAGTACTTCTAAAGGGCACTGTAAAGAGGAACAGGAAGCAGCTATCTAGTACAGATAACTAAATACATTTCAACAGAACAAGTGACCAAGTCTCTTATTATGTGACTATGTATTGTGACCTTAACATAAAACATCTAGTAACAGTACAGTTTGCAGCTTCATAAAGTGCTATGCTGGATCTCAATTTAAAGAGAAAACTGATGCACTCTAGAAAATATTGTTAAATGACTTTAAAATATTGCACGAGGAGATCAAGACACTTCTACCAAAGATACTTGTAAAAACCTAATATATATATATTAGTTATCAGTCCCAGCTCAGTTCCTTCTAGTACTGTACCTAAAGTATACAGTGTTTTCAGCAATAGAGACTTACCTTCACATTCTAGGAGGCAACCAAGAGCAAAGACTCATGCTTTCAGGAGTCTCTTCAACTTCCCTGACCAAGTGGAATGGAAGTTTATCTTGTCCAGCAATGTAAACTTAAGTAATAGCAGTTAAATAGTCTATGGCTCTTCTGTGAAGCTTTAGTACTCCAAGTGGCAAAGCTTTATTAAAAAATATGTATGTATCAGCCAGGTGGTGGTGGTGGCGGCGGCGGCGGCGGCGGCGGCGGCGGCGGTGGCGCACACCTTTAATCCCTGCACTCGGGAGGCAGGCGGATCTCTGTGAGTTCGAAGTCAGCCTAGTCCACAGAGTGAGATCCAGGAAAGGCACAAAGCTACACAGAGAAACTCTGTCTCAAAAAACCAAAAAAAGAAATATATATGTATATAAATACACTTAGATGTGTTATATATGTATTTTCGTGCAAACATAAAATAATACATTTTCATATGGCTTTAGTGAGTGTTCTTAATGTTATTTATACTTCCTCCTCACCTCTCGCTTGCCCTTCCTCTATCCTTCCCAATTAAATAGACCCCCCCATTTCCCTCTTTCCCTCTTCATAGCACCCTTGTCCTACTATGCCCTCCCTAGAGCTCCTTTCACTCACCCCAGTCCCACCCCATTGTCCTATTATACTTTCCTGGTTTCTATGATTACCCAGGTTATATACTCACATTTAAATACTCACGTATAGGTGCCCAAAATAAGAGAAACATGTAGTCTTTGTCTTTCTGTGTCTTGGTTACCTCAATCAATATAATATTTTCTAGTTCCATCCATTTACCTTTAAATTTCATGATTTCATTTATCACTACTGCTGAATCAAATTCAGATGTGTATATGTGCTATATTTTCACTATCCATTCAATTGTTTCCATTTTCTGGGATCTTAGGGTTTTTATTGCTGAGAAGAGACACCATGACCATGGCAAGCCATATAAAGAAAACTCTCAATTGGGGTGGCTCATTTACAATTTCAGATCTTCAGTCCTTCATCATCATGATGAGAAGCAGGCCGATATGCAGGCAGGTGTGGTGCTGAAGCTGAGAGTCCTATATTTTTCAAGCAAAAGGAAGTCCACTGACATAGGTTGTATCCTGAACAGAGGAAATGTCAAATCTCAACCTCACAGTGACACGCTTTCTTCAACAAGGCCATACCCACTCCAATAAAACCACACATCCTAATATTGCCACTTCCTATGAGATTATGGCCCCAATTACATTAACACTACCACACCTAGCTATTATGAATAGAGTGGCAAAGAACAGGTCTGAGTAAGTGTTTGTGGAGTGGGATGTTGAGCCCTTTGGGCATATGCCAAGGAATGGTAGAGCTGGGTCATATTTTAGATCTACTTTTAGCCTTTTGAGAATTTTCCACACTAATTTTAACTGTTGCTGCACCATCCTCTTCTCCCACCCACAGTGAGTGAGATTTCCCCTTTCCCACATCCTTATCAAAATAATTGGTTTTTGTGTTTTTTGGTTTGTTTGGTTTGTTTCATCTTAACCATTCTGACTTAAGTAAGATGAAATCTCAAAGTAATTTTAATTTACATTTTGTTAAATTTCTAAGGATCCTGAACACTTCTTGTGATGTTTTTCATTTTTATTTCTTCTTTTGAGAATAAATTGGGTCATGTTTTTCTCTTGATTATTTTTCAAGTTCTTTATATCTTCTACATATTAGCTTGCTTTCTCTCTCTCTCTCTCTCTCTCTCTCTCTCTCTCTCTCTCTCTCTCTCTCTCTCTCCCTCTCTCTCTCTTTCTCTCTCTCTCATAAGTAGCTGGCAGATCTTCTTTCCAATTCTGTGATCCTCCTCTTCACTTGGTTGATTATTTCATTTGCTGTACAGAGCATTTTTGTCTTATGAGGATTCATTTGTCAATTGTTGACCTTGGGTCCTGGGTAAATAGAATCCAATTCAGAAAAAGTCCTTTCCTATGTCTTGCCCATGTTTTCTTCTAGCAGTTTCAACATTTCAAGCTTAACATTGATGTCTGCAAGCCATTCAGAGTTGGTTTATGTGTAAGGTGATGGACATGGATCTAAGTTCATTCTTCTATATGTGAACATCCAGTTTTCCAAGTACCATCTGTTGAAGATGCTATTGTTTCTCCAGTGGGTATTTTTGGCACCTTCCTCAATTGTTAGATGGCTGTAGTCACATGCCCTCATGTTTGGGTCTTCCATTTTGTTGCATTAACACACACACACACACACACACACACACACACACAAACACACACACACATTTCTGATTTTCTGCCATTATCATGCTTTCATATTATTATAGCTTTGTTATATAGCTTGAAATTTTGTATGGTATTCCCTCAGGTTTGTTCTTTTAGCTCAAAATTGCATTAGCTATTGGGGCACTTTTGTGATACTATATGAATTTTAGAATATTTTCTGTCAAAAATATTGTGGACATTTTTCTTAGTTTTTTTTTTTAATTCATTTTACATACCAATGAAAGATTACCCTCTTCCCTCCTCCTTTCTCTTCAGCCTTGCCCCCTCCAAACCTATGCCCCATTTCCTCCTAGGAGAAGGCAAGGCCTCCCATGGGGAGTAAGCAAAGTTGGATATATTTAGTAGAGGCAGGTCCAAGCCTCAAGGCTGTGCAAAATGTCTCATCATAGGTAGTGGGCTCCAAAAACCCTGCTCATGCACCAGAGACGGATTCTGATCCTACTGCCAGGGGCCCCTTACACAACTGTCTTACTATGTAAAGGGCCTAGTCCACTCCCATGCAGGCTCCACAGCTGTTGATCTAAATTTCATGAGTTACCACTAATTTGGTTTGGTTGTCTCTGTACATTTCCCCATCATGATCTTCATGCCCTTGCTCATAGATTCCCTCTTCTCTCTCTTTCACTGGACTCCTGGAGCTCAGGCTGGTATTTGGCTGTGGATCTCTGCATCTATTTCCATCACTTACTGAAGGAAGGCTCTACAATAACAGTTAGGGTACTCCCCTATCTGATTACTGGGGTAAGCCAGTTCAGGCACCCCTCCACTATTGCTAGTAGTTTAAGCTGGGGTCATCTTGGGGGATTGCTGAAAACTTCCTTAGCATCTGTTTTCTCCCTATTCCCATGATTTCTCCCTCTATCGTGGCATCTCTTTTTTTGCTCTCCCACTCCATCCCTGTTTCAAATCGACCATCCTGTTCCTTTATGTCCTCATCCCCCATCCCCTACCCTCCATTGCCCACCCCTCACCCCAGTTTACTCATGGAGATCTCATCTATTTCCCCTTCCCTAGGAGATCCATGTGTCCCGCTTAGGGTACTCCTTGTTAGCTAGCATCTCTGGAGCTGTGAGTTATAGTCTGGTTATCCTTTCTTTTGCATTTAGTATCCACTTATAAGTGAGTATATGCCATATTTGTCCTTCTGAGTCTGGGTTACCTCACTCAAAATGGTATTTTTCACTTCCATCCATTTGCCTGCAAACCTCACGATGTCATTGTTTTTCTCTGCTGAGTAGTACTCCACTTGTGTATATGTAGCACATTACTTTATCCATTCTTCAGTTGAGAGGCATCTAGGTTGTTTCCAAGTTCTGGCTATTATGAATAATATGGCTGTGAACATAGTTGAACATGTGTCCATGTGGTATATTGAAGCATTCCTTGGGTATATACCGAAGAATGGTATAGCTGGGTCTTGAGGAAGATTGATTCCCAATTTTCTGAGAAACCACCAAACTGACTTCCAAAGTAGGTGTACAAGTTTGTACTCCTACCAACAGTGGAGGAGTGTTCCCCTTGCTCCACATCCTCCCCAGTATAAGCTGTCTTCAGTGTTTTTGATCTTAGCCATTCAAACGGGTGTAGGATGGTATCTCAGGATCATTTTGATTTGCTTTTCCCTGATGACTAAAGATGTTGAGCAATTCCTTAGATATCTTTTGGCCATTTAAGATTCTTCTGTTGATAAACCTCTGTTTAGCTCTGTAGCCCATTTTTAAATTGGAATGTTTAGTATTTTGATGTCTAGTTTCTTAAATTTGTTGTATATTTTGAGATCAGTCTCCTGTCAGATGTGGGGTTGGTGTAGATCTTTTCCCATTCTGTAGGCTGTCATTTTGTCTTATTTACTGTATTCTTTGCCTTACAGAAGCTTCTCAGTTTCAGGAGGTCCCATTTATTAATTGTTGCTCTCAGTATTTGTGCTACTAGTGTTATATTTAGAAAGTGGTCTTTGGTGTCAATGCATTCAGGTTATGTCCTACTTTCTCTTCTATCAAGTTCAGTGTGATTGGATTTATGTTGAGGTCTTTGATCCACTAGGACTTAAGTTTTGTGCATGGCAACAGATATAGATCTATTTGCAATGTTGACATCCAGTTATGCCAGTACTGTTTATTGAGGATGTTTTCTTTTTTCCATTGTACAGTTTTGGCTTCTCTGTCAAAAATCAGGTGTTAGTAGGTATGCAAGTTAATTTCAGGGTCTTCAATTCAATTCCATTGGTCTAAATGTTGGTTTTTATATCAATACCAAGATGTTTTTATTACAATAGCTCTATAGTAGAGTATGAGGTCAGGGAGATGATGCCTTCAGAGGTGGCTTTATTGTACAGGATTGTTTTAGTTATCCTGGTTTTTTTGTTTGTTTGTTTGTTTTTCAATATGAAGTTGAGTATTGTTCTTTCCAGGTTTGTGAAGAACTGTGTTAGGATTTTGATGGGAATTGCATTGAATCTGTAGAATGCTTTTGGTAAGACTGCCATTTTTACTATGTTAATCCTACCTATCCATGAGAATGGGAGATCTTTCCATTTTTCTGATATCTTCTTCAATTTCTTTCTTCAGAGATTTAAAGTAATTTTCATACAAGTCTTTCACTTGCTTAGTTAGAGCTGCCCCAAGGTATTTTAGGTTATTTGTGGCTATTGTAAATGGTGATGTTTCTCTGATTTCTTTCTCAGCCTGTTTATCGTTTGTATATAGGAGGGCTACTGATTTTTTTGAGTTGACCTTATATTCTGTCATATTACAGAAGGTGTTTTACAAGTGTAGGGATTCCCTGGTATAATTTTTGGGGTCACTTATGTATACTATCATGTCATTTGCAAATAGTGAAAGTTTGACTTCTTCCTTTCCAATTTGTATCTCCTTGATCTTTTTTTGTTGTCTTATTGCTCTAGCTAGAACTTCAAGTACTACGTTGAATAGATAAGGGGAGAGTGGGTAGCCCTGTCTAGTTCCTGATTGTAGTGGAATTGCTTTGACTTTCTCTACATTTAATTTGATGCTGGTTTTTGACTTGTTGTAAATTGCCTTTATTATGTTTGGGTATGTTCCTTGTATTCCTGATCTCTCTAAGACCTTTATCATGAAGGGATGTTGGATTTTGTCAAAAGCTTTTTCAGTATCTAATGAGATAAGCATGTGATTTTTTTCTTTCAGTTTGTTTATATGGTGTAGTACATTGACAGATTTTCATATGTTGAACCATCCTTGCATTTCTGGGATGAAGCCTACTTGGTCATGGTGGATGATTTTTTTTGATATGTTCTTGGATTTGGGCCAGTATTTTATTTAGTATTGTTGCATCAATGTCCATGAGGGAGTTTGGTCTGTAATTCTATTTCTTTGTTGCATCTTCTTGTGGTTTGGGTATCAGAGTAACTGTAGCCTCATAAAAGGAGTTTGGTAATGTTCCTTCTGTTTCTATTGTGGGGAACAAATTTGAAGAGTATTGGTATTAGCTCTTCTTTGAAAATCTGGTAGAATTCTGTTCTGAAAGCATCTAGTCTTGTGTAGTTTTTTGGTTTGTTTCGGTTGAGAGACTTTTAATGACTGTTTCTATTTCCTTGGAGGTTATTGGTATATTTAAATCATTTTTCTGGTCTTGATTTAATTTTGGTATGTTTCTGTTTTAATGATTTCAGCCCTCAATTTGAATATTTCCTGGTGTCTATTCCTCCTGGGTGAGTTTGCTTCTTTTTGTTCTAGAGCTTTCACATGTTGCTAGTGTGAGATTTCTCCTACTTCTTTATGTGGGCATTTAGTGCTATGAATTTTCCTCTTAGCACTGCTTCATAGTGTTTCATATGTCTGTGTATGTTGTACATTCATTTTCATTGAATTCTAGGAAGTCTTTAATTTTTTTTCATTTTTTTCTTAAGAATTTTTCTCCACCAGGGCCCTGGAGGAGATGGGAATGGGGGATGGGCTGGGGGAAGGGGAGGGGGGGAGGAGGGGGGAGAACAAGGGAATCTGTGGCTGATATGTAGAACTAAATTGTATTGTAAAATAAAATAAAATTAAAAAAAAGAATTTTTCTACCCACTCCACATGCTATCCACAGACCCTCTCTCCTCCCACCCCTGAGCCCTCTTTCCTATGCCATCCCATAGCCACATATCCCCCAAATCAAAGTCTCCCATGGGGAGTCAGCACAGCCCAGCACACTGAGCCTAGGCAGGTCCAAGCCCCTCTCCACTGCATCAAGGCAGTGCAAGGTGTCACACTACAGGCAACGGATCCCAGAAGCCTGCCCATAGACCAGGGACAGATGCTCATCCCCCTGCCTGGGTACCCCCTAAACAGTTAGAGCCAAACTACCATCTTCCATGTCCAGAAGGTCAAGTCCCATGGGGGCTCCGTAGCCACCAATTCTAGGAAGTCTTTAATTTCTTTATTTCTTCCTTGATCCATTGGTGATTCAATTGAGCATTATTCAGTTTCCATGAGACTGTAGGCTTTCTGTAATTTTTGTTGTTGTTGAAATCTAACTTTAAGTCATGATGGTCTGATAAAATACAGGAGATTTTTCCATTTTTTTATACCTGTTAAGATTTGCTTTGTGACTGAATATGTGGTCGATTTTATAGAAGGTTCCATGGGTTGCTGAGAAAATGGTATATTCTTTTTTGTTCGGAATGAATGTTCTGAAGATATCCATTAAGTCCCTTTGAGTCATAACATCTATTAGGTCCTTTATTTCTCTGTTAAGTTTCAGTCTGGCAGATCTGTCCTTTAGTGAGAATGGGGTGTTGAAGTCTTCTACTATTAAGGTGTAGGGTTTGATGTGTGATTTAAGCTTTAGCAATGTTTCTTTTACATATGTGTGTGCCCTTGTATTTGGAACATAAATGTTCAGAATTTAGACTTCATCTTGGTGGATCTTTCCTGTAATGAATATGTTATGTCCTTCCCAATCTCTTTTGACTAATTTGAACTTGCAGTGTAATTTTTTAAATATTAGGATAGCTACACCAATTTGCTTCTCAAGTCCATTTGATTTTAAAGTCTTTCCCCAGCCTTTTACTCTGAGGTAGTGTCTGTCTTTGAAGTTGAGGTGTGTTTCTTGCATGCAGCTGAAGAATGGATCCTGATTTCATATCCATTCTGTTAACCTGTGTCTTTTTATAGGTGAATTGAGTCCATTTGTATTAAAAGATATTAATGACCAGTAATTCTTAATTCCTATTATCTTTTGGTGGTAGTATGTATTGATGTAACCAGCCGTTTTATTAAATAAGAAACACAGAAATAATGCAAAAGAGAAAGCCGAGAGGTCAGAGCTCAGAGCCAAAATCTCACCCTTCCGCCTGCGGTGTCCCAGCTTCCCGAATGAGCGCTCTATTTCCTGTCTGTTCGTCTATTTAAAGAGACAGAACAAGCCACAGCTATCTCACCTCACCAGTTCCTCAGCTGGTCCCGCCTCCCCAGACCGGAAGCCTCCGTGTCCCCATCCCAACAGCTCCCTGCTGAACTGTGCTGCTCCAAAGCCCGAAAGCCCAACCAGCCAAACGCTTCTAGTTTCTGGTCCCCACGCCCCATACATCTCTCTGCCTTCTACCACCACTCCCCGGGACCAAAGGCTGGCCCTCTGGGATCAAAGGCATGTGCCACCACCGCCACACTCTTGCAATGGCTCTAATAGCTCTGACCCCCGGGCAACTTTATTTATTAACATACAATCAAAATCACATTTCAGTATAATTAGATTACCACCACAAGTATGTGTGTGTGTTTCCCTTCTTTGGGATTTACTACTGTGGGGTTATCTATTGCCTGTTTTTTTGTGGTACATCTGAATATCTTAGGTTGGGGTTTTCCTTCTAATGCTTTCTGTAGGGCCAGATTTACAGATAGGTATTCTTTAAATCTGGTTTTGTCTTGGAATATCTTGTTCACTCTGTCTATGGTGATTGAAAGTTTTGTTGGGTATATTAGTGTAGGCTGGCATCCATGATCTCTTAGTGTCTGCATCACATCTCTCCTGGGTGAGTTTGCTTCTTTTTGTTCTAGAGCTTTTTGGTGTGCTGTTAAGTCATTAGTATGAGATTTCTCCAACTTCTTTATGTAAGCATTTAGTGCTATGAACTTTCCTCTTAGCACTGCTTTCATAGTATATTGTGGGTACTTTATTAAGATTACTTGAATCTGTAAGTTGCTCTTGGTAGGATGGTCATTTTCAAAATATTAATTTGAATAATCTGAGAGCATAGGAGGTCTTTCTATTTTCTGTGTATTCCCTCATCTCTATTTTCAATGTATGAATTTTTCTGTTTTGTCTTTCATCTTTGTGATTAAATTTATTCCTAGATATTTTATTTTTGATACTATAATGAATGTAAATGTTTCCCTAATCTCATTCTTAACGTGCTTGTTTAAGTATATAGGAAGGCTACTGATTTTGTATGTTGATTTTTTATCCTGCCACTTTGGTGAAGTTTGTTTTATAATTTTTATATTTTTATTTGGGAAATTTAGGGTGCTTTTAACATATCATATCATCTGCAAACTGAAAATTTTAACTTCTTCTTTTCCTGTTTGTTTCATTTTATTTTATACTTTTGTCTTATTGCTCTAGCTAGTGCTTCAAGCACTGTGTTGAAAAGGAGTTGGTATAGTGGGCAGTCCTGACCCATTTGTGATCTTAATGGTATTCTCATGTTTCTTTATTTATTTATAATGATATTGGCTGAGGGTTTGTCAAACATCACTATCATTATGCTGCGGAATGTTCCTGACAGTTCTACTATCTTAGGATTTTTATCAGCAATGCATATTGTATCTCATCAAAGTCCTTTTCTTCATTTACTAAGATGATAATGTGACTTTTTTCATCCTGGAGTCCATTTATATGAATCAATATATCTATTGTATTACAAGTTGGATATATATCATCATAAAATATAATAATTTATTTGTTATATATTGTAATATTTCTCTATTCTTTTCTGATTCTGTATATTTGGGCAGTCTCTTTATTTGGTGAGTTGGGACAAGGGTCTGTTGATCTTGTTTGCATTTGTGAAGAATAAGCTCTTCAATTCATTGTTTCTTTGTATTGTTTTCTTTGTTTCTATTTTATTAGTTTCTATTCCTTTTCTATTTTTCTTCCCAACTACTGAATTTGGGTTAGGTTTGTTCTTATTTTCCCAAAATCTTGAAGTAAACTATGAAGCCCTTTATTTGTGTTCTTTCTGATTTTTTTAATGTAGGAGCTTATAGCTATAAATTTCTCTCTTATTACTGCTTCTACTGTGTATAGTATTTTATGTTATATTTTCATATAAATATCTATATTTGTATGTCTTTCTTGATTTTTTTCTTTGACTCATTCATCATTCAGTTATATGTTGTTTAATCTCCATGAGTCTGTATAATTACTGGGGATGTGTTTTCTATTGTTTGTAAATGTTATTCTATTGTAAGAAACGATACACAGAATTATTTCATTACTTGTTAAGACATGTTTTGTGTCCCAGTATGTCATATATTTTAAAGATGCTTCCTTAGTTATTGAGTAGAAGTATATTCTTGGTGTGTGGGTGGAAGATTCTTCAGACATCCTTTAGGTCCATTTGATATGTAATGTCATTTAGTTAGGATGCTTCTATGTTATTTTTTCCAGATGAACAATCCATTAGAGAAAGCAAGTTATTAAAATCACTGAATACTATTGAGTTGGAGTTAACCTTTGTCTTTAAGTCTATTAGCATACTTTTTGAAATTATATACAGTAATTTTATGTATATATGTTTAATGCATATATGTTCAAGACCATAATGTTTTCTCATTTGTGTCTTAATTGTCCCTTGATGAGAATGAAGTACCCTTCTCTATCTCTTAAACAAAACTATTCTGACTGGGTTGAAGTAAAATCTCAAGGAAGTTTTAATTTGTATTTCACTGATAATCAAGAATGATAAACACTTTTAAATTACTTTGTAGCCTATTTTATTTTCTTAGAATTCTCCTTTCAGTTCAGTAGCCCATTTTGTAAATAGGTTGTTTGTTTTCTTGGTGTTCAGATTCATTGATATTTGAGTATTCTAGACACTAATCTTCGGTTAGATGTATAGCTGTAAAAGATTTTTTCCCCATTCTGTGGACAAACCCATTATTTGATTATCAGTTTCCTTTGTATTACAGAAGTTTTAATCCTATAAAAATCCCACTTGGTGATTGTTTTTCCTGTATTTGGGGAGACCAGAGTCTTCTTCAGAAATGTCCTTACTTGAACCTACATGCCCTATCCTGTCTCCTTGAACATTTCAGATTTTCATGTTTAACACAGAGGCCTTTAATCTACTTGCAATTCATTTGCATGTAGAGTAAGAGAAAAGGATAAATTTTCATTTTCTCACATGAACATATCCAATTTTCCCAGATGCAGATGTTGAAGATTTTTGTCCAATAAACATTTACTTCTGACATATTTGCCAAACATCAGTATCTGCAGAAGCATGAACATGTCTGGGTCTTGATTTTATGCCATGTAAGCTACAATAGCAACCTCCTTGGCAAGATAGTCACATGAGTGCAATAGCGGCATAAATGTTACAGGAGGAACCAATTTCTTTCTGGTTAGATTTAATGTCCACTTTCTGGTTAGATTTAAGATGCCTGGTACTTTGAAAATGGCCAAGAACCATTAGTTGGAGAGTTCACAGGCCATAACAGTGAACATACAACTAATATTTTGTTAAACTGATATAGTTTCAAACTACTCTCTAAATTTGTACTCTATACCCATAGAGTAGAGTAGCTCTCAGATCTCATCAGAGAACTTTCATCATATAGTAGATGGTGGTTATCAGTAGATGGTGGTTAACACAGAAATTCCCAATTGGTCAATGTACAAAAAGTAAATGGCTATGGAATGCTCATCCACAAATAGAACATCTATATCACACATCTTTTCCCCAAAATTCAATGACCATTAAGGAAGAGGGAGTGGGAAAAGAGTATTCACTGTAATTAGTCTTACATATTTTTATGAGTGGCATCACTAATTAGGGTTCAAAGACACCTTTATGCTTATGATTGCATCATTCACACAGTGAGATAGTCATGCTAGATGCACAAAGTTCATTATCTTCCCTTCAAATGCATTTGTTTGTTAAAACTCAGACATGTGACAGAAAGCCAGCAAATCCTAGCATCCAGCTAAAATCCCCTCATTTGTTGTCACTCTGTTCCCAACCCCTCCTCTAGGACACTAAGCTGTCACTGTCAGCTGTACTTTAGGAAACTGAACCATCACTTAGGAGTTCATTCCCTTCAGCAGCCAAGTCTCACCTCTCCACATCTCTCCAGGTTTCCGCACATTTTTGGTTTTTACCTTGTTGTCTTTTTCACTAATTTGGGGTAACCAGGAACGAAGAGAATGAAAGATGTTGTTAGTGGGTTAAGCATTTGCACTCCCCTCCCCCTCCAAAATCAACAAAAGCTGCTGAGTCCCTGAATTTAAAAGTGGAAATTAGACCCATAATTATAGCTATGGAGTTGAATGATTTTCAACATTTTTCCCTTTTCTTAACTTTACTATCTTATAGTCAAAATCTAAACTCCCAGTCTTTATATCCAGTAATTTCACTATGAAAAGTACAAATTTATTTATATAGCATGTCTAATAACTACTAGTAAAATAAAGAAATTCAATTTCCATATTATTTGTCTTACCAAACATTCCTAGAAGAATCTGTGACTTTTATCCGTGTAAAGAAAATTGATTTTTAAAATAAGATCTCTCCTTTTTGCCCACCCTGAGGAAAGTTCAAGAATTCAGACAAAATCAACTCTAAAATGAATAATGCAAGGATTTGCCATTTGCATGGAGTAAGAATGGATCACCTTTTAAAACATCATTATTTATGAATTTGACTTTAGCTGCCCTGTGATTAAATCTTTTTTTTTCTTCTGGCCAAATATTTGTGACATGAAAAATGGAATGAAATTTATCATCGGTTTGATACTGCCAGCAGTATATAAAGGAGAAAAAGCTGACCTAATTAAGTGAAGAGACAGCGCAGAGAGGACCTCGGGGCACTGTCACAGCCACCCTCCTTGTTTCAACCTGATCTTCTGATTCCACTGGGGAAATTTTTTTCTTTTTTTTTTTTTTGTAGTAGTAGAAGATATTGCTGCTTCATACAGACTAATACTGTTAATAACAAGAAGCACATATAACGTCTAAAGCTTAGATTTACAAACACACAAGATTTTTCAAGGTTTTATATTTTATAAGGATTTCCATTTTCTGCCTAAAGGTAAAGAGCTGGTGGTGAGTTCTTCACCAGAGTGGCACCAATACAGATGTGCTGGATGACATCTGGTATTTTCTACTATCATCGCCTTGTCACCTACATGCATTTTCTTTCTTTCTTTCTCCCTTTTCTTTCTTTCTTTCTTTCTTTCTTTCTTTCTTTCTTTCTTTCTTTCTTTCTTTCTTTCTTTCTTTCTTTCTTTCTTTCTTTCTTTTTGTTTGCCTCCCTACAAGGATCTTGCCTGGAGAATTGCTAACCTAGCAGGAAAGCAGGTCAAGCTGTGCTATCAAATTGCACCACTTCTGTAAGTGGTTGTGCTATTTCAGGTTGGTGAAGCCAACAGTGGCAGTCAATGCCAGGATTCACACACTTACCTTTGGATACCCTCATATAGCTCACATTGAAGCTATGGAGTAGCAATTGCTCCTCTCTGTTTCTTGCCATTTATTAGCTGGAGGGTGTCTTCAGTCACTCTCCAGGTGAGTCTTTCTAACTAACACGTTCTCTAATCAAAGATCTGCTGGCTATGTTGAAGTAACAACCTTTTTTTTGTTTGTTTGTTTTTGGTTTTTTTTTTTTTTTTTTTTTTTTTTTTTTTTTTTTTTTTGGTTTTTTGAGACAGGGTTGTTTCTCTGTGTAGCTTTGCGCCTTTCCTGGGACTCACTGGGTAACCCAGGCTGGCCTCAAACTCACAGAGATCTGCCTGGCTCTGTCTCCCGAGTGCTGGGATTAAAGGCATGCGCCACCACTGCTTGGCAAAGTAACAACCTTTTATAACCAAATCACAGGACTGACATTCTATACTTTGCCATAGTTAGAAGCAAGTCACCAAGTTCAACCCACACTGAAGGTGATAAAAATCACCTTCACACATAGAAAGATTCTGTCATCACTGGGGTCATTTACAAATTTGTACACAGATGCAATGCATACCATATGTCACACAACTGATCTGCATATTCAATCCTAGATATTTGAAATGTTTTATTGAACTTTTAAGTGAGTAAGTGAATAATGCAAAGATGGCCCTTGTCACAAAGTTATAAAATCCAGATTTATAAAACAATTAAAAGCCCTTAGTAGCTCTATGAGCAAATTGGTTAACATCTTTAACCCATTTTTGTAATTTATGGAAATGGGAACATTTTTAAAGGTTGGTTCTAGGTTAGTATTAGTCTCTTCTTTTCTGGGAATTAGACTTGGTTTTTCTCTTGCTCTTCTCCTGGGCCAAGTGGTAAAGGTAAAACTGAAACTATCTCCAGATTCATAATGTTGAGCATGAGAAATAGGACTGTTCGTTCAAGGCCATGATGACTGGTTCAGGAAGGAACACATGTATTGCCTTCTTTGAAGAGGAGGCCTAAGGCTTATCTTGAAACATTAGGGGAGAGAAAAGCTTTTCTTTATTCCTTCACCGCATACCCCACCCTGTGTGTGTGTGTGTGCGTGTGTGTGTGTGTGTGTGTGTGTGTGTGCGCGCGCGTGCGCGCACGCACGTGCACGGAGAGTGGGGTGGGGTGGGGTGTTGAGAGAATGTTCCATGTAGCCTAGGCTAGCCTAAAACTCACTGTGTAGCAGAGGATGGTCTTGAACATCTGATACACATGCCTCCTAAATGGGACTACAGGTATGTTCCACTACCACAGATTTTTAATAAGGATAAAGCTCAGAGAATATATGCCTGGAGTTTCTTATGGTCATACTAAGTTATAAAGGCCTACATGAGAATAAAGTCAATGGGACACGTAGAGACAAATTCTTAAAGATATCAAGAAATCTGGATAGAACCTTGCCTACAGAATAAATCATTACATTTCTGAGAAATCTTATTTGAATTGTGTCCAGGGCCTTATCCATCCACTCTCTATGGCATCACATAAGAGACTCTCAACAAATGCACTTTGGGGACAATATGTGAGAGGAATTTGGAGACAATTGGCATTGAGATACAAGGAACAGAGACTTAGAACACATTCCCCACCGAGTCTTCTTTTACCCTAAAATCCTGTGGTTGTCCTCTTCCCAAAATACCATTTTGAGGCTTCTATTTTGATCATATGTGCAAAATATTTAGGGATGGCTTAGGTGCCTCTCTTCTGTTCATTCATGGCTGTTTCCAACTCACTGCTGGGTAGGTGGGCTAAGCTTGTAAAATTCTATCTCTCAGCAGCCCCTGGCACAGGAAGTTGGCCCATAGACATTTCAAAAGAAAAAAAATCACTCAGAATATAAGACCCAGAGCAGGAAGCAAAACTAATGAAGGAATGTCCTCAGCTTTCACAGGAAATTATTTCCACTCTGCCGCTATAAAAAGTAACAGATTTGACCCTTCATCCCTCCCCACCTCCTTCTCTCCTAACCTCCAGATAGAGGCAATGGAGATCAGGGGCCAGACTGAGGCAATGAAAGACAGGCTGCCTTTCATGAAAACCATCACTAGAAACCATTGGTCACAGACAGAGGCCCCAAGAACACTTAAGTTGACCAAGGTACTGGATTGGACAGTTTGGAGTGCAAAAATCCAAAGCTGTTCTTAGTAATTACAAGAACAAAGCATCTCTTTCCCATAAGAAACTAGAGACTAGGGAGAAAATTTATATTCCAGCTGTTTTTTTGCAGGGTACAGTGACAGTTTCTCAAACAAAGTTCTGTTATTTTATGTAAATACTTTTATTCTACTCCCATGCTGTCTTGTGGTTGAATAGTAAAGATAGGCTATAGGCCTTCAGATGTTCTGAGACTCTAAGGTAGAGGTCCCAGGCTAAATCTGATGATTGCTTATTTGCATTTTTCTTTGCAGATCCAGGCAGCTATAATCTAGTTCATGGTTCACAATACAGACTACTGAGTCTCCTAGGCCATTACACGTAGCCTAAATCTAATACATACATGCTCATTTGCAAGGTTCAACCCAGCAAAGATCAAAATCTCATGTTGAAGAAAACACTAAAGTGGTAGGTGATGACCTATGGTCAGTGCTCAGGACAGGCAGTGAAGTGACTAAGTGGGCCTAAGTGTGAAAGACCTAACCAGATCATGCACTAAGGGACTCACTTATGTTTCCTTTGTAATAATTTTGCTTCTCTTCTGTCCAAGAGGGCTATCTTAGTCACCTTCTCTTTTTTTTGTGATTAAACGCTTTGATAAAAGCAACTTAACATAAAATGAGACTATTTGGGCTCACATTTAGCTCCAGAGAGATACAATCCATCATGGTGGGTAGGCATGGCTACAGGTAGGGAAAGAGAGCTTGCTGATCATATTGCATCTGAACTCAAGCATCAGCCCAAGTGGCATGCTTCCTGAAGTAAGTCTCCATCCCCTAAATGTTCCACAAGCCACAAGTAGTGCCACCAACTGTGCACAAGTGCTCAAATATGTATGAACCTATGAAGGACATTTCACATTCAAACCACAAAAGTAGCCAAAGGTCTTGCCCTCTTTTTTTTTTTCTTCTCTGCCTCCAGTACCTAGCATTTGTCAATTGCATGAATGAATGCCTAGATGAATAAGTAACTACCTCTGACAAAAAGAGATACCATTCTATACAGGATCAGTTTAGAATCAATGAATGACTGCAATTACAAAAAGAAAAATATTTAAATCCCCACATATAATATTTATAATATAGTATAAATAATATTTATAACAATATAATATGCTTATAATATACAGTATTTCAATTAGCTATATTTATGTGTATTTAAATAATACTTTTGTTTACTGCTCAGTCTGTATAATGTTGTTTGTATGTGTATGTTTTCACCAGTGACCATTTGGTATTGGATAACCATTTGGTGTGCTCTTCCTTGGAGAAGACTCTTCTGCTCTCAGCATTCCTTAGATGTCTGTAGTACTTTGTCTAGGATTGAGGCTCCTGAATTTTCCCCTATCCACATTAGCATGTCTATTGGTGTTATCTATGCTCTGGGCATAGATAAAACATATCTATGCTTTAGGCAGCCATGTAGGTGAGATTTCATGGCTGTAGCTTCTGAAATTTCTAGGAGACACGCTGTCAGAAAAAAAAAATCTCTGCTTTTCTTGCTTTTACAATCTTCCTTCCTGCTCTTCCACAATGATCCCTGAGCCTTATGTAACAGGAGTGGTATTGTAAATGTATCAGCTGAGACGGGGCTCCACAACTCTGAATTTTAATTGGTTGTGGTTTGCTGTAATGGTTTCCATGTGTTGCAAAGAGAAGTTTCCTTGATGAGGGGTGAGAACTATATTTATCTGTGTGTGTAAAGAAAAATATTTAGAATGTAGTAGTTGAGAGGATGCTGGTTTAGTAAAGTAGTGGCTGTAAGTTCTCCTCTAAAATCTGTGACTTCACTAGCCCCGAGTAGTTGACCAGGTTTTCAGAACCAGGAATGATTTCCCTCTTGTGCAGTGGGTCCTAAGTCAAATTAGAGAGGTTTTGGTTACTACCAAAGTTTGCCACTACTGCACCCTTAGGGTTTTCATGCTGGTGATTGGTGTAGTTAGTGCATAGGCATCATGCTTGGGTAGAAATGATGGGTGCTTCCCTCCTTTGGAAGCTGGTGTGGCACCTTCATAGGAGAGCTTTTAAGATCAGATCTAGTTGAACGGGTCTCTGGGCACTCTTTGAAGTGTTATGTGATCATCACAATCTTATGTGCTAAGCTAGCCAGCCATTCTTTCGTTTTTTTTTACTCATAAATTCAACTTCAGTTGCAATTTGATTCAGATTCCTTAAGATGTAATTTACTCACCTGCCCTCAGAAGCTCACAATCCAGTGAAGGATAGATGTATAATTACACTAAAACATGCACTTAGTTAAGCAATTATGATAAAATGTGTTAGGCATTAATGGAGGAGCCAAGATATCACAATTAGTTGTTGAGGACATTGCCCATGAGAGCCAGAGAAGATTCATAAAAGTGATAACAAGTCAAAAGTAGCAAAAGAATCTGGCAAATATCCAATGGACAAGGAGAAACCAAAAACTATTTGTTAATATCACAGAGCAGTCTAGTTCAGTGAAAGAACTCGTCACAACAAATAAATAATAAATAAAAAATAGAGAGTAATCAAGGGAGATATTCATTTTCAACTTCTACTACACACACACACACACACACACACATGCAAATTAACACAGGTATGTGGATGAGAATTGGTTGGAGTAAGATGTTCAGATTTGCATGTTATTTTCCCTGTTTCCCAAAAGGGAAACTTGACCTGACCCCCCTTAGTCTCGTCATAGAGAAGGTATGGACGCAGCCAAGTTTATGCTGGGCTGGAAATGAAATGTCAAGTGTCAAGCATCTACTTCCTGCTTGCTGTTTAATCATTAGACATAATTTTTGTCATGTGGAAAAAGAGTTCATTATAATTAGACTGGAAATTCATGTACCTGAAAACCTTTAGAAGGGAACTTGTGAGAGAAAAGAACACTACTGAACAGCAGATAGAAAATAATTCTTATCAGTTCAAATCTGTTTTACATTTCATTCCAGACTCTGTGAATTAGCACCACAACAATGAACCTTTGTGAATTAATGAGAGTAACAGCGGGAAAGAATCGATCAGCCACTCTTGTTCCTGAACCTTCCTCCTGATAACAACCTGAAGTGAACCCTGGAGTCAGGACCTCAGAGTAATAGCCTGCTTTCTTACCCTTTGAACAGAACAATTAAATAATCACATTGCTCTCAGCCCATTTCCTGAATGTATTAATTAGATTAAAGCACAACTTGTCAGCCTCTCCTGCGGGGGAAAGGGCTTGTTGGATCTGTTTTCTCTTGCCCTCCAGCTTCTAATAGCATGGTCAGCTTTCATATGGTGGAGCCTGGCACCTGGACAGGCAAATTGCTGGGCTATGCAGATGATAATCCCTCCTACCAGACTAGCTCACTCACTTCTCTTAACCCAACTCCTCTACCATGCCATGTACTTTCTTTTACTGGAATCCATCCACCTAGAAGTTCTAATTATGTTATGGACCACCTCTGAAATTTCAGAAGCCACTTGGTAACACTGTGGAGATGAGTCTCAACATCTTATCCATCTATCCACTTACCCACTCATCCATCCATCCATCCATCCATCCGTCCATAACTTGAGACCTTATTTCTACAAGCTCTTATCAGTGTGAGCTGATGCAAAATTACTTAAACTCTCTGTACTTCTCCTTTGTCTATCAAATGGGGACAATAACAAGACATACCTGCATGGCTACTCTGAGGGACCTTGAATACATTGCTATCAAGTGCTTCAAATCCAATCTGTTTCATTTAATGAGCCATTTACCAGTAGTAGGCTTATAGGATTTAGAATATGAACATGGTTCTATTTCTGCCACAAAGTATTAAAAATACCAAGCCAAACCACTCAGACACTAGGTTAAATGAAGTGAGAGAGGCATGTGGCACCCTAAAAGTACAGAGGGTGAAGGACAGCAGCCAAGCTATTTGCTGCCTGCCAAGACTTCTGCATAGCCAGGCACCCTCTTGTAATGGTCAATGGAGCCCTCTCACTTCATTCAGCTCTCTGCCAAGTAGCAGGATTCTCCTGGAACATCAACCTAAAATAGCAGTATCTACCACATGGTACCATTCTGTTTCTTTTCCATCTATTACTCTCTAATAGCTACCACTAGCTAGCAACATATTCTGTATTTATCTTTTCATTTGGTTGTAGCAGTTGTTCATGTAGCAACCATAGGTATTGCAGGAAATGCAAATGCTTAGGCCTCGCCCCAGGCATAGGAAATCAGATTCTCTGGGGAGTGGCTCCAGCATCTATGTTTTTTGTTTATTTGTTTTCTTTCTGCTTGCTTCCTTGTTTTTTTCTGTGCATGTGGTCAAAAACCTTGTGATCATTAGACAAGCAATCTGCTGTGAAGCTATACCCACACCTTTGGCCTTTGGAGATAAGGTCTTCCCTGTGTAGCTCAATCTGTCCCAGAACTTCTATTTTTCCCAGGATATGCCTCAAACTTGGGTTTTTCCTACCTTAAATGCCTGAATTCTGGACCACCATATCCAGTCTGCAACCTAGGTTGCAACAGTAATCACTTAGTGATTGGAATTCGACAGCAAGTCTGGGAAACTCTGGGTACTGTCAGTCTCCATTGGGGAATGAAAACTTCTTAAAGCAAGGACATTTCTGTTCACTCCCATTTGTACATAGCACTTAGATCTGTGCCTGAAATGTAATTAATGTTCAATTAGTAACTGGATGAATGAAAAAATAAATAGTGATTCTATCTTACTTGGTCCTAAAGTCAAAAGTATTATTCCACTTGTTCGCTGGAAACCAAATATATTTTCATTATAACTTTCTGGAACACATAATTTCAAAGGTAAAAATGCCAACGTGATGAAATTAAAAGTCAAATCATGTGTATTCAACTTCAGAGATGGTGGAAAGTATACACATACACATACACACACACACACACACACACACACACACACACACACACACACACACACACACACAATTGCTTTCCTGGAAGAGATACTTAGAAAATTCTTCATATGGATTTAGTAAAGATATAAATAAAACATTATCAGACACTCATCAAAAACTGTCATTTGAGCATAAGTGCTGAAGCCAGTTTGATGGTGCTCTGGAGCCAGAAAGGAAGAATTTGATAGAAAAACAGTTTGAAGCAGGTTTTTGCAACAAGAAGGAATTCTTATACCTGACAAGAATATCTTTGTATGCATTATAATCTGTACCTGTATATCAGTGCAAAGAAGGGAAGGAGAGGTTAGTGAGGGAAAGGCAGGGAGAGTCTGGCACTATATATCTGTAACATTACCCCCCACCCAATAAGTTGTTAAACACAATTGCAACCCATATTGTGCACTATCCTGTAATCCTGAGATGCATCTACAACTAGTCAAGAAGACAAAAATAAGAGGATCCCCAACCTGCTCCCCTTCCCCAGAGAGGAAAAAAGTCAAGAGTTTATGTATGTGGTCTGTTTATCAAGTAGTCTGTGTGGTGATACAAGCTCTGAACTGTACTGAATCTATTCCTAAGAAGGAATGGAACAAGCCCGATTCTGTGGTAATATGTTAGTATGTGTGCCTATGTGTGCAGGTTTTTTTTTTTTTTTGTGTGTGTGTATTTGGGGATGAAGGTGTTGAATGAGGCTGTGGATAACAATAAAATCCAAGCCTTTAGTGGAAAAGGAAAGCATCAGACACAAAACAGCTAGATCTAAATGACACAGACATCACTTGCCTGTTTCTCCACATCTCTTTCTCACACTTCGTGGCTTTAATCAGAGGTTTGACAGGAAATAGCAATACATCTAGTTACTGCTCAGATATTTGTTCTTTGCACCTTTAAACTGGCTCAGCATTACATTGTAGCATGAATTGTTAGAAGGTCTTATTAATAAAAAACAAACCTGGAGCAAGGTATTGGGGTGAACGCTGAAAGATCAGAGAAGCAGAACAGGCCACATCTAACCTCACCTTGCCAACTTCTCAGCTGATCCAGTTTCCTCAAACTGGAACCCTTTGTGTCCTCATCCAAATGGATCTCAGCTGAACTGCTTCTAAAAGCCAAAAGCTTAACCAGTTTAGATCCTGGTCCTTATGATTCATATACTTATATATACTGCTTCCAGCCATCACTTCCTGGGATTAAAGGCATGTATTACCATGTTTCCAGTGTGGCTTTGAACTCACAGAGATCCAGTTGGATCTCTGCCTCCAGAATGCTAGGATTAAAGGTGTGTATGCTACCATTTTCTGGTCTCTATGTCTGTCTAGTGGCTGTTCTGTTCTCTGACCCCAGATAGGTTTATTAGTGTGCATGATATATTGGGGAACACAATATCACCACACTGCATTTCGTTCAGTTCTTTTTCATTTTGCTTGAATGTAATAGACTCCAAATACATATAGCTTTTAGTAAAAATTTATGAAAGTTCCTCATGTGGTATTACTCTTTTATAGCATCCTCATTTGGGTACTCTTTTAGTACTGATGTTCTAGGTTCTTTTGATCTATTGCCTCATTATATTTTCTATTAGTGCCATAAAAGACTATTACCAAAGGCAACTTAGGGAGGAAAACATTTATTTTGTTTATACTCCAGGCAAAAGTCCATCATAGAAGGAAGTCACAACAAGAATGCAAAGCAAGGAACCTGGAAGCAGGAACTGATGCAGAGGCCACAGAGGAATGCTGCTTAGTGGCTTATTCCCCATGACTTCATTATCCTGCTTTCTTATAGCATTCAGGGACACCAACCCAGGTGGCACCACTCATAGAGAGATGGTCCCTCTTTCATCAATTATCAACCAGAAATCACACCACAGGCTTGCCTGCAGGCCAGTCTGGTGGAGCTATTTTCTCAGTTGAGATTCCTTCTTCCAAAATGACTCCAACCTATGTCAAGTGGACATAAAACCTAGCCAATACACACACACACACACACACACACACACACACACACACACACACACACACTACATCTTTATAATGTCTAATTTAAACAAGATCACTCACTATTCAAGCTAGTTGCTATAGGGGAATGGGGTTAAAAGAGGGTACAAGAATACTGTGTTTCTATCATAAACACTGGCATTTTAAGGCTGTGGATGTAGCTCAGTCATAGAGAAACTATCTACCATGCACAAAACCCTGGGTTTGGTCTCCAGTGACACAAAAATAAACACACAATGCCTACATTTCTTCTTCAAGACTCACCACATGCTCACCAGAGAGAGAACGCTGAAAGTCTACTCACAAATGACACAGTCCTAAGCTAGGCAGATGTTGACCCATGAGTGGCTAGAAGGGAGGCACAATGACAATTAAAGTAGCAGTGACTGTTTCTAGGATAGAAACTTGCATGATGTTCAGTAAATGAGACTGAGTGTCACTGTGTGCTAAGGACAGTGCTGATTGTGACCCATGTTCTCAGCAAACATCAAAAGAAACCTTGAAATGGCATGACTGCTCTACTTTTACAAAAGGGGATGTATAACATGTCAACAACCACAAAATAAGCATCACATTTTCACCCTCATTTAATCCCACCTTTTCAGAGTTTATGCAACACTTAAAGTGTCTCTCAACAAAGAGAGTAGGTTCCCTGTAGCTTCTCTCTCTTATGTTCCAAATGTTGCTTCCAGGCTCGTCTCATTATTTCTATCAACTATTGATTATTATCTATTTCTGTCATAGAACAAAAAAGTTAATAAAGGGTCAGAATTGCACTAGAAGAAGACATATCTCATTGACCATACAAAATTTCCATCAAATATGGTGTGCCTTACACTTGCAAGCTATCGGAAAATACTGCCAAATAAATGACATCCAGTTATCTATTTTTATCCCAGTTTCATCCTTCTGACTCATCCCACATTAAACAAGTCAATGCTCAAATAAGTAATCCAATGTTCTCCAAACAATGTTCTAAACAAGGGGTTGCCTGAATCAAAACTCAGGCCTTTAATGTCATTTCCAGATTAACTTGGTGAGTACTCCTTGTTGACCCCACTCAGACACTCTGACCCCTTGAATATTTGCTATGATCCTCTCTCTCCTTTGAAGGTGGTCATAATAGGGATTTGATGATTCTGATTTCTAATGAAGAATAAAGAAGGCATTTCAGATGAGAGGACCAAATCAAATAATCAAAGTGCTCAGTGTAGATTTTACATTTGATCATGCAAAGATTTATACTTGAACCAATGATGTCAGATTTGTGAGATTTCTTGTTTAGCTTCTCAGGTTCGTGGAGCAATGACCACTAAGATACGTTCTGGTACCCTTTATCATTTTTCCTAAAGGATTGTGCTTCTATAGTAACAGCTCTCTGAACAACAGTTGGATGATTGGGAAGGTGGAGGAGATGAATGATAGGGACTAGGTGTAGCCTTTCTTTAGCCTCTCAGTATAGACCCTTCACTGACTATCTTTCAGATGTTTACACCATATATTAACCCAGACATGGAAGTAGTTTTATTTCTATTTTATAGAAGAGCCAGAGTTCTGCATATATGAAAAGTTGAGTCTTGCTGTACCACACACAGGTGTTTCCTGACTGAGAATCACTTGCAGAGTTTTTTTTTTTTTTTTTTAAGGTAAAGTCCACTCCTAGTCTTACTCCAGACCAATCAAGTCAGAATCTGTGTGTGGCTCTGTCCGGTGTTCTGTAGAAACCCCTCCCCTCAGTGATTCCAAATGCAGTATGAATTTAGAATAACTGTCTTGCTGGTCCATCTGGGTCAGACAGTATTTTTCTCTGCCCTTTTGTAGGAGGAGTCCTTGGTATGACAGTGAAAATGACCGCATAGATGTCACCAATACATAGCCTGGCATAACATGTGGCCTGAACTGCAACACAGCTGTCAGAAGCGCTTGTTTCTGAGGATGATACTCCAGGGATGCCAGTTTTCTGAGCCCAACTTGAGGAAAATCACTTAAGTCAACTAATTTTTCTTTCCTTCTTTGTCTTTCTTAACTCTGAGCTGCTGAAAGAGGCATGGATACTAGCATGTTTTCTACACATTTATCCTTTAAATTGACAAAATACTAGTAAATCACAGAGAGGTCTTTAAAAGGCCCATTTCTTTTTCAACAGGAAGTAATAATTTGTCAAAAGGGAAAATGGTAATGGGTGGTAAAGAAAAAAGTCAAAGCCTCTGAATCAAGCTCTTAAAACCATAAAAAAATTCTCATCATGGAATAATGAGATAAAAATAATGCATATTTTCTTCAATAACTGGTGGGAAAAGCCATGCATGACAGTACATACTGTAATAGCAGTGCTGGGGAAGCAGAACCAGACCAATCTCAGATTCCCTGGCCAGTCAAGCTAGCCTACTTGGTGAGCCCTAGGCCAGTAGGAGACCATGTATCAAAAAACAAAGTAGATGGAACTGTAGGAATAACAACCAAAGCAGACATCTGGACTCTAAACAAATATGAATACACTTGCATGCGTGTTGATTAGGACACATGTACACACATGTGCACGTATACTCTCTCTCTCTCTCTCTCTCTCTCTCTCTCTCTCTCTCTCTCTCTCAAGGTAACTTGGATGCCATGGCTTCAGAGGTAAGGAGTATATCTCCTTTAACAGAGGCAAAAATACTGAGAATGAGAATGAGATGGAGGAGCAAAGTCACAGAGAGAGGACAGAAATGTAAATGGAGGCAGGGAGAAAACTCTACATGCTCTTTGGTGTGACCTGTTACAGTTAATGCCAGCCTAAGCTAGATAACACTGCATTTCTTTCAGAAAATATAAATTACCTTGGTTCTTATTTTATGGATAAATGGGACATATTCTGAGGAAAGATCTGAAAATAGAATTACTAGTTCTTGGATATTTACTAAAATATTGGGGAAAAGTTTAGACAGCCCTAGCATCGAAATGCATTCTACAAAACAATGTTCTCACTGGCAGCTTTCTGGTATACCAGGCAAATATGTTTTCTCTTTTGTGTTACCATGGTAACACGTGGAGTTTTTTTGTTCTTAAAGTAAGTGGATTGCCATCTTCACCAAATGGGGAAGAATATCCACTAAGTAATGATTCTGACTTTGTGACATGAATTCAGAAGACATATATTATTGGACTTGAGGGATATTAGGATGTCTTGGGGCTAGAGCCAGAGACCTTCCAAAAGGCTCTTAACATCAGAGGAATTCTCACTTTATATTCTGTAATAAGTCCAGTGGTACTTGTCAGTTTCCATTAGCCTAGCTAGTGTCTTTACCCTGGATAAGAGGTAGAACAGCCCAGGGCATTAGCATCTTATGAGGCATAAACATCCTTAAAAAAAAAAACATCATTTTACTCAAAACACAGAGCCTCTACACTAATAATGGAGACCCAAGTTCCAAATATTTAAAGAGAGTTGAGCACCAAACCAAGCAGACTGTTTGAAAGGTTAGACATCCCTGGGAAAAGACAACAGTAAAAGACAAACCACAGCACACAAATGATAAAGAAATCTGAGAGTATAGAAAGGATTAAATATACCCTCTGGAGAATATGGTCAAGTCTTAACCCAGGAAATCTCAAAATGTGACCTTGTATGGAAGTAGAGTCTTTGCGGATGTTACCAAGTTAACTTGAGGTCATAATGGGAGAGGATGGACCTCAGATATATTGAGTGCTATCCTTATGAAAAAAGGAAAGAATACACACAGACAGAATCAGAGGACGCCATGTAAAAACACTCACAGACCTACTACAGACCAGAGAATTAAGACAACTAAGAAGATTCCCCCTCAACTTTCTCACAGGAACCATCGTCCTGCTACCATCTTGACTAGAGACTTCAATCATACATGTAAGGAAAATGTTTTTTTAGTTAACAGTTTGAAGTCAATTCTTAAGCGAGTTCTGAGAAAGTAATATAGACCAGAAGTGACATAGATCTACTATAGCAACTATCACAGCTATTAGGTAGGCAAGTTATATTTACCTAGTGGTATATCTTTGAATACCCACTTCAGGGATCTCCTAGCACTCATCACACAGCATTGTAATGTTTTATGTGTACTTTCCGACCCTGATATGTCTGTGATATTCCTGGTTTATCTCCAATCACAAACCCAGCATCTGTCATATGAAGCAAATTGAATAAATGTGTCCAGTTGAACCAGTAAGTGGAGCTGGGTCACAGGCAGATGTGAGTTCAGAAATAAGCACAAATCTCTTTCTGATGCTGAATTTCCCTGTTATTAAGGCAGAAATTTGCTTATTAAAATGCTCAATTTCTCAGCTGGCTCCATCTTTTCTATTTCCCGTCCACTGGCACTTGGATGCTGTGATGTGCCTAAGGAAGCAGAGACAAACTATACATGGTTTTAAAGGCAGGCAAAACTGGTCTTTCACAGATCCTTGCATCACTGATGCCAACAGTTGCCACAGGCTGAGCTGGCATCATCTAGGATATGCAACCTGGATGCTGCCTGCCCCTGGGATTCATCATCTTGACTATTCACAGGCCTCTCACTTTCAAAAGCCAGCGGCTCTGATGGATGAGATGGCCTCTCCCAGGGGCCCTGCAGCTTGGGCTGTGATTTTGCAAGTCTAGCAAGAACTGGCTTTCATTTCAAGCACGTCTCAAGGATGGAGACTTTTAGAGGGGAAAGCAAATTTGCAAACAAGGAAAGACTCCAAAACTCCAGATAATAAATGGACCTTAAAATGAGCTTTATGTGCTTCCTTTTCAACACTCTGCCTCTGTCTGACATCATTAAGTCAGTACCTGGTTAGCAGATTTGAACAACCCTGTCCATAATAAATAAAGCACAGTGCTGTCTTTTTTTAAAAAAATAATTATATCCTTTGCATGGCTGGTGCAGAAAAATGAGGGCTAACCAGCTTATCATTTCAGTAAGTAGTGCAAGGATATATGGAAGATAAATAAGAGGATCTGTGTGCTCACCCAGATAATGCACTGATCACAGGTGGGCAAACTGTGCCCTTGTATAGACATGACAAGCACAGCCTCTTCTACATCCTTCATAATATTTGGAAGAGCAAAAAAGACTCCTCCAAACTCCTCAAGGTTACTTCAGCATACCCATTTAAATCAGAAGATTAAATACCGTTATCACCTTTTAGTCTTTATTAACCAAACAGATGTGATTGTTGACCTTATAAAAATGTAATCTGGGAAGATGATTCAGAAGCTAAATAACACTTACTGTATATGTATGAGTACCTAAGTTCAAATTCCAAGAATTCACATAATAGCTGAACATGCAGCTTGAGCACACACAGTTCTGAAATTGCTATAAAGGGATAGGAGGCAAAGATAAGAGAATCCCAGAAGCTTACGATCCAGCTGGTCTGGCATATATGCTTCAGGAAAACAACCAAAAGACACAACCTCAAACAAAGTGGAAGAGCAGTGCCAACATTTGAAGTTGTCACCTGACCACACACACACACACACACACACACACACACACACACACAGTACACATGCAGCCAAAAATGCCTCATTCAGACACACATGAGCACACAAGCACATATATACTTATGCATACATTGCATACACAAACTCAAGTTATATTAAAATACTTAGATAAAAATACAAAATTATATATACTACCTTTAGTACATTTAGGAAGTATATTTCTCTCAGTCTAGATTTATAAATATACCCTAAGACTCAAGATGAAGGAAAAAATAGAAATGTACACAGCCTTCAAAAAAATGTATAAACTGTCACAATTTATCTGCATATTTTAAAAAGTATTTTATTTTATATGCATTGGTATTCTACCTTTATGGGTATGTGTGTGTGTTGAATCCCCTGGAATAGGAGTTACAGACGGTTATGAGCTGCCAAGTATGTGCTGAGAATTGAACTCAAGTCCTCTGGAAGAGGAGCCAGTGCTCTTAACCACTGAGCCATCTCTCCAGTCCCCTTGACCTAATTCTTTATTTCTAGCAAAATTTCTTCTCATAAAGTACATTCATTCATCATTCTCAGAACTAACATCTATTCAGTATTATGTTGAATAATAAATAAGATAATGAATGTAAATAGTAGCCTTTCTTACATGTAAGCAGAACCCAATGAAAGTTATGCTTATGTTGTTTATAGTCTTATTTATTCAGACACAGGCAGATTTCTGCATCTACTGTACTTGAAGCATGACGAATAAGAAATCCTTCCCTGCTCTTTTGAAGCTAAAAATCTGCAAGAAAAACAGACATTATGAGTCAGTCTGTATAACTGATACTATTTAGAAGATGTGTCATATACCAGCTGAAGAATCACCATACCAAGCCACTATGGGTCACATGTTAAGGGTAATAAAGAGTAACATTTCAAAAATATCTCCTGACTCTCCTACAGGACCTTGATCACTTATGGTCACCTCCTGTAGCATCTTGAGGCTGCTATTTCTATGACATTTTATAACACACCTCATCAAACAATATATTCAATATTCTGAGCTAAAATGAAAGACAGTGTTCTATTATAAGCCCAATTGTATACTCTAGTCCATTCAGCCTCTATTTACTTGAAGTTCAGACATCTTGATCCTGATTTTCAAGGCTCTCCTCACACATGTCACCATCCTTCATTTTCTCCACATTCTAAACTTTAGAATCTAAAATATCTGTTGACATCCTTCTTAATTTTATCATGTGTCAGATTCTTGAATGTAAGTAAATGAATCTTCTGATGCTTTTCTTAAGAGAAGCGACTCAAGATCCTCTAGAAGAGTGCCTATTTTTTCTTTTCATGGGTCTCCAACTTGTTCATAGTAGAAACGGAGCCTTTCAACCTCCATAACTGCAAAAGCTCATTTCTCATTGCAAAAGTTTCAGGTTCAGTTCCCTGGAGAACCTTGACTAAAAAACAGGCAGAGTCAAGTTGACCAGTTGCTCTCACTACCCCAGTTTGCTTCAATCACTTATAGTATCCATGATCCTAGATCATCTTACATCAAAGATTCCCGAGATTTGGTGATTTCTGAAAGACAGTAAGTCTCCTCATGAGAGAAGGTTTATATTGATATTTGATATCATGCTCCAGACTTCCTTATAAGCTATCCATTCTCTAACAAGGGCAGCTTTACATGGTTCACAATATATTTGCTTTACATCCTTTTTTCCACTGCTGGAGTAAGGGAACAGAAATTTGCTTCAGTTTCTAGCTAGTCCTGTTGGCCTTACCTCTAGCTAGCTTCTACTGTTCTCTGGCAAGTTCTGTGTAATTCAGCACAACATTTTGTCATGATCAGGAAAGTTTTATCTCAATTCTCACATCTAACATCATGCTAAGCACCTTCAGTGTCTATGTTGATAATCTATCACACTATCTTTTTTTTTTTTTTTGGTTTTGGTTTTTGTTTTTTCGAGACAGGGTTTCTCTGTGTAGCTTTGCGCCTTTCCTGGCGCTCACTTGGTAGCCCAGGCTGGCCTCGAACTCACAGAGATCCGCCTGCCTCCGCCTCCCGAGTGCTGGGATTAAAGGCGTGCGCCACCAACGTCCGGCTATCACACTATCTTAACTCGTCTTCTCTTCCCTGCCTCCCTCAGGTTTCACATCAGTTCAAAGGAACAGTTTCTATTGAAGAAAACAGGAGCCCCTGCACTTCTTAAATTCCTCCACTGCTAAAATATGTAAATCTTCATCTCTGGCTATAAATTTTTCCTCCTTGAGACTCATCTCTTCAGGATTTCCATCAAGCCTGCTTTGGATCAAAATCATTTCCCTCCTGATTACCTTTTATCTCATACAGCATCTAAGTCCTATGGCAAATCTTCAATGCCATCAATGTCATTGGACCACATTTCTGCGTATCTACCCAGAAATCAAATTATATAGAAATTTTCCCAGCCAGGTGGATAATTATTATTCCCACCTAAAGACATTTGCCACCACAGGGCCACGAGGAATTTTCTTTTGTATATTTGGTTGGGTTATCCTCAAATAAAATTATTAATAGTTTTTCTATGAGGGTCTAGAGAGGTGGTCTAGCGGTTATGGGGGAATATTCTCATTGCAGAAGACTGAGGTTTGATTCCTAGTACCCACATCAGGTAGCTCATCACTGCCTGTAACTCCAGTTCCAGATCTGAAGCTCTCTGGCCATTGTAAGCATCTATATTCAAAGGGTGCATAGGCACACATACATGCACATAATTTGACTCTATATACAAATATAGTTAAAATATTAGTTGCTGCAGAATTATACATATATATATATATATATATATATATATATATATATATATATATATAAATTTTCTTCCTTTTGAATAGCTACATGTGTAACCGGGGTAACCTGGTTTACTGTACACTCACCTCCAAAGTCATTTTGCCTATGATGTTTCTGCTATCTATGCCTTTAGCAGACTTGAAGATGCCTTAGGCTCCACATGCTGAGGAACCATGTTGACTAAGGGAAACCTTTCTCTGGACATATCCAGAGACATGAAAGGCCTATTACCACTTAAGAAGTTCATTGAAATCTTTTGACTGAATTTCTCATTTTTCTCTCCTAACAACTATGGTAAAATAACCACATCATATGCAAGCATTTGGTTTGCCATGAAGGGAACCATTTTCCATCACTCAATACTTAGTTTAAGACCAGCACACTGCCCCCTAGCGCCAAGGGAGAGCCCTGCCTTTGACGATGCAATCCTGCACATGTTACATATGCTTTTTGGACATTTAAAAAATCATGAAAATTTAAAGATTTGGACAAGATAATCTCTGACATGTCCTATAAACTTGAAAACATTTTAATGTTGATATTTATATCATTTAATCTATTCAAAAGTGTTCACTATATCTTCTATGGTTAATTTTAATATAAAATACAAAGTATTCGGGCAATGGTGGCACACACCTGCATTCCCAGCGCTCAGGAGGCAGAGGCAGGCAGATCTCTGTGAGTTCAAGGTCAGCCTCGTCTACAAGGCAAGTTCTAGGACAGCCAGAGCTGTCACACAGAGAAATCCTGTCTCAAAAAACCAAATAAAATAAAATAAAACAAAGAAGTATAAAGTATTGTCACTCTTGATCCTATGTGTAGAGTAAAATTATAATTTATTGGAGCACCAGTGAGGAGATCTTCATTCTGGTTCCAGTTCTATCACTGACCACTGAATAACTAACTGACAACACAGCTGTCCTTCTAGATCCTGTCTACGTTTATAAAAAGTAAGTTATACAAAACAGCTAAACACTAAGGTCCTTTTAAGGACTTTGATACTGTTTTCTCATGTTAGTGAAAAGATTAAGAGATCAAATAATTCCAGTATAAAAATACAGTGCTGCAAAGTTATCCCCCATAGTCTCTGGGACACTTCAATCCTGTGGATACAGATGCTGAGTAACTTATTCAGCCACTTTGTGAATGCTTGAGCTCTGCAGAAGCTGGGCCAACTCTTCAATGTCCTTCCCTCAATGGCCTGTCAGTTGCTTCTGGAATAGTGACATCACATTCTCAATGAGGTGCTAAGGCAATTTTTCCTTACAAGATGAAAAGAGGTGATCGCAGAACTGGCCCATCTCTGAGTGCAGACATCCTTCCCAATCTCTTTTCTTTGAGGAGCCAAATGATTCATTCAGGAAATGTGTGCTTGCCCAACACAGAGAAAATGAATTAGATTCTTTCACTAACTCCCATCTAGTTCTTGAATTTTTCCTGTTTACATCTTGGGAGCACTGAAAGGTTTATAATCTAGTTGTTTAAACTTCCTTTTTTAATTAGGGAGTATTAAATTTCAGACTTAGTAATATAAATGAATCAAAGCAAGTCCTCATTTCTGGAAAAATTAATTTTGGGGAATATATAAAATGTACTATTGAAAATTATACTTTTCTACAGAAAAGAACTCTATATATTATCTACTGTCAATACCACATCACTTTCCTAATGTATTCGCAGTAGTTCTCTGTTTCACTGGGTTTCGGGGTCAATAATGTTCCAAAAGCTTAGATGACCTCACTTCCCTCCTGTTTCCTCTTGATTCTGTCTCTGCATTTCTTAGCTTCAAGCCCATTCACTCTTCCAGCAGAGCTCTACAGAATATCTAATAGACAGCATGGTGTGATGGAAATGACATTGGCTTGAGGGAGGAGGTGCTTAGGTTATCATTTTTTTAAATCTTGTCTGTAACTCATTAACCCTATACAAACTGATAACTTTAATTGGCCAGAAAAGTCTTTTCAACATTATTATTGCATAGAGGAAAAATTGAAATTGCATATGTTCATGCCTTTTTATTTGTTTATATACATGTATACACTCTGAAGAGATGATCACATCAAGGAAATTATGATCAGAAAGCCTTTAAACACAGAGACCTGAACACCCTGATTACTGTTATTTCTCACCTCCACCAAATTCCCTGAAAACAGAACTAAATAAGTCGTGGATAAACCTGAGGCTTCCATCTTTCTACACCTAAAGCCGAGATGCAGACAGTGAAAGTCAGATGGAAAGAATCTTTTCAGTTGTAGCAGAGCACAATGCAAATATCTCTCTCTCTCTCTCTCTCTCTCTCTCTCTCTCTCTCTCTCTCTCTCTCTCTCTCTCTCATGGATTTCATAGGTACTAAACAGACTGCCCTTACTAATGAAAAGCATCTCCCTTCTACTTCCCCACCTATCTCTTTTTGGGTGTATATTAGTTCCCCTAACTCTATAAATCATCTACATGTATTTATCTCACTTTTGATGTGTTAGCATTTTAGTAGCTTACAAAGCTTCATAATCTAGACCTTTAAAACTTCTGTGATTTTACAAAAAGCTGACAAAAAGGTACCTTTGCATTATCTGGGTATTATACCCTCTAGAGATGTTTACAAATAAGAAAATGCTACCGATCTGGGGAATTATGGGAAGAAATTTAGCGAAAGAGAAGCTGTGAAATTTTGATGGCCACTTCTTCTTAGAATCATCTTTGAGAATAAACCACCTTAATGAAGATTACTATGTGTAGTTGTTACCTGGGAATCCCCAGAGAAGACACCAATGCCCATTGGTCAATAAAGGATGGAGAAATAAACCCCTCTGGAGAACCACTCAGGGAACAGTGTCTGCTTATTGCATGTGAGCAACCACTTACATAGTGGAAGCCTATCAACTGTGATGGGTTAGTACACGACCCCGAGGACATGTTAGCACTCGTACCACCAAGGTCTCTATGCAGAAGAAGCACATAAAGGGAAACATGGAGAGTGCAGACTCATACATGGGCCAGCCTCTGGCTACTCATGCTACTTCAGAATTCAGTGTTCTGACTTCAGGAGCACTGAGTGTCACGCTTGTTATTTAGAAGTCAGTATGTCTAGTAGGCTGCCTTCCAGGTCATGCCTGTATTTTCCCTTACAGTTACCCATGAGTCGAAGCAATGGGTTCCAAGCTATTTTTAGAAACTATAATAAACTACAACAAAATAATTAAAATTAAAAGAAAAAGACATTCCTGAGACACCCTAAAAAGTGGCGACTTACTGTGTAGCTTCAGCCTTAGTTTTGAAATCAGATAGCAATGCAAGTGTTTTCTGAGAAGTCAGTTAACTTATCCATTAATATCAGAAAATAGAATAATGAACAAATGCATTTAATTAATAAATGAAAGCAAAAAAAATCAATCTACTTCAATAGACTAGATTTTTCTTTGTTAAACTCTACCATCTTATATATGATCACAAGTAAGGTACAATTGGAGTCACTGTCCGACCTTGGGTACCTCATACTGTAACTGGGGATTCCAGGTAAAGTTTCATGGATAGTCAAGTAAAACATACACAGAACATCACAGGAAAAGACATGAGGCCATGGCAAACTATGTGTGAAATGATTCTGCTAAGCCATGTTTTCACAACTCACTGTGATGCCTGGCTCTCCGGGAGCCACAGTTGCTTTAAGTAGTTGCCTAGGGGTCCATAAAACGTTTAAGAGCTCTGTCCGGTCCCACGCAGAGAGCTTTAAACCTTTAAATGTGCTTTATCCTAACCTCAGGTTTCAACTGAACATCTATGCAAGGATTCAGTTTAGTATCTTTAAGAGATTAAAGAGCCTCTAGAGGCTTCCTTAGTAGTCCCAGGATCTTTGGAGAGAAAAATTAGACAGGCCCCATTTCATAATTAAAGAGATAGATGCTTCAACATGATCTTCTACTGACATCCAATGTCTGGGCACAGTGCCAGCACATCTCTTACTTGGGAAATGAGGGCTGGGACACCACCTTCCTGTAGAAGGATCGTAGAACATGATCTGATACAGATCCTCTACAGAAAAGAAATCTTGGGTAAATAATTCACATCCTTGAGTGGGCCAGACAACTTGCCCATAAATATCTAATGATATCCACTAGAACTACAAACCATGCTGGTCCCCTCACAAGATATTGCCAGGAAAATAAAAATAAATAAATAAAAATGAACAATGAAAATACAGCTTTCTGAGCTATTTTAGTTATCAATTTTTTGTGTGTGAAAGAGTTAACAGAACGATTATTAGACTGCCCACACTCACTTGGCTAGTAAGTGGCAAAGTCCAGTTTCCAGGTTGAATATTAATAACATTTATTATAACCACAAACATTAAAATCATTCTATCCATAATTGGAAAAACAAAGTGGCCAGTCACTAAATCATTACACTCAGAGCATTAAATTATTAATTTATCAATCCCATCCTTTAAGTACCACAATACTTATTTTGTAGTAAAAAAATAAAGGGGGAGTCAAGATATTAAGCATTATGTAGCTAAAGAAATGTCCCACTTATGGGTCCTTTACAGTGTTCTGTATTGCCACTGATAGATAAATTAGAATATATGCTGTCTTCATATCCAACAACTTTTCCATTTTGTTAAGTGTCTGGGTGCCTTGTAAGGTATATGTGATTTGTCTAACAGAAAAACAGAATCCAAATAATTGGGCATACTTGAGGACAAGCCATGCATTCAGGAGCACCCACATTTGGATTGGCAGATGCAGGGATAATTCTAAGGATGCACCTTACTTCTGTATTTTACTTCTGTGATCTGAGCACTCACTGCTCAATTGATGTAGATGATGTTCAGTTGCAAAAAATAAAGCAAATTATGGGCCAAAGGTCACATGGGACATGGAAATGGACAGGAGGCCACTGATGCAGAGGGTAGTAGGGAAAGAGATGGGCTAGAAAACAACAGGGAGAGAAACAACCAAAAAAGTTTGAAAAATACCATTCTGACATCTAATTCTTTCAACGCTTAAAAAAAAAAAAAGGACTATGAGAAGACACCTATGCTGTCCTCAGAAAATGTCTCCAAGGATATCTTGGGGAAAAAATTACCCAAGGTGCAGGGATGTCTAATGACAGCGTGGACAGGACAGTAGTGTCCAATTGAGAAAGAGGAACTCAAAACAAAACTGGGTGACTCAGACCGTAACCCTGATTTTAAGGGAGAAATCAGCATAAAGAGCATCTCACTTTTTAAAGGGATACTTAGAATAAGCAGCATCCTGGGTTTTATCTGAACTCTTCTTTTTTATCTTTTCATTTTCACTTCAAAACACACGAGGCACAGGAGTCTCAGAATAAATTTAGAAGCATAAAACATGCACTTAAGAGTGCGTCCTGGTTGACTCTAATCATAATTGATATGTTTTCTGTTAGCTTTCCATTGGGCTGTTCACAAGGACTATTGGTTTCATGTAATAGCATGTTAAGTTATGTTCATGAATGATTCTAGTTTTATGTGTATATTTGTAGGAAGAAAAAAAGAACAAAGGGAGGAAACATGACTTTAGGAGGAGTCTTCCTTTTCCTTTTTATTTTGCCTTTTAAATTTTTTTATTAAACAATTTTTTGATATTGTAATTACTTTCCCTTCCCTTTCCCACCAAATCCTCCCTGTGTGTGTATGTGTGTGTGTGTGTGTGTGTGTGTGTGTGTGTGTGTGTGTGTTATTAAATACATAAATACAACCTGCTCTGTCTGTGAAATGCTATTTGCATGTATATGTTTTCAGGGCTGAACATGTGATATTGGATATCCAATTAGCATGTTCTTCCCCAGGGATCCTGCTCTCAGCATTCCTTAGTTGTCTGTAGTTTTTTTTGTCTAGGCTTGGGCCCCCATTATTTCTCACATAAATATTTACTGTGGGATATCTTTCTGTGTGCCATGAATATGTATTGTTCTGATTGGTTGATAAATTAAGTTGCATTGGCCTATGGCGAGGCAGCCTCGAGGTGGGTGGGAAATCCAAGCAAATAGACAGAGAGAAGGAAGGAGAGGAGGGGGAGACACTAGCCACCTCTGAAGGAGCAGCATTATGCCAGCAGACCAGCAATGCCATGGCCAGGTGGCAACTTGTAGATGAACAGAAATGGGTTAAGTTATAAAAGCTAGCTAGCAAGAAGCCTCCCATAGGCCATGAAATTGTTAATTAATATTAGTCTCTGAGTAATTATTTTATAAGTGTAGGACTGAGGGTAGGAGAGATTCATCCAGACTGCTGGGCAAAGCACGACTGAGGAAATTTCTGGTTACATATACACATATTAGCGTGTCTGTTGGTGTCATCTTTATGCAGGTCACATTTAGGCAACCATGTTGGTGAGACTTTATGGGTGTAGCTTCTGACAAATCTAGGAGACCCAAACTCACAGGAAACTCCCTAACTCTTATCGTCTTTCTGTCCCTCTTCCGTAAAGATCACTGAGATAGGTATATCTGTTGTGTTGCTGATACACCAGTTGTGACCCAGCTCCACAACTCTATATTTTGATTGGTTGTGGAAGGAAGAAATTAACAACTCTACCTATCTATACCTATCAACCACCACAATAACCAGTAAGGCTCAATATAACTAAGGACACATTGTTTGAATGCATGCATTGTAGTAACCAACAGCTCTTTGTGGTGATATTTTTATTTGTGCTCTAACAAATAATGCTTGCCTGGGGATCAGAAGAAAAAGCCAGCCACTATATTAAATATAGAGATCAGGCAGTGGTAGCACATGCCTTTAACCCTAGCACTTGGGAGGCAGAGATTCATCCTGATCTCTAGAGTTCAAGGCTACACTGGGAACAAAGCCAGGCATGGTGGCATATGCCTTTAATCCCAGCACTAGTTAAGCATAGAGGTCTGGAGATCTGTACAGACAGACAGGAAGTGATAGAGCTGGGCAAAAAGAGGAAGTGATGTAGCTTGGCAGAGAGAGGAAGTAAGATGGCAGGGCACAGAAAAGTATATAGACGTGAGTATACATTAAGTATCTCTCTCTTGGGCTGAGGATTTCCTAGCAGTAAGAACTTATGGCTGGCTGGCTGGCTTGTTCTATTCATCTGATCTTTCAGTTTTCCCCTCAATATCTGGCTCCAGATTTTTTATTAATAAGACCATTTAGCAATTTGTGTTACAGCTCTCTAATTGGGTATAAGGCCTGCTCAACAAGAAGAAACCTACCCAACTCCCTAAGGCTGATGAAGTCACAGATCTTGGAGGAATAACTACAACCACCACTTTACTAAAGCAGCATTAACTTCTAACTACACTCTAAATATTTGTCCTTATACCTACAGAAAAATGCAGTCCTTTCTCCCTTATCGGAGAAACTTCACGTTGCAACAGATACAGATCATTACAGAAAACAACTGACCAAAATGTCCTTTTTTTGTATGAGGTCCTAAGTAGACATACATGTCACCCCTTGTCAGTCTTTTATAGTGCAGACATAAGTTATATGCTGAAAGCTTTTGGTTCTTACAGTTATATAATTTTATTTGTTATTTATGTATTTGGGGTTTGGGGAGGTGGATGTCACTATGGAGCCTATGTCTTGAATAACTCTTCTTGTCTCAGCTTTGTGAACTCTAGGATAAAAAGCATGTTTCAGCAAACAGCCTAGTTCCACAAAATTCAGATCGATATACACAGATACACAAACATCATGCCATTAAGATACAGAAGTGCCCCATTGCCCTCAAACCTTTTCTTGTGCCTTCTTGCTGACACCTTCAACCCTCTGGCAACCATTAATCTAGTTTTTGTTCCTACAATTCTGCTTTTGCGATGTAAGTGGAAGTATAAAGTATGGAAGCCATCTGAATACTGTATTTTGAGAATCATATCTGATATAAATGTGTGTGTGTGTGTATGTGTGTGTGTGTGTGTGTGTAGATGTGTATATATTATAGACATACATTACAGTGGGTAGTATTTCACTATTTATTTATTTCTTAGTGGTTGGCTATTATAGGTTGTGTTCAAATCAGGAATGAAGCCATCATAAACATGGATACAAGTTTTCATTTTACAAGGGCATATACATAACAGTGTGTTGCTAGACATTGCATAGTAAGTGTTTATAAAGCTTTATCTTATATAAGTGTGTCAGACTGTTTTCAATAGTGGTTTTACTAATTTGGACTTAGATAAGTAATGCATGAAAGTTTCCAGAGCTCTATATCCCATGACCCTTGGTATTGCTGAGTTATCTTATTTGTCATACTGCTTCAACAGATGTATAAAATTCAGAAATTATTTTTATTAAGTAAAATTTATAGATTATTCATTTATCGTTTGTTTTAACTTTGTGTCTGAAAACTACACTTTTAGGATCTATATTTATGTATACATATAATTCTTTTCAAATTGATTTTTATGACCTATAAGTTTATACACAGATATAAATGTTCCACTTAAAAATATTTTTCTCTCTATTAGCACCCATCAACTGTCAATAGTTCTTCAACTAGGGGGAGTGAGGTCTCATGAGATCTTTTCTGTCCATGCTAAAATTTTGAATGCCATTAACAACTAACCAAAATGTGAGCTGAAAATTTTTTCTGGTGTTCAGCAGTGGTGAAAGAAACCTGATCATATTTGCAGATTCATAAAGAGGCTTACCTAGGCATTAAACAATTTAAGCACAAACTCTACTCAAAACTATATACCAGAACTTCTACAACTTATTTATAGCAGTTATTTCTGTAACAACATTGAGAATATGCATATACACAGATTAATACCAGAGACACAGTAAATCTGTAAAACACATATAGTATAACCATTACTAAACTATAGTCTTTGAACTCTTCTCTAGTTCCAAATCTTGACTACATTAAGTTCACTAGAATCAAGAGATACAATTCCAGTCCACAACCAGATGCTAACTAGCTGTGCTCTAATAAGTAGCGGGCTACACCTTTCTGGACCCTGATCCTGTTACATGTAAAGTGGGGCGATTGCACCCCAATTTCAAAACAACATGAAAATACTCATGAAGATTAAAGAATATGTCTTTGCTAACTCACTTTACAACATGTATTGTTCTATAAAAACATAAGTTATTTTAATCGTTAGTTTTTTTATAATTTATTTCACATACCATCAACAGTTTCCCCTCCTTCCTCTCCTCCCATTCTCTCCCTTCACCTCCTTTCTACCCAAAGTTACATGTGTGAAATTTACACAAGCCTCCTCTGTCTTGAATACCACTTAAAACTACATTTTCATCCTCTTTGGAGATCTTACAGGTCCAGTATTAATGGTTATTGAAGAATTGGAGAGTTGGCTCAATGGCTAAGAGCACTTGTTGCTCATGCAGAGGACCTAGGATTCAGTCTCAGTGCTCAAATGGCAGTTTATAACCACTTGTAAGTCTAGTTCCAGAGAAACGAATGCCTTCTCCTAACACCTAAGGACACTAGGCACATGTGGTCTATAGTACACATAAAAGAACAATCAAATCAATAAATCTGAAAACATGTTATTGAAGACCATTTTCATAAATTGCTACTTGGATGAGAGTTTTTGAAACTTTAACAACTAACTACCTTTTGTTGTCATGAGCTCTTGTTATGTATGGTTTATTTAGCTTATCAAATTAAGATAGTATCCCTATAACTCATCTATAAACAGTGGCAATATACAAATTTTTGTTCATCCTTTTGAACTGACATAGATTTAATTTGTAGAATTGATTTCTCACTAAGAACATATTCAGTTTTAAAGACAACGCAAAACTTTCTTCTGAAATGACTGTGTCAGTTCATATTCACAAACAGCACACACAAGAACTCTAATTAGTGCAGTGGTTCTCAACATCTGGGGTGCGACCCCTTCAGGGGGTCAAACAACCCTTTCATGGGAGTCACATATCAGATATTTACATTATGAATCATAACAGTAACAAAATTACAGTTATGAAGTGGCAATGAAAGAAATTTATGTTTGGGAGTCACTAGAACATGAGGAACTGTATTAAAGGGCCATAGCATTAGGAAGGTTGAGAACCATTGACCTAGTAAGGCACCATTTTTACTTTTGTGGAATTGACTGTGAAAAGTGACAGCCAAGCAATGCTTGGGGGAGAGCAAGTATCTCTTTATGCTCATGATTACACCAGTCATTTGCATTTGTTTTGAGATACGACCATTTGTGCCATTTCCAGTCTTGTTCTTCACTTTAGGGACACCCCAGTGTGTCTGAGAGATTTAATATATAAATATCTTAAAGCACTTTAACATCCATACAGAAAAAGGAACCTTTTTATTCTTATGAACTGCTAGTAGTTGTCTCCAGTTTGTTGATCTCCTCCTGACATCTATCATAGCTCAGCTACAAAGAAACCTTTTTTTAATTTACTGTTTGGAAGAGTGATAGAAGAGCATGTGCAAGGCCTTAAGATCAGTTCTCAGAAATATACAAAATAGTTATTTCTCTGAAAGTTTTTTTTTATCATCTTTTCATATAGAAGATCTGCCCTATTTCCTAATGACATTCTAAGGTTTACATATTTTAATTTGAATCAATAATTCTTCAAAATTATATGAGTGTATATGTGATCAAGGAGGTGGGATTTTATGGGTAGAAAAGAGATGTCCCCATGTGGAAGGCTTGGTCCTCAGCCAGTGGAACTATTTAGGAAACTTTATTTAATACCTAGCTGGAGAAGAAAGGTTACAAGGGCTGTGTCCTTAGGAAATTATATCTTGCTCTGTCCTCTTTCTGTTTTCTGGCTGGCATGAGGTGAGCCTCTTGGCTCCACCCACCTTTAGGCTATAATGACTACTTCAGCACAGGCTCAGAAACAATAAAGCAAGTGACCATCGGCTGAAACCACCAATAAGAGGAGGCAAAGCTACCTCTCCTTTGAATCATTTCTCTTAAATAGCTGTTGCAGCAATGACAAAACTAACATGAACAGCATAATCCCTTTATCCACCAGTTTGAAATGCTTCCCTGGCCATATATTATTTTCCCACAAAGAAGTAAGCTTCTTATTGACTCTGTTGCATGCAATTGAACAGCTGTCTCACTGTATGTGGATGAGAACAAAGTTTCATTGTGATCCTGGAGCACACCCAAATATGCACTAGGCTTAGTTTATTTCCGTTCTCTTTGAGATACGTTTTGATATCTATTCTCATTTTTCCAACCCATTCCATAGGAAAGAAATCAATTGATACGCTTCTATGTTCATATTGAAATCATAGATTATTAAATTTATATCTTAATGTGAAAAGGTTTTTAATCACTGAGAGCTTGAAAGAACATCTTTTGTCTAAATTACTTTTAATTCACCAGTTTCTTTACTGAGTTATCTGTTCTTGCATTGTAAAAATAATTGCATTTCTCTCTTTTAAGGGTAGTTATTTCACTTTCAAATAATGACACTTATTCCTTTCCAATCTTTAATATTATTTCTCCTTATCAATGTTATTTCAACTTTTATTTCTTTTCCTACTACTCTCTAGAGACGAACTAAGTACTGCTGGCTCTGTCATCAATTTGCTTTTTTCTAATGGTTTAGCACAGGCACTTTCTTTTTCTCCCCTGTTTCCTTCAAATGACAGTCTATTTGGAAACATTCTTCAGTGTTGATCTGGGGGTGCTCCAGTGTTTGGACTACAGGTTAAGGTTTCCTTCAATGTTTTTGATCGTTTGGCCATTTCTGGTTCCTTTTGATTGATTTTAGGCACAGAAAATATGTAAATATGCATTTACTCTTTGTATGTCCTGAAGTCCAAATGTTTTACAAATCTGTTTGAAGCATTTTATTATTCCTGACATCCTTTACAAGAAATAATGAGATGAATAGCTTACAGATTGTTTTGGGATCCCCAACAGGAAGCACATTCGTGTTTAATGCTAAACTCATTCAGATAATCATATTTATGGCAGCCTGAAAGCAGAGAGCTTCTTAATTATTATTATTGATGACTTCTACAGAGGATTTTCTGAGAAATCCACATATGTTCTAAATCAGTTGCATTGTCTCCAGTTAGTCCCCAAATACCATAACTGAACCCAAATCAGGGAGCTCAGGTAAAGCTGGCTTCATGGCTAATCAATCTCCTTGTAGAGAGGTGAAGTATCCTAGGCAGTAAGAGGAGTAAGATGTGGGGCTCTGTAAGCAGGAGCCTTCAGCATATCCTTCCTCACAGTGAAGGCAGCAAAGACCTAGTGAACTTTCTGCCTTTTGGTGGAGAAGAAAATGGGCATTTGCTTCCTCTTACCTGAACATACTATGATATCTAGCTGATGACTACTACCTGCCTGGGAACAAAAATGTCCAGGGAGGGGCTCCTGACTCTTGAGGGTTCTCTGATAGAAAGGGAATTTAGTGCATCAAAACCAAAATGATTAGATGAAAGCCCAATATGTCAAAGCCTTGTGCTGATGAGGGTGTAGGGCATTGAAAGAGGACATGATAGACTTTCTCCTCTTGCTCACTTTTGCAACTGAGTTATTGAAGAGAAGATTTCTAAAGTAAAGGAGAGATTGTGTTCCATATTTCATGGGATCCATGGAATAAGTCACAGGGGTAAAAAGTTGAAGGAGACATATGAGCAGCATGGACACTTTAGTAGGATCCAGAGAGGGTGACTGAAAGAGTACACAACAAGCATGAGTATTCGAATGATGAACACTGTAAAAAAATATTCAAGTACAGAGTATAAAGTGGATAGTTTGTGAGGAAATGGAGGCACATAAGGATGTATAAGAGTTTGTATAAGGTTCATAAGAGTTAGAGAGGAAAGGACTAGTCAAAAAGATGCTTTGGGAGAGACTATAAACAAAATAATAAAAGACAGACAGTTCTTAGTGTAATATAACAGACAGTTCTTAGTGTAATATAACTGCCTGCCAACTGTGCTCATATGCATTTTAACATATATATTAATTCTTTTAAATCCCTACACTATACCAGCTGTATTGGTTTATGAAGGTCATTTTAGTTGCCCTGTAGAAGGTGAGATAGAGATATTGAGGATGTGTGCAAGAGGGAGGCAGGATTTAGATCATAGACACCTCACTAAACATTTAGGCTTACTCGTGACAGTGCAATATTCAACACTGATAAGTAGTTGGAGGGTCAATAGACTGCTCTGAGGATTCTGATGCCTTGTGGTAGAATTTCTTGCTTGTGAGGAGGAAAGCATTATCTTTCCCTTCTCTACCAGAAGAGATAATGTTGAGAACCAAAACCCAAGCCTGTAAGGAGTAAATGGCTTCCTGAACAAGGAGGTCTTATACAAAAGTTGAGTCTCATTCATAGAGAGGGTTACAGAGCAACAGGAACTTAGTATCTCTTCATTCCCTGTGGTGGTAGAATAGTAGGTTAGTTAAAGAGAGAATTGTACAGTATTTTGAGAGTCTAAGTAGTGACCCTTCCCCCAAGTCTTATGGCTGTAGTCTGATTTCCTCTTTCAAGAAACAGAAGACATTAGTGTTTATTGAAGTTTCAGAACCTTAAAATTAACTAAAATTTCAGAATTTAAAACAGATTAATATGATTTAAATTTTTACATATATTTATTTACTTGTTTAATCTCTCTCTCTCTCTGTGTGTGTGTGTGTGTGTGTGTGTGTGTGTGTGTGTGTGTGTGTGTGTAAATAACTTGGAGGAGTTAGTTCTCTCCTTCCTCATGAGTTCTGGAATTAAGCTAATGTTAAACAGGTTTAAAGGCAATTATCTTTACCCACTCAGCCATTTCACTAGCCAATCAATCAATTTTTTTAAATAATAAAAAAAAGACCATCGTGACTGAAGAGATGGCTTGGTGAGTAAGAGCACTGGCTGCTCTTCCACAGGACTCATGTTCAATTCTCATATAACAAACTATAACTCCAGTTCCAGGCAATCTGATGTGTTCTTCTGACCTCTACAGGTAATGCATGCACAGGGTAAAACATCCAAACACATAAAATTTAATCTGAAGAGAAAAAAAAAGATAGTCAAGCAACAATCTCTTTTCAACTTGGAAAGTAATATCAATACATGTGCACACACACACACACACACAGAGAGAGAAAGAGAGAGAGAGAGAGAGAGAGAGAGAGAGAGAGAGAGAGAGAGAGAGAGAGCGCTCCTGTAAGCATTTACAAAGCTGCCATACATAACTACTAATCAATTACAAAATAGATTAGCATTCCTCTCTTATCAGCTTTGTATTGCATAGCTCACAGAGTTCTTCCATTGACACTGCTCCTTTGGTCAATTGCTGGACTCATTTTTATTGAAGGTCTATAATGTGTGAGGTGTTTTGCATAAATTATCTATAATCTATGCAACAGCTTGTTGACAAGGTCACATCAACAAGGTTAGCAGAAGAGAGTGAAACTTGGATTCAAAACTCACAATTGTCTAACTGAAAATCTATTTCTTTTTTAAAAATGTGTGTGTGTGTGTGTGTGTGTGTGTGTGTGTGTGTGTGTGTGTGTGTGCATAGCACGCACATGGAGGTCAAAGGACAACTTGCAGTAGTTAGTCCTCTTAACATGTGTGCCTCTTCTGGATTAAGCTCAGGTCATCAGGCTTCGTGGCAAGCTCCGGCACCCACTGCAACAGATCACTGACTCTTGAAAAATAAATTATTTCTACCAAAGAAATTATGGAATAAACTAGACATTGCAAAGTAGAATTGTGTCCTCTTTGCTACCTTATAGATACGTCTTTGAATAAAGTTGGTCAATTTCCTCTGTGTCCATTTTCTTACATCTATAATGAAGGGATTGTACCTTTACTATTGCCTCTCTCCCTAAATAGTTATGAGGCCTTGATTTGAATTCTTCGCCAAAGAATTGAGGAGCTATGACCCCATTTCCCATTCACAATTCTTTGCTAGCCACCTGGCCAGCTGAATCAAGCCTGACAACCAGCAGGATGATTAATGTCATTCCAAGATGTCTCAAAAACTTTGTAAGTGATTCTCAGGTGAGAATTCCCATAGGCCCAACCTCACCACAAGAGATAAGATAACATAATCTAAGCAAAACTTTATCATAAGAAATTAGGAAATGCATGACATCTTCAGATTCTTTTGAAAATAAAACTGAGTGGCTACTAGCCAAAGGTCTAAAATCTTAAGCAGGGAGGAGATGGGGAAGACAGATCTGGAAAACTCAACTGCAAATACTTGAAAGGAGTTGAAATCACATCTGAGGTGAAGATGAGACACATGCCTATGCTCCTCTTCACAGCTAGGTGTCTCATATAGAAAACCCAATAGATGCTAGCATTTGACCCTTTGAGAAATTCAAAGGGCTAGAGAGTCATAATGGAATTCAAATCAGCTTCAGTGAATTCCAATAAAGGGATTTTGCTGACCTGGAACTCACGTCCCTCAGGGACATCACTATCCAGAGGAAATGCTTTCAATGTGAGCATCCTGGACTCTCAAAACACTCTAAGATCCAGGGCCACTCTACCTAGCCACAGAGGCCCTGAATAACCTGTGGTTTCAGGACTTCTCAGAATGGCCATTTATTTCCCTTCCATCCTCTGGCCATCTTCTCCCCAGAGTCAAATTAAAGAGTTGTTCTGCCTAATTATCCAACCAGTCACCATTAAGGAGCAAACACTCATTTCAACACATATCAGGGGAAAATAATAGTCTCAAAGTCTTATCATCTTACCTCTCAGAGCACATGGATATTTCAGACACAGTATGACTCGGGGTGAAGAGAGAAAAATCTTAGATCTAAAGGTTTAGAAGTGATTGTGGTCTGGAGCAAGGGCAACTCTGTGCATCTAGCATGTGACAGATGTCCTAGAAGGTGAATTCTTTAATTATCTCTCTACTTTACCATGCAAGACTCAGGCTGTTTGATGGATGAAGAAACAAAGGCTCAGAGAAATTTCCACAAGTACCTTAACGCTAAGTTTCTTTTTATACTGTCATCATCTTCACTATTCAGAACTGGTTTAAGTGGTTAAATTAATTTCTTACCTCTATGTTAATGATTCATTTGATGGAAAAAAAGCAAATTAATGTTTATCTCCTGAGCTGGACCCTCTCTCCCTCAATCAAGTGTTATTTTACACATGGTTGCAACCCACTCTAAAGCCCTCATTCCATCCATTTCTCCATCAGTTTCTGACAAAGCTTCCCTATCTCCTCGAAGAAAAAGACCTTTGACCTTCACCCTCCTACTTCCTTCATTACCATACAATTTCCAAAACACCACTGTATGATGTTGTTCTGTCCATACTAGTAAGAGCTAAGCCAGTCTTTGACAACTGGACTGTGTTCAGTGAGTTTCCAAAGCTCCCTGGTATCCAATGTGAAGCAGGCACTCTATAATTTGTAGCATGGAGGAAGGGGTAAGGAAGCTGGATGAGGAAGAAAGGTTTGAATGAAGAAGAAAGAGAGGAAAGAGAAGAGGCAAACAGGAGGATGAAGTATGTACCGTGTATTAAAACTTTGAAAATGCAGCCAAACTAAGTGACTGTGGCAATGTTTGCTTTACAGCACCTATGGGTCAAGAATGCAGAAGAATCTCAGCTTGGCATTCTGGCTTGAGGTCTCAAGAAGCTTTAGACAGAAAGTGTGGCCCCCCTGATGATTCAATATGGTTGGAGGAGCCCCTAAAGGATGGCTCACACTCTTGTTTCCTGGCAAGAGACCTCAGCTCCTGTAGCTATTCTTTTCTCCATGAAATAAGAAACCTGTGAAAGAAAACAGGAGGAAAATGCACAGCCTCCCTGTCTTGTGTATCTCCCTTTCGATCTCAAAGATACATCTTTGAATTTAGGATCTAGCCAAGCAATCTTCTCAAAATCTATTTTAAACAATTTCTTTTTCCTTAAAAAAATCACATTCCCTAGGTTCTAAGTAGACATAACTGGTTTGAGGGGAGCCGTTCAACTCATTACAGATGCATTTTTGCTATTACAAACCCCTTTCTTCTGTTTGCTGTCTGATTATTGCTGGTATGGAGAAAAAATCTTAATGATTTCAAGATTTATTTGTACGTAGCTTTCTCTCTGAGATTCTGAGTCCTCTTTTCATTTCTTGCATCTTAAAGAAATGCTTTGAATTTCTACAGAGACAATCACATGGTATACATGAGTGATAATTTTTTCCCTCTTTTCCAATTTATAACTCTGTTTGGTATTCAAACTTTTAAGACATGGTCCCCCAAAAGCAAATTAGCTTAAAAGCTTGTAAGGAGTTATTGCTATCACTTAAAGGAAATCAAATTTGCCAAGATACTGGAATAAAGTAAGAATGTCAGGGCTAATAAGGTCACAGGTTTAAAGAGTTGGGGTGTCTTCAGAATGATTTAGCCCCATTCTGTGATTTTGCTAATGCATACTCCAAGACTCAGTTGCCTGCAGATACTTGCAGAAGTTTGCTCAACAAGGCGTTAACAAATCATGAAAGTATATCTCCTCTTCCTTCAATCTGTAATATCTGAAGTGATAGTCTAAACTTGCATATATGATCAAGTTGTTCAGTTTAAAATATTTCCCTTTGTTGAACAATTAGCTACTGGTAGACTCTAGATAAAGAAGAGTCATTGTCTCTAGCTTAGTAGAAACCCATGACCCAGTAAACAATCTGATATTAAATTCAGTGATTCACAAAAAAAAATGTCATGAATGTAAGAAAGAACCTTCTAATGAAGAAAAGTTCATAGAGCTTGAAGAGAGGAGACAATGATGCTGTGAAAGCAAACAGAATGAATTATATGCATGCATGAATTGTGCAAGAATTAAATTTCATAAAAATCATATAAATATATATGTATGGATAAGAGAGAGAGGTACAAATTGAGGTCAGATTTATAGTATTAACATGAGTTTCTTCCTGAGAAACAGGCCTTAAGGACAATCAGAAAACAGTTGGTTACCCCCATAATATTATCACACTCATGGTCATGTGTGCCAATCTCTATTGTCTATTGTTATTTGTTTTTATTGAAATAATTTTTTCATACAATATGTTCTGATCATGGTTTCTCTTTCCTCATCTCCTTCCAGATCCTCCCCACCCATTGAATTCTATGCCTTCTTTCTCTCTTTCTTTAGAAAACAAACAGGCAAGTAAATATGCAAACCCCTGAAGAATCCATCATGGCCTGGCAATCATGGCTGCTCAGGTGCTGCCTGTCTGGGCAGCCTACTTTATATTTTTCTTATAGATTTCTACTGTGTCCTGGAGACACATGCTACATTCACTTCCCAAAATCTACATACCTAGTCTCATTATCCATCAGTAATTTTCCTACTCACTAAAGAAAACTCTCAGTGTTCCTTCCATTCCAGGTCCATCTCTGCTCTTTGTTTGTGAAATCTTATTGTACAAGAAAATACTGCTCTTCTCTCCATCCTAGATTCAGGTAAAGGCCATCAGAAATGTAAATATAATTCACATCATGTCCAACAACAGTAATTCATAAGGTTTCCTTACAATCATTGATTTACTGTCTACCTGCCCCACCAGACCACAAACTTCATAAGATCTAAAACTAAGTCTTCCCTCATTATTACATCCCACATTTTATACAATACCTGGCTCATCCTACACATTGAATTTTAAGAACTGATACATATGTGGAACATTTATTTTTATAGTGGTTCCATGATACCACAGCCTTTAATTCTTCAGTCCTAAAAAAAATAAAATAAAATAAAAAACCAACTAACCAAACAAACAAACAAAAAAACTCCATTCTCTTCTTTCTCAGACAATGCTGTGCATTCCCTGGGTTCATCCTTTCTCATTTCTAACCACAAGAGACAAAGCAGTTATTTTAGAAAACCACTTAGTGCTTATACAGAATTAAATAATAATATAAATACTGAAAAGCTTCAAAAAGCTTATATAAAAGATAATGTGAACATAATCTATTATGATTCAGAATTCATTTTAAGTGGTCCCATTCCAGTAAACTTTATTTATACTGTAATGAGAATAATAAATTTAATAGCTGGACTTTATAGGAGATATTTATTCACAACTCTTACTTTTTTCAAAGATCTAAAAGAGCTTGAGCTTTCTTGGGTGTAACATAAGATACAGGACCAAACATCATAGTTTATTCCTTTTATTGTTTTGAAAAGCACTATAAAGAATAAGCCACCTTCCAAAACTGACCTCAAGCTGAAGATTTACAGGATGGGAATATACAATAACCCTACAATTAGCCCTATCACACATTGTTCTTGTTTTCTATCCATGCATATATAAACTACTAATAATAAAATACATTAGTTTTTCAAGAAGGAATAGAGTACTCATTTAAAAGCTTGCCAAATTATTTTCAGGAAATACAGAGAAGAGCTACATTCTCAGGATCTCTTACACATCCTTAAGTCTCTGGCACTAATTGCCTGGCATGAAGGAAAACAAAATCCCACTCTAAACATCAGGTTTCCATCATCTTGCAATATGTGTAACACATCTCAATGATGAGTTCCTCCATCCTTTATACTAGTAATTTTTAAAACTGTACAATGATGACTGAGTGGCACCAGATTCCTGTCCTTAGAAAGTTATGCAGAGCGCTTCCTTTTTGTGAACTTATTCTTTAGTCTAATGGTTGTATGGGATATGTTAACAAGTATTAGCAATAAGCCCACATTCCGTTGTACTGGTCATGTTCCACATGGAAGGAATTTCATTCTTAATTCTCAGTGCATAATGGGGAAGAGGGGAAGATAATGTAGTATATTCTGTTTAATGAACCCAGATGGCAAGGGAATAAAAACTGCCACATGGTCAATAGTCAAAATTGCGTAAGAATTACCTAAAGCCTACACACATATACCTAAAAGATGGTTAAGAGAAACTTCAGGGTCTCCTAACATGTGGATTAGGAAGGATTTTATGACTAGAAGTAATAGACTGTATAAGTTGGTTTTCATACATGCACAGTTACTAAAGGTACCGAGGGTAGCTCTAGAAAAAGGAAAGGGCATTAGGACCATCCTAAGCTTTCCTCTCCAGCATTAATTGAGTGCCCACTGATAGTACTTACATTGAAAGTATGCAAATGACATCCACAGGATTTGCCTACATCAATGACTTTGAAACTACAGCCAGAATAGGCAAGAAATTAATTGAGCCAGGAAAGCAACTGTTTCCTGTTTTGATTGGTTTGTTCATGTGAACCTTTACCATTATTTATCAGTTTCAGAGTAAAATACTTGTGGTTAAACAGCTTTCTTGACCAATGGTCACTGGTAAAAGATTTTCATTCTATGTATGTTTATTTGTTTGTTTTGGTACTATTTGCAACTTGGTGATGAAATTGGTGTTTCGATACCAAATCATTATTGGTTTTGACTCCCAAATGTCTCATCTCAGGTAAGTGAGAACCCCTTCAAATTGTCTTTTCTGTGCCTTTGAGGTGACTATATTGGTCTTTGAGGTACTTCTTTACCATCTGGCACAAAGTATCCTAGCCTCACTTATGAAGTTCTCTGCCATGGACTGGAAACCATCTATTCTTTTAAGGATCCCTGGGCCTTTCCCTCAAGGAAAAGATTTCAAAGGACTGAGGGAATAGGTTTTAAAATGTTCTACATGGAGGGTTTGTTTTGTTGATTCATTTGAAAATTAAATAAAATTTTCCAAAAAAAAATGACATGAAATGTAGTCATCCAGATCATGTTTTTAAAACTACTCATTTTATAGTGCATCTAAATACAATTAATCTTTAAAATATGAATTTAGTGTTTGCTGGAGAAGGAATTCTTTTGGGCCTAGGAAACTGGCTTTAGGAGTTACAGTGGAAAAAAAATTCACTATATGCCTAAAAGTTTAAGAGAAAGCTCAGCTGGTAAACCAACATTTTTGTAAAAGTTGAAAAAAAATGTTGGTTTGGAGTGGCCTTGATTGAGACAGCATTTTTTAATCTAATGCTATTCTAAAGTTTGCTTTGAAAAATGCTTCAATGGCAATATTGTTCATAGATGTTAGAATTTCCTGAAATAATACAATAATATATGTACAGCCAGTATCATAATTGTAATGCTTTGCTATGATAGTTTAGTGTTTTGAAGTCTAAAACAGAGCAGATGTGTTTGAATCTTCTGAATAGTTCCTCCATCAGGCCTTCTTCTCCATACCACAGTCAATCATTATCTTCAGTTTTATGTTTCTCATTCCTAACACAATTTTAAACCACTTTTATGTATCTGAACTCATTTTGCATATTTTAAACCATGTTTACATCATCTCTGATGGTCCACATCGTTCTTCAGTTTGCTTTTATTTGACTGAACAGTCTTTTGAAATACATCTGGCAAGTAAATGCACCTCTTCACTTACGGTAACTTCTATATTGTGTTTTTTCTGTGACAATATCACAAGTTATAACAGTAGTATTGGTAGTCCCACAATGAAAATGTCTTAAGGTATTTTCAATTTATTATGAACACTGCACAATGCCACATTCTTAAATCACCTGTGCTGTGAATCTGTGAGTATTTCTGTCTATAATATGCAGGACAGATGTTACTAGGTCAAAATGGTATACAAATCTTCCATTATACTGGGAGATATGAATTTGCATTTCAGCCATTCATTTATTTGGGTTGATAACTTTCAGTGAAGTGTTTACTCTTCACAAGCCTCAATTTTTCCATCTCTAAAATTGTCAGGGTAAAAGCTTCTTGTTAGTAATAATAATTACTATTAGAATCTATTTTTCTCATTTTTCTGAAATGTTGTTAAGCTTCTATATATTATTACTTTATATAAAATAAGTGAAAATCATGAGAGAGAGAGAGAGAGAGAGAGAGAGAGAGAGAGAGAGAGAGATCATCATTACTGAGAGGCACTTGTATATCCATGTTATTGATTCCCAATTCAGAATGGTCAAGTTATAAAACCAGCCTAGAGGCCCATCAGATGATGGATGGGTAAAGGAAATGTGGATTTTATATAGTCATAAGAGTAAACTTACAATATTGGTAGAAAAATGGGTGGGACTATTAAGTGAAATAATCCTCACTCAGATAAATATTGGCATGTTTTATTTTATATGTGTGTGTGTGTGATTTTTACATATACACATATGTGTGTGTACACATATATATTGTGTATAGAAAGAAGATGTAAAAACAGGAGAAATCTAAAGAGAATCAGAGGGTAAGCAAGAAAAGGTAATGAAATATAAAGTGTAATATGACATTTAGCAAGAGAGGGGAATATTTATGGCAAGAAGAGAAATAGGGACACAAGGAAGGCAAATAACCACAAAGTACATTGTGCTTACAATTGCCATAATTGCCATGGGATGCATTACTTTTCATAATAACAACAAAAACTGAATTAGAATCATGTGTGGACATATGCATGCATATGTGGGCATGAGCACAGAGACACACAACACACACACACACACACACATACACACAACTCTTCATCAAAACCAAACCAAGTCAAAATTAAACAAAACAAAAAACTTGAACAGAAGTCCCCATGTAAAATGGCAGAATCTCATAAGTAACCCACCTCTATTTCATTTGTCTCCCTTAACAGAAAGAAATGGCTTTAGTTAGAGTAGGTTAGATGATGGAGGGTAATGAAGAAGGCTCTTGTACACTCACATTCTACAGATGACCTACTAATCCAGACTCTGTCTAAACCATGGGTGGAATTTGCAGAACGTTTTGGGTGGAGAAATTTTGTGCTATGTAGAATGTTCATCCTCGAGAGAATTGACAACAGCCTTACCAGAAGTAAATCCTCCAATCTTTATTATAGCTTATTAATGAGTTAGTGGGCTTTGGGCAGAAGGGTCTAGTTTCCTTTGGTTCAAAAGTTTCTATGAAGGGTTCTGATGAATCTATGCAATGGTCTAAAGTCAAAATAACATATGTAATCTTTGGCTGAATGAGCTCTCCTGTGGTGCTGTGGCAGTGACTTCTCTCTCCTTGTTTTCATATATAACTATTGGAAACATTCCTGTTGGGCCAAAATCTCTATATTTTGGAAACTTGGCATATAGTTGGATGGTGGCTGAAAGGGGCCATTTTATTTTCCTTTCAGAGAACAGTGGAAAAAGGCAAAGTGATGGTAAGAAATTCTTGTAAGTTTGTAGGACAAACCAACTTAATGTTGAATAAAATCCCATGCTATGATTTTCATGTCCATTTAGACATTTTTTCTTGATTACCCAATTTGAAATAGTTCCCAGCCACACAGGTAACTTTCTCTGCTAAAGATCAACATGTTTTTCTGCAAAAGGTCAGATAGTACTTCAAGCTATGCAGGTAATGCAGTCCCTGTTGTAACCACTGAACACACTACCATTCTCAAAAACATTCAGACAGATTTACGTGATTGACACATTATAGACTCCGGACTTGCTAGAATTCACACATGACTCAAAATGGGAGTCACTCCTACTTTTGACATTTGTCTAACAGTTGACCAAGCGTAAAAGACCAGTCTTAGCTGACAGGTCATTCAAAACCAAGCATTATCCTCTACTCAATTCACAGGCTGTAGTCTGGGGTTCTCTATTTTACTTACTTACTTTGTATTACTTGTTGTAAGAATTTAATTAAGTGTCGATATTACTGGGAACTGTCTTGTGCTCAATTCTAAGCTCTGGTTCTAGGAAAACAGTTATAGTATTTGCTCCATTTGTCCCTGTGTTCAACTAGACAGTCACTCAGTAAACGTGTGTTGGGTGAACAAACCTGTGACCTTCAGGCAAGGTTCTCTAAATGGAGTGATTGGTTGACTCTCTAAAGAAGCATGTCCTTTTGGAAATGTTTTATATATCATGTGTTTTCTCTCATTTATGGATCTTGGATCTTATATAAATATACAAAGTTCTACATGTATAATAAAAGATGAAAGTTGAATTGAAATTGCCCGAGTGAATCAATGGGAATAGTGGGGAATGCATGTGAAAGGGGCAATTGTGGTTAAAGTGTATGACATACATGTACAGAAATATCTTTTGAAAACTCTGTAACTCTGTGCTTGTGATATATGCCAGGAAAAGAATGTTTCAGGACTACAGAGAAGGCTCAGCAGCTCCAAGTATTTGCTGTTTTTCTAGGGTGTCTGACTTTGGTTTTCACCAACCATGCCAAACTCACTCCTACATACATCACCTTGGGGATCCAATTCTCTTTTCTGGCCTCCACAGATGCCCTCACATATGGCATACACACAATAAATAAATAAATAAGCAAATAAAGAAATAGACATGTAAGAAAAATAATGCTTGAAATTATTTATATACTATACAATTTACCATTAAAAAAGAGTACAGAAAATGTGTTTTACACTTTCAAGCTTAGATGGCCAAGCTTAACTCTTGGCTTCATGAATTACCATGAATTACTGCTTGTAATGAGTGAGTTAAAGACTCTGTCTGCATTTTCTAAACTTCAAAAAGAGGCCACATACAGTACCTCTTTCATAAGATTAATGATGAGGTTTCTGCATAAGTACTTCTACTTTCTTCCCAAAATCCAATCCCTGCTTCTTCTGCCCTGTGATGTACCTTGGCTGGTCCACATGCCAGTATCACACAATTGGTCTATCATCCTCTGGCTTCCACATGAATTCTATCCATGTGAGGAAAGACAAGAATAATAAGAATATTCCTTTTGTTCTTCTAGGGTCTAAAATACTAGCTGTTTCTAGAAGACAGGTATCCATCATGGTCTTAGAAATTTATAGGTGCTCAATAATGTACCTGGACTTATTACTGCATCTGATAGTTTTAGTCCTGGGTACAGGAAAGCTTCCATTATCAGCTCCAGCATACTAAAGCATGCTTCAGTGTTTTTTATAACCTGCCCATGGTGTTAAAATTGGTAATTCAAGGCTAGTGAGATTGCACAGGGGTTAAAGGGATTTGTTTCCAAGTCTGACGAATTGAGTTCAACTGCAGGAAGTCAAAGGCTGGAAGGAAAGAACAGATTCCTGAAAATTGTGCCCTGTCTTCCACACATGCACTGTGGAACGTGCATCTGTACACACACAGACACAGACACACAGACACACACACACAAGCATCATCATCACCATCAACATCAACACACACACATGGTAAAAGACTTTAGAATTCTGTCCTCCACAAGGTAAGTTTTGTGTCATTGATAGAAAGATAATTTTTCTCTCTTTTGCAAAATAGTAAGTCTAGTAATTTCATTAAAGCACATTTATTGAGTATCTATAATGCAAAAGAATATAAAGAAATATTCTGTAGGGGCCAGTGAAAGATAATACCAGACCTGAAGCAAAGCATCTTTAAGGTAAATAGGAAGGATAAACCTCACAAATGAGAACACAGAGAAGGCTCTGTAGGCAGGGTACTTCTTAAAGACCTGGTTAGTTCTGACACAAGCAAGCAGAAACAGGGCAGGCCTGTGTGAAGTCCATCTACAGATGCCCAGCCTGGGATTTCACAGGATTTTTTTCTAACATTGCCCTTGAATCAGAGACGGGCATCGCCCCAAAGACTGATTCATGGAGAGAATTTCTGACAGTGTGCCAGTAACTGGGGAGAAGTTTTTGAAGATGTAAAATTTTCACTAGCTAGTATTTTTTAACTACTTCGTAAATATTTGAAACATTAAAAATGATTATAGAGTGATAGCGATCATTCTGTTTTATCCTTGCCCCATTTCCAGAACAATCTTAATTTCCAGTTTTTCATGTCTATCAGAAAGGTTTAATTCACTGTTACATGTATACTAACAAACATGCTTTTTCCTTAACTTAGTGTTTGAGAATTTCAAACAGGAAAACAATGTGTGTTGCTCCAACACAGCCCCGGTCTCTCCTCTCTAAATCCTCCTCCCACCACTTTTCTCTCCCAAAGCCATGTACTCTTCTCTCATCCCACCTGAACCACTCAGTGCTTTTGGTAAGGGCAAGGGCCATCCACTGGAATCTGAGCAGCGGAACAGGAAGCCACATCGTGAATCAAATTGACTCTTTTTCTACCAGCAAACCTAAATTGCCAGTGGTTCCTCAGCTGGAAGTGGGACCTTGTGAGGATCTCCTTCATCCATGCTGGAATTTCAGTTTACTTGATTTTGAATGGGTCTTGTGCATGTAAAAGCATTTGGACTGATGCTCTCCAAGTTCTGAAGAAAAAAAAAAAATAGTTGCCAGCCCAGACTGCTATACCCAGCAAAACTGCCATAATCAGGAGAAGGGAAAACTATCCACAATAAAAGTAAGTTAGAGGGATTTATGACCAACAAGTCAGAACTACAGAGGATATTCGAAGGGAAGATAAACATAACCTAGAGATGACGGGGGGGGGCGAGATGACAATGTTAGATCATAGATGAAACAAAGGAGGACTAAGAAAATGAAACCACCCTCCTCCACCCAGCAATGCCTGAGGCAGGTAGAAGAGATAGCCCTGAGGTCAGAAGGGTAGGAGAGCTGCCCCTGCTCGCCACGAACTGCCCCACTCAGGAAAGCGGGCCCTGCACCTCACCTGGGCAGCACAAGAGAGACAATCCTGTTGGCAGAGAAATGGGTGAACCAGTCCCAAGTTGTGAGCATGGGAGAACTCTCCCTATTACTCATCTGTCATGTGGCAGCATGGGCAGGGGAGAAATCCCCCCACCCCGCACCCCACCCCATACCTCACCCCACTCCCCACCCTACACCCCACATCCCCCACCTATCAAGCCTGAGGCAGGTGGGAGAGCTGGCCCCGAGGTTATAAGGGTCTGAGAGCTAGCCTTGTCCCCCATCTGCTGCAGCACTCAGGAGAGCGGTCCCTACTCCACACCTGGGCAATACAGCAGAGACAGCCCTGAAGGTGGTGTGGGAGATCTGACCCTGAAGACATGAAAGCAGGAGAACTGGCCCCTTCCCCTTGCTCACCTATGAAAAAACGTGAACTCACCAAGACAATGCAGGAGAGGTCATCCTGGTGGTGAGGACAAGAGGGAGCTGGTGAACTGACCAATCCTGCAACTACCCAGGCGCAGCACCAGGTTATGTCCACCCCAACATCCACCACATCTGTGATCTGCTGGAGCACATGAAGGGACTGGTCCTGCAGACCCAAAGCTGCAGGATTTCCACAACACAGGGCAATAGCAGGATAAACAAAAGGAGTCCTAGTGAGGGCCCAGCATTGATAGTGCAGCAGAAAACAGAGGCCTCAAACCAGACCAATGACTCTTTGCAATGAACATAGCAGGTAAAGATATATGGACAAAAGTGACTGACTGATATATGGACTGTGTTACTGACTGTCACAATACAGCTTCCATGATGAATTTTTTTTTTCTTTCTTATTTCTCTTAGATTTTATTGGAGGGGGAGCTGTAAGGACAGAGGACAGATACTGGAAATGAATGGGACTGAGATGCACGATGTGAAAGACAAAAGGATAAATAAAAAGAAAGTTTTGAAAAAAGGAAAATGAACCCAATAATATATACAGCTTTCTTTAACAAATCCAAGCAAATAAATTATAGTGCAACTTGCTTTTTTTTCCAGTAATGAGATTATTACAAATGTCTCCTCTGTAAAGCTCCCCCTATTATGGATGTATATAACACACCCAAATGGATTCCTATTGGTACGCTGTGTTTTGAAACTTTTATTATTACCACTACATTACCAAAAAATTCTATGGTGTGTTAACTCTTTCTATAAGTGCTTGTTTTCTGAAGAATAAGAGTGAAATGATGGATAGTCGACATTGTAGGAAACTGTGTATTTAGTATACTGGTAGATATCACCTAACCAGTTACCAGTTAATCCATTCACTAATGGTGTAGGGACAAGAACCCCTGGGTCACTGGTTTGTCAATATTAAAACATGCTTCTTCACTTCCACTCAATAGGGCAAAAATACTTTGATCTATTAATTTTTATCAAGTTTTGAGGAAACTAAATAACTTTATGATAAAACGACATTTGTATTTGTTTCAATTTCTGTAGAACATTATTTGTCTGATTTATACTAAGCTCTCTCTCTCTCTTTCTCTCTCTCTCTCTCTCTCTCTCTCTCTCTCTCTCTCTCTCTCTCTGTGTGTGTGTGTGTGTGTGTGTGTGTGTGTGTGTGTGTGTGTGTGTGAATGTATGTATGCATGTCATGGCATATGTGTGGAGGTCAGAAAATTATTTGTGGGAATCGGTTCTCTCCACTCAGTCTACAGGTCCCAGGAATTAAACTCAGGTCATCAAGCTTGACACCAAGTACTTTCATCTGCTGAGCTATCTTGCTGGCCCAATGCCTTATTTTTAATTTTACTTATAAAATTTACTTATAAGACAGTTTTATTCATTAAAGATTTTAGTACTTTTTCTATCATATATGCTGCCAATATTTTTCTACCTGTCTATATAGACTAATTTTATATCTCTTAATAAAAAGGAAATTTTAAAATCTAATGAGGATGTATTTATCAGCATTTGAATAATTTGATATGATTTATCTTTCATAGAAAGGACAGGGCTTGAATATTGTAAGAAAAAAATTATTTTCATTTGGATCCAGTTTCCATGTTAATATTAATTGGTTCTTTTGTTGATGGGTTGTTCCAGCACCAATTATTGAATATTCTGTCTTTAACACACTGATTTAGAATGCTAACATTATCATAATCTGAATACGCATATTATTTGAGTTTCATTCAAGACTCTACCCCATCCTTTGAAATTACTATTCAGGCACTAATACGAAGTGCTATTACTTATAAAAGTTACATAATAATAGGCAATAATGTAGCCTGCTTCCTTATCTTTATTTTAATTTTTTTAGAGAATGGTCTTTATTTGAACTATAAATTCAACAGCCCTAGCTTCATAAAAAGAGGTAATTTTATTGGAAGTACATTCGATTTATAAATCAATGTGGTATAAATTAACATCTTTATAGTCTTGCATTAGCTTAACTGAATGGAGCATGAATTTTCATTATTTCCAACAGTATCTTAGGCATCTTAAGTTTTTCAAGTATTTTTTTTTTTTTTTTTTTTAAGTAGTGAGATGATTCCAAATGTGTCCTTTTACAAAGTTTCCCTCACTATGGTTGGGGGATGGTAAAATACACTGTAACCATTTCTTATCCATGCAGGGTTATGTGTCTTCCAAAGCTTTTGCCAGAAAATATGAGGTATTTCACTCTGCACAGGAGCTGCTTGTTTATCTGCAAAAGTAACGATTGGGAGTCTTTTAAAAACATTTTCATTCGTGTATATCAAGTACATATCTACTCCTCTTTCCAGGCCTGCATTTCTTACTTTCTAGCTTTTCTTGAGTGCTGCTCTTTTCCTTCTTCAAGGAACAAGTACTTTCGTTGTGAAAATGGGGGAGACAAAGTAAATGCTTCTAATGTTTCCTTGCTAAAAATGTCTCCATTATTTTTAGTAGCTTCCCTTGGGGTTTCCCATCTTGTGAAATTCTACAGATATGTGTAAATGATTGACAATTTTCCTTTTCTCTTAGACTTCTTAGCCTCATAAATGTATCCTGCCTCAATTTATTGGAAAGAAACACTCACAGTATATTAGTAAATAGCAAATATAATCAGCTTTTGTATTTAAGTTACTTGAAATTTTTTGTCTCATGATTAGATGTGTTCTGATATACATCTGCCAGTTATCAAATATGCATTCAAACATGTCATTGTATTTTTTAACGTCTTTATTAGCACTATGGGAATAATATTTTCTCCCTTTACCTATACTTTATATGAAAAATGCATTGATGCATTAAATTACTTGAATGAGTCACAACCTGGCTGTTGTCTCTACATCTTTCAGTATGCTGATGAACTATTTCCTAAACTATTTTAGAAATTTTGCCTCCAAAACCACAAATAAAATCCATCAATAACTTCATTTTATTTTACTGCCTTTGTTAAATATGGTAAAAAAAATACTTTCCTATTTTTGCAGAATACATAGAAGCTTTCATCTTTATGATTTCAACAGACTAGACAGTGTTTCATATATTTGGTTTCTGAAGTAAATCAGTATTATTGATATTTTTAGTTACTTTTGACAAGGTACCTAGTGTCTCTCTCTTTAATTTTAAATTTTACATGTACAGGTATGTTTCTCCGTGTGTATGTCTGTGTACCATATGCATGCCTGGTGCCCACAGAAGACAGAAAACAGTAGCAAATACACTGTAACTGGAGTTATAGATGGTTGTGAGCAACCATGTGGGTGCCAGAGAATTGAACCTGGGCCCTCTGGACGAATAGTAAATGTTGTTAATGGCTCAGCCGCATCTCCAGCCCCTGCTTAGTGTCTCTTACTGCATCTAATGTATTTTCAAGACTATTGAGTTGATAGCCAAGGTTTTTATTTACTTATATAAATTTAGAAAGTGCTATTTCATACATTATTTACCCCAGCTGTTTGTTATATTTATTTATTCTTTTTCATTTACTCCATTTTTGTGTAGATATGAAGCTATAGGTAATTTAAGATATTTTTCAAAGGAAAGACACTTGACCTTGTTTTGTTTTGTTTTGCTTTTTGGTTTGCTTGTTTTAGCTTTGACCTTTTTCATAATTCTCACAAATATATTTCACAAGTTGATATGCTGGGAATAATTCACATAATACGCTATTAATCTTAATTCATTGACAGCTTCAATTGGGCCCAACAGTAAGGAGGCATCCAACTTGATGTTTGATACCTGCGGGATTTATTCCAGTCAATGTGACTGAGTAACTGAAGCATGAGAACAGTTTACAGAATGCTGAGTAAAGAAAGACAGGTACTCTCAACCACAATGTAGCAGGATAGATCTAAATCCAGGAGTTTGAGACATCAAGATAGGCATTAGCTAATTAGAATTACATACAGTTTTATTTTATTATTTTATTTTTTAAGACAGAGTCTTACTATGTAGCCCTGACTGGCCTGGAAGATATATTCCCGGTACATATACTTTCTGAATCCTAAGATATGAGAGAGTTTTTTTTTGACCCTTTAACAAAGACTCTCACATACACAATAACATGTTGGTTTGATATTGAATTCTTGAATCAAAATCTGTGTCCTTCTAGGTGCCATGATTTTCTAGAAATATCCCAAATCACCCTGATTTATGTTCTCCCAACTCATCTAATTTTTTTACATTATTTTACATCAGAAATAATTCATTTTCAATATCTTGAAATCACAAAATATTTCTTGATATATTGTTGGTTTTCTTAGTTTTGATGTAGGAATGCTACAGTCTTCCTGTCTATGGATTTTGATGTTCTTCATCTCAGAAAGTAATATATTATCTCTTTAACAAGCATTTTCTTTCTTTGGGTGCTTTGATTTTGTTGTCTGCTGTTTTTTCCTTCGAAAGTATGGAAGCATGGCTAGTGACGGTACTCTCCCATTTTAAAGGCAGTAGATATTGGATAAAGCATGCCTGACTCAGGGCTGAACTCACTGAAGGTAAGCAACATTGCCCAAAGTCTTGCTATATGAACAGAATGCATGTATTATAAGGTAAAGCTAATGATTCTGTCAGCCCAGTGAGTCAGGTATAACATTATCACTCAGGAATACAGAGCGTTGTTTAAAAAATAAAGAAAGTAAAAGCTATAGATAAAAGACAGAAAGACTCGAAGACAATGATCCAGTCTACAAATGAGCAGTCCACAGAAGAGCAAAATGGGGACAATGTGGAGAACAGGAAATATGTCTGTTTTGATGGCTGAAAAAATTCCAGAATTCAGGTAAAAATACATCCACACCAAAAGGATAAAACCTATCAAACAGATTCAGTGTCTCATATCCTATAAATATTTACATGAATCTGCAAGATACAAACACAAACAGAGTCACAGACAAAATATTCACAGGCTTGTTGTTAGTCTGACAGAAGACACTTGAGCTGGGGCAAGAAAATCAAGAGACAGCATTTTCATATCTTCTTTATTTATAAAATTTTATAAAGTCAGGATTCCTTTCATTTTATTAAATACCCATCTTCATTTTCTTAAGAGCTAAGTTGTATTTTTAAAAATTCTCTGCTTTGAGAGCATATTTTATGCTAGGTAAGTGAATTTCTTGCCAACTTTAAAATGAAACCAAATTTCACAGCTCCTCCAAAAAATATTAGGACTTTATTCTATCAAAAAGAAAGAAAGAAAGAAAAAGGAAAATTTGCAACAGAATTGCATCATCAGTGTTCAATATGGCTACCTCACACAGGGACACAAGCATGAATCAATAAACTGTATAGGATTTCCTCAAAACATAATACAATTATCATCTTGTATAACCTGTAATAACCAAAAATATCTTAAAATTTCCTTACATTTCTTTTCAAAACTCAAACATTGAACACAATAATATGTTGGCCCTGGGCAGTAAAATGGTACACACACAGCTAAGAAACAGTGACTTTCTTCAGTTACTATTTTGTTGGATCATTGAAGTAATGAGCAGATAACTAGTCCAGAGTCTCATTTTATTTTTGATAATACTTGTTAGATTCATTTATCCATGTTTTTCCTAGCAGGGTATTTCTATGGATTGAATACCCAGTAAACCACCGTGCAGTCTAACTTGAAAAGAGCAATAGGGTAGGAATGTTTTAATAACAAAACAACATCAAGGAAATGGCAACTGGCATCTACTAGAATCTGATTACAAACCAGGCACTTCATGGGATATTCCCAACATAACTTCTGTAACAACCTTATATATCTTCTTAACCCATCAATAAATGCAAAGTTTGCAGTGGTTTTATGCATGTACTCTTTCTATTTCATTGACCCACAATTAAAATCCATGCATCATTTTATCTTGCCTTCCTTCAACAGATATTTACTGACTGTCTCACATGTTAGGCTCTGTGTTATATGCTGCACATGCAACATGAATAAATTATATGTGCTGACTTCCTTATATTTTAGTGGAGGAGATGACAATACACACACAAAAAAATAAATGAATAAATAAACAATGAAATTACTGAAAAGAGGTAACAATTTGAAAGAAAAATAAGAAAGAATATAAAGAGAGTATCGGGGGCTTCTGCTATATGAAGAACATTGAAACAGATCTCAGGCTTGACGAATCAGCAATCTGATGAGCAGTTGAAGAACCCAAGAAAATAGCATGTGAAAAGGCTGTACTTTGGGAGATGGCTTTTGTCCATAAGAAATAAATGAGAGACTTGATTGGAGGAAAGAAGCCAAGGAGTGGCTCAGTCTAGGATGAGAAAGACAGTAGATCATTTGGTACTTTGTAGGCCTTAACAAATTTGTACACATATATGAATACAAACACTCATACACACACACACACACACACACACACACACACACACTATATAAATATATATAAAACTATACAAGTGTATTATATATGTATATATGATTCTCATAAAAATTGGTGTTCACTACAGATTTGACTGACCAGAGTGACATAATATAATTAATGTTTTATGAAGCTTTACAACTTCATCAATTTAGAAAATAGATTCTAGGCAGGTAAGTTATAGAGATGTTGCCTTTCTTAGACCTTTGCAGTACCAGTCTGGAATACTGTAGAGAAATATGCAGAACAATGTGATTTCTTGATATATACAGTTCAAATACCTCTAGTCTACTCCACTTTGCTCAGTCAGCTCCAATCAACACCTTTCATGTATGTGAATCACAGATCTAAGCATTGAAAAGATACAATGATGCTTCACCAAAAAAAGCAAGCAATGAATTTGAAATGGCAAATTCAGGCAAGAGAAAGGCTGGTCGTCCAGATGCATTTCCTCCCATATAACTCTCAAGAGAGATCTTCTGAAGCACTTAAGAACCAATTAGACATATCTGAGAACATTTGCTCCCTTTGTTTGGCACCTGTGGAAAACATAGCCTGACTGTACTTTGGGATGGTTTTCCTTACACTATTTTTTTTTCCAGTAAATCTACAGTATAGCAAACTATAAGCACAAAGAATGTTCCTGAGCTAATCCAAAACTAGTTCCAAGAATTATATTATTGAGAGTAAACGGGTTCATGAGAGAACTTAAAAACATTGTTTAGCCAACCTTTTTAACTTTTACAAAGCATGTATGTATTTATTTGTGAGCATGTATGTCTGAACATGTAGAGGCCACAGGTCAATGTCAAGTGTCTTCTTCTGTGGCTCTCTACTGTACATTTTAAGACAGGGTCTCTCACTGATCCTGGAATCCATCAGTCTCCCTTACTCTAGTGATTGGTTAGAAATAAGTACCACTTCACCTGGCTTTTTCATGGGTACTATGGGTCAGATCACGTACCCAAAGTACAATAAGCACTTTACCCACTGGGTCATATATCCCCACCCCTGTATCCAATCCTATGGCAACCCAAAGAGTTAATAAAATAAGCATATGGATGATAATATAGTTGACAACCCCTAGCCATTATTGACACCCAAATGCAATCTTCATGTTTTTATATTATTTTTACCCCTAGATACTAGATATATGTCTCCTGAGACAAAGACATTTTCCTTTAATTTAGATATGTCTCAAAGAAATTCTGGGTGAGTCAAATAATTTCCAGTTTAGAAAATTATCATCTCACCATAGGCAGAACAAGAGAAAAGAGCACTGATGCCATTTCCCCATCCTCTCTGAATGAGCATGAATTTCCCTGCTTTTAAGGTGTCTCAGCCTGTGTAGTGGTTGTTTTGGTGTAAATGAGAGGCAGCATGCTTTGGAAATGAAATGGACAGGAGAAGTACATCTGGAAAGACAAAATCTATCTACATAGACAACTTAAGAACATGCCTCGGCTGCTTAAAAGAATCCGAGACATTTATTTCACTTATGCATCTGCAAACTGGTGAGGTGAGGGGTATCATCTAGAACAGCTAGCCCAAGAGCTTCAGACCCTGCTTTCAAGATGATTCACTTGCACAGCTGGTGAGGTGTGACTCGTTAGCACCTGTGGGCAATGCTCCCCTTCTATGTGGTGATCTTCAGCAGTATGCTGGCTCTAATCCAAGAAAATAGTGCAGCGTGTACACATTTCAGCCATCTAGCTTCTAAGATCACAAAGAAGCAACTGAATTGAGTCTGTTAGTCTAAGCCTGCATTGGTCCACACAGTTTCTACTACCCAATGAAGTCATTAGAATTTAAGTAAAATCAAGTGATGTTAAAATCTAACCACATAGCATGACCAGTGACCATAGTCTTAGCACTGCAGACAAAGCATTGCCATTGGTGAAGAAAAGTCTAGTAAACAGCACTCATTCAGAAAGTCACAAAAAGTCACTCAGGTTCAAGACAAGACTCATAGTCCATGGCTTGCTAGAGAAGGTGGCAACTTAATACTTTTGACAAGGAGGTGGGGTGGGGGGAGATGGTAGGCATCACTAGGAAACAGGATCCTCTTGTAATTTTATTGTTAAAAAATGGCATAAGGGACAACTGTCTCACACTGGTAATGTATATTACAGCCTAAGTCATATACAGACTATGGCTCAGCAATTCTACAAGGTGTATACCAATGGAAACATTTCTAGCATAGACAAAAGAGTGAGAATGATCATAGCAGTAGGATTTGCAATAGCTCCAAATTGGAAACCATTTAGAAGATAGACATTTCATCAGTAGCAAATGGGTGAAGTCTTGACTCAGATATACCTTAACTGTGGTTCCTGTGAAAGTATCAAGACTTCTCAAAGTTTCCCTTTTTTGAACTCTAAAATAAGGTAATTTGGTCCTTCTTAGACTGTTGTGAAAAGTAATGAAAATCACATGGGCTAAAAGTTCCTCGTATGCTATTAAAACTCTACCAGAGCCTCTTTGTAAAGATGCCTCACTTTGAAGACAGTGTGTGACATGTCAAAGGTACTCAAGTTGAATGAATAAATTAGTAAGTGAATGAATGGATGCGATTTCTTCTCTTGCTTTTACATGTAAATTGACCATGGCAATGAGATGCTATCCTGTATTTAAAAATCGCACTGCTCCCCTCAGAAACTCTTGACAATTATTGAGTCCATACTTGGCAAGATAGTGTTGGAATTTTTGAAAACTAAAGAGGGAGAATAGTTGTACGTCTAATAAGCATCTAGTGGCTTACCTCTGATCTGGTATTGCAGCTGGGAATCTCTTGAGAAAACACCACCCACATAAAATTCCAGTGCTTTAAGTTTTCCGCGAGGGAGGGAGACCACAAGTATGGCCTTCCTGTTGGAATTTCGGGGCTTCCACTCAGGTCCAAACCAGAAGCAGGAAGCTCAGTGCTTGCTGAGCAAGAAAGTGGAATGGATTTGCAAACACGGCCGCTCAGGGCTTGCACATAGGTAGTTCTTCCTTTGTCTATCATTCTCTGTCCTACTAATGGTCCCAACCTGCCAAAAAGGAATGTTCATCTTAATGGCATGTAGCCAAACTGTCTCAGTTATTCTCAGTATGCAGAAATTCAAACACAGGTGTCTCTGTCTAATTGCAAGTCTCTTGTTCTTGAATATTAGCATTGTTATTAGTTTAGACCTAGGGTGAGAGATAAGTATGCTGTTGAGAATGGAAGACGGAGAAATATAAACTTAAAATATCTTATTCAAAACTGAAAGGAATCTGTGCTTTTATCAGACTGAAGAAAGGATTAATGGATTTTCTTTTTTACATGTCCTTTTCTAATTTGGCTTTCTAGGTTAAGTGAACATGGAGGAAGCCATAACCAAATGCCACAGAAAAGACCAAAATGAGTATTCTAGGAGGACAGAACAGCATGAGTGAAAATATGAAAAAGAGAGCAAGTGGGAACTTTTGTTGGGAAAATAACTTTTGCTTTTACCTAAAGTGTATGAGAAAACAAGAAGCAAACATAGCTTATTAAGCACATACTATGAGGTTAATCCTGTTCTATGCACCTCATTTATTTTATTTAGTTCTTTTGTGTGGGGTTCCCGTGACCCCACCCAAGAATTAGGCCCACCACCCAAGAATTAGGCCCACTACCCGCATCAGACCCTGATTGAGGAGGGGTAGTGCCACCAGCCCATCACCCAGCCACCCAGCCTCCGGGTACCCAGAGACAATCAGATGCAGTGGGGAGCCATGTTAAGCAGGAACTCTCCTTTATTAAATACCAGCACACTCTTTATAAAGCACCAAACCACAAGCCAGCTTTCTTTCTACCGATCACAACAAAGGTCAGGTATCCAAGAGCCTCAAGCCTCTCAAGCATAGCTCAGCATGATGATCACAAGGAGGCCATGCACCTACATCATCTCTCCTGATCCCAAGAGCTAATCATAATTTTTGGTAAACAAGTTAGGTCCCTGCCCAGCTCACTTCCTCTTAGCGCCATCTTTGGCTTTTGCAGCCCGACATGTGCTAGGCATACCCACACTTTTGGTTAATCAGAGAAATTAAGGTAACTTCAAAAGACCAAAGAGCTACAAAACAGTGAGGCCGTATTTCTATGTTTGTCCTGGCCTGTTTCAAGGGTGGTGACTTCGACTACAAGACATCAAACTCACAGAACACTTCCGGGTAGGTGGAGGAGGGTTTTAATAGACAAGTTGGCGTCTTTCATTTTTAGAGCGAGTTTGAAGCAGGATTCCAGTGAAGTAGAGACAGACGACACTAGGGCTTTGTCACAATGAAGATCACAGACTGTCCAGGCTGGAGGGTGAGTTCCCCAGAGTCTCAGGTCCTTAGGTAGCAAAGGCTGTTCATTTGTTTGCAAAGTACTCAGTGGCAGTGAGTGGAAGCTGCCTCCAGCTTTCATTATATACACCCCCAACTGGAGCGAAGGCCCTAACCATAACAAGGTCATTGTCAGAAGCAGAACTAGAATTGAAATGAGCTCAAGGTCACTTAGATTCTAATTACACTGGTGTCACTTCTTGCTGATCTTTACCTAAGCATCCTGCCTCCCAACTCCAGTGTTTCTCTAGGTACATCAGAAAACAGACAAATTCATTATCTTCTTCCGTCGGGAAGAATTTATCTATTTGGATAAAAATATAATAAAAAAATTGTCTCCCAGCATTTTTGTATTCCTTACAATGCATATGCTATATGTTTCCTATTGAGCAAGCCTTTTTAAATGGCCTTCACTCACTGCCCTTGCTCATCTTGCCATCACTATAGCACTCCATTCTGTTCTCATGATCCTCTGTGCATTCTGCCTTCAGGGAAAAAGATAGCCTTGAGATCAGGAATCGCCTCTTTTAAAAAACACCCTGAATGCATTACATTTACTTTCGGTTACTTCCAACGTTCAATATCATGCATATTTATGACTCTGTTTTCCTAGGAATGGAGTTACCTTTATCTAACATTTTAAACCCTTGGAATTTTTCTTCCCCCAAAATATTCTTAAACAGTCCCAGTAAAGAATTTAAATACTCTCATGATGCTCTTTAAAATGGTTAGTGAAGGTTAGAGGATTTTACGATTTGACATAAAGGGGGACACAGTTGTTCTGGAGGCAGGTGACTTTAGTGCAGGATATGCATGCTGCTTTCAAACTGACCTGCTCTTCGTCCTCTGTGATGCTATGTCATACATTACCAATGAGCTTGCTGGTGGGCTTAGAGGTCAGGTGGCACTTTTAAATAATGGAAAGTTGAAATAGAGAAAAAAACACAGTAGTTGTGTACTCTGCCTCCACCTCAGGGAGGTATTACCACTGATAGTATAACCCCTCTTTTCTGAAGCTGGCTCTCATTCCTTTCTCAATAGTTCAACCACTCTGATCCAAGCTCCCATGTGGTGGCCCCATCACACTTGATTCCTACCTGCCTGGCTGCCTAAGCTTCTGCATCCTGATGTGCAGCTTCTCTCTGTGTCTCTAACAATGCTCCTGCCGCTGTTGCTTGCTAGATGCCTGATGATCTCCTATTTATATACATAGATTTTTAGACATACTTTAAAAAATGGTGACTTCTACTTTATGCAGAATGAACACCCTATAATAGCATCAAATGACCTTTGCTGAACTTGTATCTATAAAAAAGCACAAATATGTTTTTCTTTTATTTCTTCATCCTTAATCTACATTTAGATGATAATTGATTGATTCTACCTTCCAAATGCTTTCTTTCTCTCTTTCAGTATAGTTTTTAAAAGTGACTGGTCTAAAACCTAATTGACTGAAATGATCAGCTTTACCACAGTTCACTGCACTCACTCAGAAAGCTACTCTTAGAGGCAATTTGGCAGAGCTGTCCTTTGAAACTAACATTTTCTAAGTATTCTTCTAAATTACAGTTGGGCCGTAAATACAACAGGTTAAACGAAGGCAGCTGAGAAATTATGTAGGTGAAAAATTACAAGGATGGAATCTTTCTATTCGGCCATGTAAAGATTTAATCTGTCAGATTAAAAAAAAAAAACAACCAAACCTGGTGATTATGTCAAGATAACAGCTTGGAGAATGTTCAGAGATGGGTTTCCCAGGGTGTTTCAAGGGATGGGTCTGTGGGCTAGAGAGGCAGGTGTTTCTCAGTGGGAGCATAGAGGCATCCTTGATACCAGTACTGGGCCAGCTGTGAGTTTATCTGTGGCATCTAGCTTTCAAGGAAGGGTTCCCCACAGTCTGCCCAAAAGAAATCGATGAATGAAGTGGTAATTGCACTACACTCCACCTTGACAAGAGGAAAATGAAAGAAATACGAAACAAAAGGTGAGGCCAGGAAGCCTGACAATACAGCAAAGTACTATTGAGTCATCTAGAGAGAAGTAGAATACACTAAAGTATACACCACTCTGGAATCTGTGGATACCCAATGATAGAACGTGGGTGTTTGGGATCTTTCATGATTGAGTTCCCTTTTACGTCTTTGTTATCACTACCAATTCCACTCCCATAAATAAAATTCTTCACTAGCCACACATTTCCTTGAGATCAGTTCCCAAGTCCTCAGGTACCAAGACCCTCTGTGAGGGTTCCTTTATGCATCCTATGTACATGTCGTGTTCTCAGGCTTTGTCACACAAAAGCTTTTTCTCTTCCTTTACTAATTCCCAGCTCTACTTTGCAAAAGTCTGATGAAAGTACTGAAAGGAAAGTAAGTTCCACAAATTTCTTACATGATTCAGGGGATCCACAGCAAACAAGATGCTGAACTGTCTGTTATGACATAGCCTCTGAGTCTCATAGCAGAAATTCCATAACACACTAGTGGGTAAAAGGGCTTCATAACGGCTTGTCCAGTTGAAGGTAAAACTTAATACAGACGGAGCAGCAGGGAGAGAATCTGGAAATGGGAATGCTGTGGGAGTGATTTTTGGAGGAAACAATTTGCTATGGGAAATGAGTATAGATTACTTATTTTTCTATGCAGAAACCAATCCCATTGCACATTGGCCAATTGTTCTGTCACTAAGATACATCTACAGCCTCTAGATTATTTTTAAAATAGAGTTTCACTGAGGAGGATAGAAATATGAGGAGTTAAAAAAACCCTCTTTAACCCGAATGTGCCAATGAACCACCAGTGTGTGTTTGGAAACACACACAGGCAGTTCACATAAGCATTCACAGTGAACCCAGGACCCTGTGGTTTGATTAAAAAAAATCAACATCTCAGCCCAGAGAAGTACACTTGCTGTTATAGAGGAGTGGTCCCCAAACACCAAGCACAGGTCACTGGATGATTTTGGAAAGCCTCATAAGCAAAGAACATTTACCTGTTTTAAAGGAAAAAGTCCAAAGAAGACTAACATTTTGTGACAGGTGACTAAATCATACTTCATATCCACAAATGAGATATGTTTAGAACATAAGCTGATCTTTGGCCAAACTACTTAATGTCACAAAAGAAGAACTGACTAGCATTGAGGAAAGCCATGGTGGCACATAAGGCCTGAACTTTACTTTCTTGTCCTTTATGGAAGTGTCTCCCAACTCTGCTGTGATGTCCCTAGGATTCCTGTTTGTTTCCTTTTCTATACAAAGATAGAGACAACTTCACAAGTTCTCCTCCAGTTTTCTACAGGAGTATTTTTTGACTTACACTTCTCTGTAGAACATTGTACTCACCTGTCACTCACATCGCCCCACCCAGGTTCTAATTGATGTCTCATTTTTCATTCTGTCCTTAAGTAACTTCTCTTCAGAGAGGTGCCTCATGACCTACTAAAAGCAAATCCACAGAGCTAGTTCCTCATTCCTAGACACTGAATCCTAAATATCCTCTTGCTACCTTGCACTATCTTCTAACCTGATGTCACTTTTTTTTGTTTGCCTGCTCCAGTCTGTCTCAGGAGCACAGAATGTGCACTCTGTAGCAGCAGGGAACTTTGGCTCCTTTGGATCCCCAGAGACAGTGTTTAGCTTACTTACCACTTACCTGGCATCATGCCTGGCTCCATGGAGAAAATTATGAATGACTGAGTGCTGGCCCACTTTGGCCTTACTTGCCAAAGGAGAATGGCATTGTGATATCAACATAATCTGAAGCCAGCATCTCTCAATTTCTATTTCAAGAGGACTCTTATGAGATTATTTTTTTTTCTGTAAGTCCTGTTGTGGAAACTCGAAGAGCAGAGAAAATTCAGAACTCTTCCAAATTTGAAAGTGACAGAAAGGGAGAATGTGGAAGCCAAAACCAGAGACAATATTCAGGATTTACATGCAAGGTTGTATTGCAATATCCTTGCAGAAGAACATGAATCCAGGATTGGGTTTGCTGACTCAGGATGTCTTTCCACCCACAAAAGCTACTGTATTGCTAACCTAACAAGAATGGTTGGTAGACTGACTAATGGAAAGACAGTAAAAAGTAATGTAGAGGGTTAGAAGTAGCTCATGTCGATGACAATGAAAAGGAGAAAACTGAAGTGAGAAGTTAATCTATGACCTTGAAACTTGGAGGTCATATCCACCCTCTCCTCTCATCACAGTCCTCTGTTTTACTTAGACTTCGTCTCTCTTATTCCCGGACCTTCTTCGATCCTGTTGCCTTCACCTCTATAGGTAACACTTTCATCATTTCTCTTTGAAACTATTGCAAGAGGTTTTTTCTCAGTCTCCTACTCACTTCAGCTTCCTTACCAGAGAAAATGTGAGATGTCTCAAATGAGAACTTAAATTGACAGTTTGGGTGGTGCAAAAGTCCTGCTTTACATGTTGAAAAGTATTAACTTTGAGTTAGGTCTTTAAAATGCATAAAGAGTGAAGAAGCTGTGACTGCTTCCACTTCTTTTCCTGTCTATTTTCTTTTGTGGCTTTCAAAAATATGTTTAAATGGTTTTAGTTACTGCATTCCAAATACTTATCCTTATGCTCATAGATAAGTATAGCTCTCATCCATCACCAAAGAAGCTTCTTTTTGATTCAGACAGAAACCATTAGAGAAAGCCACAGCTGCTCAAAATGCAAAGAAAAAAGTGATAGTTGAGTTCCCAGTCCTAGTTGATATATCTACAACACAACCACTATACCTAAGGCTCAGGGAACATCTCAGAAAAGGGGCAGAAAGGTTGCAAGAGCTGGAGGACCAAGATACCAGAGGTGAGACATTTGACAGGGGCACTATACACAGGAAATCTCAACAATACAGTTGCCAAACAGGCCTTGAAAAATGACAATACCAATTGGCCTGTCAGTTTGGATGGGGCAATATCTCAAGGCTCCATCCCAGGATGAAGCACTCTAGGCAATGAATGGCTGTGCAGAGAGGAAGAACCAGTCTTTTCCAAAGACATATCATTATCTAGTCCTAAGAAGCCAGCCCTAAACACAGAATGAAAATGAACCCATCAACCCATTCATTTGTATTTATAAATTTGTGTGTGTTTTGTTGTGTGTGTGTATGTGCCAATAATAATAAAAAAGTAAAAGGAAGGCCATGAGTGTAAGAAGGAATGAGTGGGGCAGCAGAGGAGTTGGATGGAGAAGACTGAGGGGAAAATGATATAAATATGAAATTCTCAGAGTAATATATGAAAATTTCAGAAAATAAATACTCTAACTTTAAAAAATGGTATTAGTTTCAGACATGGTGGCATGTACCTGAAACCCCATCACTCAGGAGAACTACTACAAGTTCACAGCCACCTTATTCTACAGCAGGTTACAGGCTAACCAAGGCTACATAGTGAGTACCTGTCTCCAGCTGACTTTCAAGCAACCATAATTTGTAAATCTCTGTAGGTGTGTGATTTCTGAATATCACTCAAAATGATGCTGTATTCATCATTTCTTTTTTTCTTTTTTTTCTGTTTCTTTATTTTTTCTTTTACTATAATATTCAGTTCTACATAACAGCCACAGATTACCCAGTTCTCCCCCTTCCTGCCCCCACTTCCCCCCAGCCCACCCCCCATTCCCACCACCTCCAGATCAAGGCCACCCCCCAAGGATTGAGATCGACCTGATAGACTCAGTCCAGGCAGGTCCAGTCCCCTCCTCCCAGACTGAGCCAAGCGTCCCTGCATAAGTCCCAGGTTTCAAACAGCTATCTCATGCAGCGAGCCCAGGACCTGGTACCACTGCCTAGATGCCTCCCAAACAGATCAAGCCAATCAACTGTCTCACCTATTCAGAGGGCCTGATCCAGTTGGGGGCCCCTCAGCCTTTGGTTCATAGTTCATGTGTTTCCATTCGTTTGGCTATTTGTCATCATTGTCTAATCAAAGGCTGATATTTGCTTTCTTGAAGATGCTTGTTGGCTTCTTAATTCTTTATTTTCTTCTGAAAACTATCACGAGGACCCATAGGTGTAGGAGATTTTAAAAACGCTGATTTAAATAGGTACACAGTTTATACTAGGTAAGGTACATTTAATTAATTTTCAAGTGATTAATTAGACCAAGACATGTTTATTCATTCCAACACTGAATGGAAAGAGAGAGACAGAGACAGAGACAGAGAAAGAGAGACAGGGAGAGAGACAGAGAAGAGAGGTTGTATTTAGTGACTTTCAGCAGTTTGGAATCCTTTTTTTTTAACCTTAGACAACACTTTTTAAATCTTCAGCTATTCTGGATACTTTAGATAATAACTGGCTACCATACATCAATGTGTGAGATGTTAAAAGCTAGTATTATTCTAAGGAAAAATCACAGGAGACTATAATAAAAGAAGTTATGAGGATTGTAAAGATACAACTCATTCTGGTGAATGGCTTTAAGCCTAGAACATCTTCAAGTCCTTGTGAACTAATGGGAGGGTCTAATTACTCTGAGTACTAGCAATATATCTCTATCATATGGTCAGTGAGACTAAAAAACTTTATAGACAATTATTTGAAAGAAATGAAGAAAATAGCCTTATAGTTATTATCTCCTTGTCCCTCTCTGCACCATAGGGGCTATTGTTAGGGTTTTAATGGATAATAATGTTGTCAAGGTTCTCTAGAGAGTTCAGGGACCTGAACAGAGGACAAGAATGACATTGTTGAGAACATGAACAATGGAATACAGGAATGCAACTGAGTGCTCATGTCGAAGAGGATGACTCCAGTGGTTGGAGAAGAGAGAATATAGAGATGAGTCTTTTTAATGGTTGGGTATATGAAGTTTACCTGGGGTCACATGGGTTTGAAGGCTGAGCCAAGGATGGATCTGTTGTTTTTTTTTCCATATTTGTTTTCCATTTACAATGCCATTTAGTTGACTAGTCAGGAAAATTCAGAACAATAGGCATATTATTTCTCAAAAAATTCTCTTCTTTTGTATGGGTACTATGGTTGTTTACTCTTAAAATCACTGTGAAACTGTCCTTTTCTAATGAAAGCTTCTTATGGAGAAGTAGTATATTTATGAATAAACAATGTTATATTCAATAAGAGGTTCAGACTGAGGCTTTGCCCCTTATAAGGGAACAAGCATTAAACATGCTTTTTTAACCCCTTATCCTCAACTCATTTTACCAAATGGGAATTATTATAACAAAGCCGCATGCAAAGTATATAGTGCAATTCTAAAGCAAAGTTCAAACTTAATCAAAAGTAGCTTTTCTAAATATATATTCAAATTCTCTTTGTTTACTTTTCTTTATGGCTCAAGTATTAATTCCAGATTAATAAAATGCACTCACTATTTTCCTTCTGATCTCACTTGACTTGATAATTTGCTGTGCATTTTTTTTTCTCTTTACTTTTTACTCTTTGGGGGCCTGCCACCCAGCTCCCAACTAATCACATGGAAACTTATTCTTTCTTACTTATAAATGCCTGGCTGTAACATGGCTTATTTCTAGCCAGCTTTTCTTAAATTAATTTATCCTATCTACCTTATGCCACTGGGGTTTTACCTTTTTCTATTTCTAAGGTTGTTTTCTTCTGCTTCTTCTACATTGGGGTGTTCAGGTCTTGCTGCTGTATAACCAATAGGTTCTGGTGGTACAATATTGCTCTTTACATTGTTGAATGTATTCTTGCACTGGCATCTACCCGTCTCTTCCTCCAATCAGTGTCTGACCTTTTTCTATTTCTGTATACCTTTTTTACTTCTTACTCTGTGGCTTGCTGTGCAGCAGGATGGCTGGCCCATGATGTCCTCCTCTCCTCCTTTTCTTTTCCTTCTATTTCTTGCTCCCCTCTTCCCAGATTTTTCCTCCTATTTATGCCCTCTGCCTTCCAGCCTTGCCTATCCTTTCTCATGCATGGTTATTGGCCATTCAACTCTTTATTAGATCAATCAGGTGTTTTAGACAGGCAAAGTAACACAGCTCCACCCAGGTAAACAAATGTAACATAAAAGAATACAACACATCTTTGCATCGTTAAACAAATGATCCATAGCATCAACAAATATAACACATCTTTAACTAATATTCTACAACAGCAATTGATTTCAAGATGGTGCCAAATGAGAAGGGAAACAGTTCTCACATTATGGTTATGGCAGAGTATATACACAAAATTCTAAAGAACTTTGTAAAGGTTTTCTTAAATGCTATATGCAGTTCTAGAACCTAAGGAACTGAAAAGAGAGAATTGAGTTTTGCTGACAAGTTTCAAAAAGCCATGATTTCTAAGAAGTTTCAAGGACTGAAAAGACACAATCAACTGCTCTAAGAAACACAAACTCTCATATTAGAGACCAAAAGACTCACCAATGAGAAAACATTCACATGCACTGAAGACTAATGTATTAAATGTGTTTTGTTATAGCCAACTTTTCATTACAATGGCAAATTACATGAGATAATGAAATTTAAAAGAAGAAAAGCTTATTTTGGTTCACAGTTTTAGAGATTTCAGTCCATAGTTGGTTGCCTGCTGCTTCGGGCCTCTGGTAAGACATTATGTCATGGTGGGACATGCAGACAAAGATACTGTAGTCAAGAAATTCATAGGAAGAAGGACTGGGTACCACCATATTCTAAAGCCACACCCTAAATTACATACCTTTAGTGAGTCTCTACCTTCAAAATCATTTTCCACCTACTGTTAATGTGCTGAGTTAGGGACCAGGGCTTCAGCACATGTGCATTGGGGTGACAATTGGGGATCTAAACTATAGGATATTCTGATTCTTGACATTGGGAAGTCATACATTCTGAAGGGATAAGGGCAAGCAATTTAGTGTCTTGGTAGGCTCAACACTTGTTAATCTCCAGAACTGATCTTTTTTTAACAACCACAAGATCTTTTTTCTTTTATTCTTCTTTCATATATTATATCCTGACCATAGTTTCCTCTCCTTCAACTCTTCCCAGTGCCTTCCCTATCCCCTGGATCCACTCCTCCTCTGTTCCCCTTCAAAACTAAAAGAGGAAGTCTCCCAGGATATCAACCAAAGAGACATAACAAGATACAATAAGACTAGGCACAGACTCTCATATCATGACTGGACTAGGCAACCCAGTAGGAGGTCAAGGGTCCCAAGCACAGGCAAAAGAGTCAGAGATAGTCCCAACTCCCACTGTTGGGAGTTAAACTAGAACACCAAGCTACAAAACCTCAAGGTTTATGCAGAGGATCTAGCTCAGACCCATATAGGGTCTGTGTTAATCACTTCAGTCTCTGGGAGCCCCTACGAGCCCAGCTTAGTTGATTCTGTGGGTCATGTGCCCCTCTGGCTCCTACAATACTTCCTCCTCCTCTTCTGCAGGGATCCCCTGGCTCCACACAGTGTTTGGCTGTGGGTCTCTGCATCTACTCCCATCCGTTGTTGTATGGTTGCTCTCTAATGACACTTGGGCTATGCACCGATCTGAGTATAATGGAATATCATTGGGAATCATTTCATTGACTTTATTTGTTTGTTTGTTTGTTTGTTTTGCCAGTCATGTTTGGTTCTATCCTGGGTCTTTTGGCTGCCCTGCCTCTGATTCCTGGACATCCAAGCCATGTCAGCATAGGTTCCTTCTTGTGGCATGGGCCTCAAGTTGGACCAGTCATTGGTTGGACACTCCCATAAATTCTGCTCCATCATTACCCCAGAACATCTTGCAGGCAGGACAGATTATAGGTTGAAGGTTTTGTGGCTGGGTTGATGTCTCTGACCCACTGCTAGGAGCCTTGCCTGGTTATAGAAGATGACCAGTTCAACACAGAAACCTAGTGCAGTAAAAAAAAAATCACTGGAATCTAGGAGAGTGACTCTAGAAATGGGGATACAGAATCAGGAACTGATCTTGCTGATACTTGATCAGTACACTATCCTTACTTTCAAGCTATCCAGCTCCTTAAGAATTATAAAACTTTCTGTCTGAGAAGGAATCACAGTATCATTTTTATCCTCTCCTCTTCTGTGAAGTGATTTTGTCATCAACACTGTTAGAGATCTCATGCCCTGCCCTCAAAAAGAGTCTGTTTTAACTCCAGCCATATCTAGCTACTAGAAAAGGGATTCATGACTTGGCTATGTGGGTCTGCATCTACACGTCCTAACTAGACCTTTAACAATCAAATATAGAAAACCCTTGCAGAGACAGGTGTACTGGCACATGTTAAATATAACCAAATCTGAAAAAAAAAGTGTCACATGTATAGGAGAATTCTCACATCTACCTATGTTTATTGTTCTGTTATTTGCTAATGGGTTTTAATTAGCAGACAATGTAGTAGGTTCATCAACAGTTGGATTTTGTTTCTCTTCCTTTCCATCTTTCTTCCCTATCTCTCCTTCACACTCATATTTAAGCATGTATATTTTACCCTAATTGCTGACAAAGATAAGCATCACAAGAGAAAGATACATTTTTGTAATGATAAATTCCCTTAGAGCCCCCTAATTCTCATTGGATGTTTCCAGTGATTACTAGTGAACTCTTAAAAATCATAGCTCAGCTATAGTTTCAGTCAGCCCTTGCCTTTATAGTACTGACAGAGATCTATGAGAAACAGTAAAGACATATTAGAACATCTTTCATCCAGGGATGAAAGTGAGAAGCTTCTTAGTTGGACAGGACTTTTTACGTGGAAGAAGAATATTTACTCCTTTTCTGGTGCTACTCATAGCTAGTAGCATGTTTTAATCTGCATTATAAATTTTACCACTTTCATAAATTAATGTAATAAAAGAAAAAATATACCAAGGTGCCATTCATAGCATGTGCTGATTTCCATGCTGTAAATCTTCCTGCCTGGCAAATTTCAAGCTACCAGCATATCTTGTCTGAGGGGAAGGCTGGGAAAAATGGACCAGAACACAGCTTTTTATGCTGCCTCTCCACAGAGGCCCTAGCTACACATAACCAGAGAGCATAGATAATGCTAAATAAAGTAAAACAGTGAATGAAACTTGAGTGTTGATTCTGTACTCTCTTTCATTTTATTGACAAATATTTTATTTACACTTTACACAATTTCATTCTCTATGGTGCCCAGGCATGAAACAGGCTTACATTAAAATGCAACACACATACATGGGCATATAGCATAGCTTGTAATAAAAATATATACACATATGTGTGGGTGGGCGAATACATATAAATGCATACATGTCACTATCAGTGTTTAATGTTATCTCTAGCACACTATCATTTTGTTAACTCAAATATTTCTTTTAGAGATGAGAAACAAGCCCTTGAATAAATTGTGAATGATTTAAAACTTAGTTATTTTGCCGCTGACTTCTGTCCTTACAGCAATACATTTAATTCTTCTTGATGTTCATATTCTGAATGTACAACTTGCCAGTTTCTCCAAACTTCATCTTCTTATAGTGCTTCAGGGAAAAATAATTCTAAATAATTTACGCTAATACAAGTGATAAATAATAGATACTACAAGTCACGCACTTAGCATGCACTCTGGTATTTGTAAAGTTTTTCATGTTTCACAGTTACTCTAAGTAGTAAACAGTCAGCCCTAACAGGAGAAGCAATTCTCATCTAAATTCTGCATGGCAGCCCTTCAGATACGGAGTTTTTGCATTCCACTAAATATAATCATCTCTCAACTCTATCACTCAGCTCTTTCAAGCACTCAATACTCATTTTATGCTAGACAGCATTTGGTGCTAAGAATACAAATTTTACTTTAAATTACAATTGTTTTCCTTGTTTTTTTGTAACCAAGTGTAGTCAAAAGTCTTATCAACTGAGGCATGGGCTCTGGGTAACTTTGGCTGGAGGAGTGCACCCAGGAATCAGATTCATGGCTTAGTGCTGTCTTTCAAGAGTGTCACTGACAAACCAGAAGGTGCCTAGGGAAAAAAAAAGAATTTGGAAATTATTAGAATTTGATGCAAAAGGAAGCAAGCTTATCTCTCTGGAGGATAAGAGATTATTGGTCATAGATGAAAAATAAAGTTTACTTTTTTGACCATAGTGGAAGCCTCATAACTCAGTTCCTGTCTCATCATACAAAATTAAATGAATGAATGATCCTCAAGAACGTGTCGATCATTATTTAAATATAACTATGCTGTTCACCTCCTATAATCTCTTAAGCCTGGATTAGCTCACTGACAATAATAGACGACAGTGGTTGTCGTGATGCAGATCAAAGTTCTGTGATAGAAGAACCAGACACACAGCAACTCTGAATAACAGCTACCCTTAATATGGGCCCCCAGCATTCTGACTTAGCCATTCACATGTGAGTCTCTCTTAGCTGATCAGAAGTAGCCAGATCTGGATAAGATGTTCCAAGTATTTATGTGAAAGATTATATCAGAAATCATAGTTGAATGTGTGTGTGTGTGTGTGTGTGTGTGTGTGTGTGTGTGTGTGTGTAAGAGAGAGAGAGATAGAGACAGAGACGAGATGCAGAGTGTGAGGAGGAGAGAGAAGGGGAGAAGGAGAGAAAAAAGTGGAGAGAGAAAGAGACAGACAGACTGACTATCTTATTTGGAACAGTGCCATAAAATCAAGTAGAAGATTGACTGATCTCTGCTGCTTGTACCTTAATCCCAGGGTAATTGTCACCATGACTGTTGTATAGAAACACCAGTATTCTGTTTTGTACCAACATTGTGCTGATTTTTACAAGATAAAAATCCCAAACATGAGTAAACATAACTGTAGCCGTCTGATATTTGAAAAAGATCCCAAAAACTGCCTCACTTATCCAGAGGGTCTGGTCCAGTTCCATGGGGGCTCCTCAGTTATTGTTTCACAGTTTATGTGTTTCCACTAGTTTGGCTATTTGTCCCTGTGCTTTTTTCAATCATGGTCTCAATATCTCTCACTCATATAATCCCTCCTCTCTTGCACCGATTGGGCTCCTGGAGCAGAGACAGTTGATTAGCTTGAACTGTTTGGGAGACCCTCAGGCAGTGGGAACTGGACTTGTCCTTGGTGCATAAGCTGACTTTTTGGAATCTAGGGCCTATGCTGGGACACTTTGCTCAGCCTTGGTGTAGGGAGGAGGGGACTGGACCTGCCTCAACTGAATGTACCAGGCTGGGCTGACTCGCCAGGGGAGAACTTGCCTTGGAGAAAGAGGGAATGGGAGGTGGTTTGAGGGCGAAGAGTGCTGCGGGGGAGGAGGGAGGACAGGGGAATGCTTGGCTGATATGTAAAATTAAATTAATTATAAAATACAAATATTTGATTGAAAAAAAGAGAAAGCAACACACTGACAGAGACAGCGGGGAAAAGATCCCAAAGACATACACCAAAGAAAAGACAGCTTCTTCAACCAATGGTGCTGAGAAAAATCTATGTCCACATGTACAAGAATGAATTGAGACAGATACCTATCAATTTGTACAAAAATTAACTCAGTATGGATCAAAGACCCCAATGTGAAACTTGAAACACTGAAAACTCTAGAAGTAAACATAGCAGTACCCTATAAGATATAGGTGTAGGAAAGGATCTTCTGAATAGGAATCCCTTAGCCCATGAACTATGGTCAGCAACTGAAAAGTGGGATCTCATAAACAAAACTAAAAAGTTTTGCATATCTAAGAAAACAATCAGTTGAGTAAAGAGAAAGCCCGGGGAGCTAGGGGGGATTTATAACAGATATACACCTGACAGAGGATTAATAAGCAAAATATATAAAGAAATCATAAAATAAGTCAATAAAATAAAAAGATGAAATTAAACAGAGTTCTCAAAAAAAAAAGAAATAAAAAATGGCTAAGAAATACTTGAAAAATATTCATCATCCTTAGCAATCAGGAAAATGCAAATCAGAGTGACTTTCAGATTTTATTTTATCCCATTCAGAATGACAAAGACCAACAATGCAACCATCAACAAATGCTGGAGAGGATGAAGGGGCAGGAAAGGACAGCTCTCTTTCACAGTTAGGATTACAAACCAGTGGCACTCTAGAAATCACTGTGGAGAATTCTCCAAAAGCTACAAATCAATCCACACCCGCTAAATCACTCCTTGGCATTTGCCTAAGGGACTCAACATCATACTCTACACATACTTGCTTAATCAAGTTCATGGCAGCTCTATTCACAATAGCTAGAAAATTGGAACAACCCAAATGTCCTTCAACTGACAAATGAATAGTGGAAAGGTGGTATATATACATAATGAAATTCTATTTGGCTGTTTAAAAAAAAACTGAAATCATGGACTTCCCACATAAACAGATGGAACTAGAAAATACATTGACATAGCCCAGACCCAGAGAGACAAGTGACTCATGTTCTCTCTCATCTGTGATTCCTAACTCTACATCCTCAGATATGATTATAAAGGGGCCCCAAGCGTGGTGACACCAGGTAGAGAAATAGCAGAATACAAGTAATATGAAGAGAGGAATGGGAGAAATGAGTGGGTCTTAACTAGGGAGGGGGAAACAGAAAGGAAAGGAGAAGGGAAAAACAACACTAAGATACTTGGAAAAGGCATAGAATTACATTATTTTTTATTTTATCCCTGAAATCACATACATAAAATCCACACTAAACAGACTCTGCAGACTATATTTACTCATGTATACATGTATCAAATGAAAACAATTAGAGAGAAGGAGGTAATGAATTTGACAAGGATTAATGGGACAGTATACATTAAAGAAATGAGAAGGGAGGAAAGAAGAGAGAAATGATGTAACTATATTTTAATTTAAAAATAATATATATTAAAGTTTGTATTCTGCACACCAATAAGTAGACTATATAGCTCAGTCTGCATGTGACTCTGAGCCTATTTTGAAGCAGTTACAAATGAATCCATGGAGTGTAGGTATGGGAAAAAGACTACTTCATAACTCTCTAGAAGGGAGATAAGATGCTGAGATTAAATTATAGCCAGATAGGAGGCACCTTGCTTTATGCAATATCTGTTGAAATTCCTTAAAAATGAATTAATATATGCTGTTTTCTTTTATTTTTCTTTTCAATATTTCTACTGTCCTACAACTGGAAGAGGATGCTAGAGTCCCAGAAGCCATGTGGAAGGAATACACAGTGGCTGGAATGGAAGTTTAAGGTGGAAGAGTCTGGGATTTTATCACCAGGGAGACCACCATCCTATCCTAACACACTTACCTTCAGACTTCTGTTTACATGGCACAGAAATAATCTTAAGACACAATTATAGTCCTTATTACAAAAACAGATCACGTCAAATGTCACAAAAAAAGACATCCTAGTTGTAGAATTCAAGAGCATTGATACAAAGTTGTGAAATTTTCTATGGGGTAAAGAGCTTGGGGAATATCTGAGTGCCTTCCTACTGATTCACCTTAGAAAGTTACTCCTACAACCATGAACATTAGTTGAAAGTTTCTTTTTGAGCTTCTGCTTTTAAATAGAATTTTTGACATCAGGCCATTTATTTTACATAATATTCTCCATGTAGTTTATCTCTGGTAATGTTCTAAGCACTTTGAAGACATTAAAACACACAATTGATATAACAAACCTTTATGTCCTTTGAAATAAGTCACATTGTTTTTCTAGTGAAAGTTCTGAGGTATAAATAATGTGTCCAAAGTCCCATTAATTAAATAAAAGACAAAGTAGAAACCTTGACAGGCAGGACCTAAAGTTGAATGTTCTTATCCAGTATTCTGTGCTGCCTATTGGTTTTCAATTTAGAGAAGGGAATTTTATCAAGGAAAAACTATATGTCACCTTATTTCCCCCCTTCATGGCTTCCCCTCTCACTTCCCAACAGAAATTTGTTTGTATTTCTCCTTGATAGGATTTTTAAAAGACCTAAAGTATGGCTGCCTCCGTTACTCAGAAGATGAACGTATTTCCATGATGCCCTTGTTAGGCACAGCTGGTGTTAACCATTAATAAGAAGAGGTGCCAGCTAATCAGCATCACCAGAAAATGGCCCATCTTTTTTTCATCCAGGACTGTAAAGACTTGGGGTTTCATTAGGAAAATACGATCAGCCAAACAGCTACGGAGATGAAGACTGGGAGAGCTCACGTTTCTGAAATACTCACGATGTGCGAAGTACTTTTCTACCAGCATCTCTAATCCTCACAGAAAATATACGGGGCATTGTTTCCTTTCTGTAGGTGAGAAGAATCAATGTCAGTACTTGATCTTAGTTTGCAGATCTTCGTGTTGCCTCAGGTTGCCATATATGGCCTGTATGCATAGGAAATGAGCCCACAAATCAGGAGACTGTAAAAGCAAGTCATGAATGAGGGTAGATCTCCACACTGCCAGTGGGCTTCCTCCTAGAGGCAGAGCTCTGCTCATCCCATCTACTGTGCGTTAGCATTGTTTCCACACTGCATCACAGTGACTGTTTGCATCCACTCAGTTCTTATTTACAAACATTGAATTTCAGGCCCAAAGAGGAGAAAACGTCCTAACAAGTTCAATGGACACCACAGTCTAGACCAGAAAGCCCCATTTTGGTGCTCCCTCACTATATCACAAAAATAAAATAACCATTTACTTTTAAAAGACAACTAGTTTTGTTCATTTTTTTTCTAAGTGGTAGAAGTCTTCACATAGTTGAACATATCTGAAAAGTGTGGAAGAACTATGTAAATTTAGGTTGAGTCAGTCTATTCACATTCAGAGATTATTATTATCTTCTGTTCCACAGGTGGCCTGAAAAGTGACCACAGGAACACACCATGACAAAAACTCCATTTATATTCTCTACAAATGAAACCTGCCTAACACATCTGCCTAGCATATCTCCTTTTTTTGTATATATTTTGTATATGTGCATGCATTTTAGGGGGGGGTGTGCATGCCTGTGTGTGTGTGTGTGTGTGTATGTGTGTGTGTGTGTGTGCCTATGGATATGTGAGTGTGGCAGCCAAAGGACAACTACAACTTAGGGTGTTCTTTCTCAGGCATTATCTGATCTGTCTTCTTTTTTTTCAGACAGGGTCCTCACTGCCTAGAACTCACCAATTGGGCTAGTAGCTGACCAGCTTGTTTCAGGGATCATCCTGTTTCTACTGCTGTAACACTGGGATTAGAAAAACACTGCCATGCTTTTTCACTTGGATTCTATAGATCTAACTCAGGATCCTTTAAGGCAAAGCAATCAATCTCCTGCCTGAGTTGATTCCCTAGATCCTCTCTCTAACATTTCTAATCCTGAGGGATGAGTTGTTTGTGCTTCACAAATAGCTGCCTGGTTTAGAGCTCCCAATTATCCAAACCTACGCAGAGGAAGTTGTGTGCCCTGAAGACAGAGCCTGTGAAGCAGACCTGAGGACAAGTCTGAGATGAAGCAAGCCTCTGAATCCATTTATCAGTGGTGGAGTGGTGGTGGTGTCCTTTGAAGTGGCTTCCTTTGGCCTTGGCAAGAGTTCAGACTGCCACCAGCATTGGAGGAACTGCCACCCACAGCCTTCATGAGGCTCTTGGGAGGGGCACCCCACAGCTGGAACAGGGCCTTGCTGGAAACAGGCTAGACTAGGGAAGAAGGGAAGAAGGGAAGAGAAACCCGCTGATTCATGCTTTTGGCTGTCTCCAAATTATCCGGAATTTCTTGGACTAGGAATTGCAGACATAGTTTTTCCTTCTGGCATAACCGAAGTCATGAGGCTTTTTGCCTCTAACAAGAGGAAAGAGAGTGAGTACTTTCTGGCCCATTTTAGGTACAGTAAGCTCATTAGTTCTGAGTACTTCCATTAGCCCTTCAGTCTAGTTTCCATCTTTCTTTGTCTTGCTGAGTCCCAGGGAGTTCATCTTTACACAGACTGTGTGTTCAAGCTCTCTTGCCACTGAGTTGCCAGTTGACCTTGACCAATTATAAGTGCCAGGAAGAGACATGTAGGCCCGGGAAAAAGTAAGTAAGCTCAACTCTTTCCTTACCAAGACACCATGCATCTGTTGAATCATTCCTCCAGTGGTCAAAGACCAAAAGGAACAGCTTCCTCCATTCCCCAACGTTCTCTCAGTGGTTGAATGAAACTGAAAAGCTTTAAATAAATAAAGCACTCAGATATAATGTATCATTTATAAAATGACTTTCAAAATAACTGACTCTCTTTTCAACAAATTGTGCTTGAAACATGTATGTATCAGCATTCAAATGAATAAGGCTGAATCTTTACCTCACACCACGAACGAATCAACATTCATCTGAAATAATACAAATCTGAATCTTAAACTGAACTATGAATATTCTTACAGAAGCAAGCACAAAGACATCTACTCACCTGGCTTAAGAAATAGTTACTTACACATGTCATCAAAAACATGAGCAATCAAAACTTGTGATGAAGCTTACTTAAAGTAGACCATCAAGAACTCTCTCTCTCTCTCTCTCTCTCTCTCTCTCTCTCTCTCTCTCTCTCTCTCTCTCTCTCTCTCTCTGTGTGTGTGTGTGTGTGTGTGTGTGTGTGTGTATTTCTTCTGCTTTTTCTTTTTTGCTTGTTCGTTTGTTTTATTTTTATTCTGGTTTGTTGTTTGACTGCTTATTTTCCGAAGAGAGAAAAAGCAGGTGTGGAGTTGGGTAGGTGGGTAGATGGGGAAGATCTGGGAGGAGATAGAGGAGGGAAAGCTGTTATCACATGATGTATGAAAAAAGTTATTTTCTATAAAAAAGAAATGTAAAGGCAGTCCACAAAACAAGCGAATGTACTTATAAAAATGCATACTTAATAAGGGCAACAACTATCCAAAATTTTATAAAGAAATGCTATATGAAGAACATTTTAAACTTATTTAGATTTGCATCTTCTTCCATGGGGGTTTTAAAAATGAACAAAAATACTGAGTGGACTTTTTTTCTAATGAAGTAAATAAAAATATTGTTAACAATATTGTTCATTAGGAAAATGTCAAGTTTACAGTTAAATAGTTCTTCACACACACTGAGATGGCTATAATTCTTATACAAATAGAAAATAGCAAGCATTGGCAATGATTCTGAAGAAATGGAACCTTTGGAGGTTGCCGGCACAATGTGTGAAATGGTGTCATTTCTATAGGAAGTAGATTGTCTAGGCCTCAAAACTTAAACAACAGGTTTATCATGTGACCCAGAAATTCTACTTCTAGGCTCATATTCAAAATGGAAAACATATTTCCACTGAGAGATTTTATGCAAATACTCATAGAAGTATTATTCACAAAAGACAAATTCAGAAATAACCAAATGTCCAACAGATGAATCACGTACAAACTCTGGTGCATACATATGGTGGACTATTGTAGATGTAACCAATCGTATTATTAAAATAAGAAACACAGAGCCAAGGTAAAAGAGAAAAGCCGAGAGGTCAGAGCTCAGAGATAAAATCTTACCTCCTGCAGTGCTCCTAGCTTCCCCGAGAGAGGGAGGTACTTCCTGTGTCCCTGTTTAAATATTCTTTCTGTTCTGCCTTCTCATTGGTTGTAAACCCAACCACATGACTGCCTCATCACTGCCTGTAAGTACCGCCCTCCAGGTCTTAAAGGCGTATGTCTCCAATACTGGCTGTATCCCTGAACACACAGAAATCTACCTAGCTCTTCTAACCACCACGCTCTTACTATGGCTCTAATAGCTCTGACCCCAGGGCAACTTTATTTATTAACATAAAATTAAAATAACATTTCAGTACAAATAAAATATCACCACATTTCCCCTTTTCTATTTAAATAAAAAGAAAAAAGGCAAAAGGTTATAACTAACAAAAGAAAAACTATATACAAAAGTACAATAACTATATACAATATATACAAGTAACAAATACCTAAACGATGTCTAGTCCATTTGTATTTGACAAATCAGAGAAAATAATTCCCTTATCTATCCTATTTTAGTAAGTCCAAAATGTATCTAATTCACTTTCTATCCTAATTAATCTTCAGCTATAACTAACTAATCTTCAACTCCCTCAGAGACCCAAGAAGGAAATAATATTAGCTAACAAAAATAAAAACAGGAAGTGCACAAAAGCAACTTCCAAAAATTTTGTGAGTCGACAGAAACAGCCAGCTGCCTGGACAGTCACCTGAGGTTTCTCCACAGTGTTGGGGCATCATCTTCAGCCTATAGGCTTATCGTATCTGACAGACTCATTTGTGAAGTAGGTTGTACACAAGGTCAACAGCTCAACCTCACATTGGGTGAGAGCAGTCCATGTACCAGAAACACCTGAATTCCACTAGTGTCATGTCATGATTCAGGATTTTAAATTCTGGAAATTGTTGATGGTTTTTGAATTCAGCTGTCCATTCTTCTTGGCTGTGTATATATGGCTTCATCTCAGCATCCCCTTCTTCTCCACATCCCTCTATTAAATGCCAGTCTACTATTGAGAGGCGTGAGCTTTAGTTGCTGTTCCATTGCACAACAGAAGCCATCAGCCCACTGCCTGTTCAGCTGCCTTCAAAGAAAAGGGCACTGTACCTTTTCCAGATTGTGAAGGCCACTTCAGGGATGGTGCCATATTGTCCTGGCCTCAGAAGATGCCTTCTGATAAAGCCATAACCATACTTGTTTTGGCAGGAATCGGTAGTCCTTTGTTTCGTGTTCTGTCTGTCCATTTTGTCCTGTTGATTTGAGGATACTTTGTTGTCCAGTGGCTAACTTTTGCCACAATGAAAATTAACTCCATATGCAGTTTCTTCAATGCCCATATTTTCTCTGAAGTAGATTGGTACTGCCAGGAGCTGACATGTCTCAAAAAAGAAAAATTTCTAAGTTATTAAAATATTTTAAATGCCATATTCGTTAGATCTCTGAAGGGTTTGAAGATGACCTGTCTAAAATATATCTGCTCAATTTTTAAAACATATCTAATATGACTACAATTTCTATTGTAATGTCTAACTACTAACTTTCATTTCTTTATATCCTAATAGTTGGTAATAATGTAAAGTATTTAAAACTAGTAATTGTCTTTTTCTTTTCTTTCTTTCTTTTTTTTTTTAAACAAGAACCTTAAATCTAATCTCCTTTGCTTAGCCTTTTTCTTAACCCTTAACAACAACTTGTAACCAACGCCCCTAAATAATGAAAATTATCCCAGACCCAAAACCCATTAAAAAGAACCAAAAAAAAAAACCACCCGCCCCACACCACCTCTTTGGGAATGTGGGCGTCATTCTTAAAATTGCTTCCTGCTGGGTATGGGCGAAGTTATCTTTATCCTGAAAGAAAATTTAGGTTAATTGTCAAATTCTAGGAAAGGTAACTATATCCTTCATTATTATCCAGTCTATGTATAAAGCCAAAGTTCAGGGTTTATCTCAAGTCCTTATTCAAGTAGTCTTTGAGACTGGATCATCTCAGCTAGTCATCTCAAAATTGCTCTGAGCACCTTGTAGTTCAAAGTTGATCTGTAGATGATGTTTGTCAGTTCAGTGATATTATTATTGTCCACGTGGAATTGTTGTTGTTGTTGTTGTTGTGGGGCCCCATCTTCTTTCCGGAGACTTCAGTTGATGTTAGGCCTGGCCGTGATTTCCTGCAGAAAACTGATAAGAGACTCGAACACAAAGACATATATATGCAGCTAACTGAAGCCTTTTTTCTAGAATTAGTTAGTACTCTATATGACCATTCATATCTTAACAAAGTTTAAAATGTATATATATATTAATCTTGTAAATTTTGATATAAAATTTATACTTTAAGAAAAGTTTAAAGAATCAGAATAGAATCAAAGAGTTGAGATTAGTAATAGAATAGTCCCTTAATTAATTTGGCTTTTGTCCTGTCCCATAGCAGAAAATGGCTCTTTTATTCTGTCATGGTACAGGGAGTTTGTATTTTCATTTTAACAACATGCTTGAGTTTAAAGAAGGAGAGAGCCATTCTCCAACTCCAAAGTCAGCTTTAAATTTTAATTGAACTGGGACTATTAGAAAACCAATAGTGTTAAATCTTTAGAGAAAAGCAGAAACAAACATTTAAGAAGACATAAAATTTTTTAGATAATATATACCCATATGCCATATACTCCAATATACTCTGTTTCCTGGGATAGATGATTTGTCCCTTTTCTTCAGTTGTCTCATTTGTCTTGTGTCCTTCAGATTCCTTAACCTTCATTCTCCTAAAAGACAAAAACAAAAACCTTCCCCCAAGACTAATTTTGGGGATGTTCCTTTTTGGCAAGTTATTATCTGATTAAATGAAAAGACATGTGTTACAGGTACAAGTTAGTTTAAATTGGATGTTCATGCTGATTGATGAACTATCACCTCCTCTAATTAAGAGGTTTTTCTTGTTCAAATCGAATCTTTATCAATTTTGATGGTATCCACAGCTTATCTTCTCCTGTAGAAACAAAAGCAAAACCTCGTCCCCAACGTAATACATACCCTGGCTTCCATTCTGAGGTCAGCACATCCTTAAAGTATATAGGCTGATTTAATTCTGTAGTTTTTTCTATTATCCAGTGTCTCTCTGCAGCTGTTGTTCCTTTCTCATTGGCATTCAGAAAATTCAAAGTTAATAGAGCATTATGCAGTCTATTTCTGGGGGTTTTTGTTACTCCTTTCTGTTTATTTAGCATATCCTTTAGAGTTCTGTTTGATCTTTCTATAACTGCTTGACCTGTAGGATTATGTGGTATACCTGTAATATGCTTTATATTGTAATAAGCAAAAAACTGTTTCATTTTAACAGAGACATATGATGGAGCATTGTCAGTTTTGATTTGTGCAGGTATACCCATAATGGCCATAACTTCTAGCAAATGAGTGATTACAGAATCAGCTTTTTCAGAACTCAAAGCAGTTGCCCATTGAAATCCTGAATAAGTATCGATAGTGTGGTGTACATATTTCAATTTTCCAAATTCTGCAAAGTGAAACACATCCATCTGCCAAATTTCATTCCTCTGAGTACCCTTTGGGTTACATCCTGCTGGTAATGGCGTTTGATTATAGAAAGAACAAGTAGGACATTTCTTTACTATTTCTTTGGCTTGTTGCCAGGTTATGGAAAAATCCTTTTTTAAACCTTTACTATTGACGTGATGTTTTTTATGAAAGTCTGAGGCCTCCAGCACATTTCCTATCAATAATTTATCAATCTCATCATTGCCTTGTGCTAGAGGGCCTGGCAGACCAGTATGAGATCGGATGTGAGTTATATATAAAGGATGACTCCTTTTCCTGATTGTATCTTGTAATTGAATAAATAGTGAAGTTAATTCTGAAGCATCAGGGATAAATTCTGCAGTCTCAATATGTAACACCACTCTTTCAGCATACTGAGAGTCAGTTACTATGTTGAGAGGTTCTGAAAAATCCATTAATACCAACAGAATAGCATACAATTCTGATTTTTGCACTGAATTATAAGGACTTTGTACCACTTTACTTAAATTTTCTGATTTGTAACCTGCCTTTCCTTGTTTGTTGGCATCTGTATAAAATGTACGAACTCCAGATATGGGTTTTTGCCGTACAATTCAAGGCAAGATCCAATCAGCTCTCTTTATAAAATCAATTCTGTTGCTTTTGGGATATTTGCTATTAATTTCTCCCAAAAAATTACTGCAAGCTCTTTGCCAAGGTTCACTTTCTGTCCATAATTTTTCAATGTCCTCCTTAGTTAAAGGTACGACAATTTCTGCTGGGTCTATTCCTGCTAATTGACGAAGTCTCAATTTTCCTTTCCAAATCAAGTCAGAGATTTTTTCCCCATAAGTTTTTAATTTTTTATTTGGTTTATTTGGTAAAAATATCCATTCCAATATAATATCTTCCCTCTGCATTAATATTCCAGTAGGGGAATGCCTAGAAGGTAAAATAACCAAAATGCAATCCAGCTTTGGATCAATACGATCCACGTGCCCTTCATGTACTTTCTTTTCTACCAAGGCCAATTCTTTCTCAGCTTCAGGTGATAATTCTCTTGGACTATTTAAGTCCTTGTCACCTTCTAAGGTTTTGAACAAATTAGTCAGTTCATCATTTTTTACCCCAACAATAGTTCGTAGATGAGAAATATCTCCAAATAATCTTTGAAAGTCATTAAGAGTCTGTAGTCTATCTCTCCTAATTTGCACCTTTTGGGGTCTAATTTTTTGTAGCTCTATTTTATATCCTAAATAATTAATAGAATCTCCTCTTTGTATTTTTTCAGGAGCAATTTGTAATCCCCAGCAAGGCAAAATTTTCTTTACTTCTTCAAACATTCTTTCTAAAGTATCTGCATTTGAGTCAGCTAGTAAAATATCATCCATATAATGATAAATTATAGATTTAGGAAATTTTTTACGTATCACTTCCAATGGCTGTTGTACAAAATATTGGCACAGAGTTGGGCTATTTAACATTCCCTGTGGGAGGACCCTCCATTGAAATCTTTTAACCGGTTGAGAATTATTGTAAGTAGGCACTGTGAAAGCAAATCTTTCTCTGTCTTTTTCTTGTAAGGGTATTGAAAAGAAACAGTCTTTTAAATCAATAACTATGAGAGGCCATCCTTTTGGTAACAGAGTAGGCAAAGGAATTCCAGATTGTAGAGAGCCCATCGGCTGAATTACTTTGTTAATTGCTCTAAGGTCTGTTACCATTCTCCATTTACCAGATTTCTTTTTAATAACAAATACAGGAGAATTCCAAGGGCTGGTTGACTGTTCAATATGCCGAGCATTTAACTGTTCTTCTACCAGCTCTTCTAAAGCCTGGAGTTTCTCTGTTGTTAAAGGCCATTGCTGAACCCATACAGGCTTGTCTGTTAACCATTTTAAAGGTAGAGCTGTTGGTATTTTTGGAAGATTATCAGTTGTTGTGCCCTGTTCCTGTATAATATGGATGGCTGGTGACCACTCAAAATAATGCCTTCTAATATTTCTCTCAGAAACATGTGCTAGTTTATGATTTGTTTCTGAGATTGGAGGGATTTTAATCTGAGTATTCCATTGTTGCAACAAGTCTCGACCCCACAGGTTCATAGCTATGTTAGCGACATATGGTTTTAATTTTCCTCTCTGTCCTTCTGGACCTATACATTCCAGCCATCTTGCACTCTGTTTCACTCCAGATAATGTCCCAATTCCTAACAGTTGAACGTTTACCTCCTGAAGAGGCCAAGCTGGATGCCAAAATTCTGGTGCAATTATGGTAATGTCCGCACCTGTGTCTACCAGACCAGACAACAAAACACCATTTATTTTTATCGTTAATTTTGGTCTCTGTTCATTAATAGAAGTTTGCCAAAAAATTTTCTTTATGTTTTCTCCTGAATTTTCTATTCTCTCTTTTTCATCATCCTGACCAGCATGATTTATTCCAATAGTCATTTGGTTATTTAATCGCTCAGAGCAGGGATTTCCTCTACAGCTGCAGGAAAGGTTTGAACTGGTTTTGCTATGGGGGCCTGCATGAGGCCCCTCCGGGAGTTTCCCGAAAACTGAGGCAAAGGATTACCCTGTCTGTCCTTTGTTGATCTACATTCGTTGGTCCAGTGTTTTCCCTTACCACACCTTCTGCATACTCCAGAAGGAAGGGGCATTCTGTTGCCATTGTTCCTTGAAGAAACATTGCTTCTAGGAATGACCTGTTTACAGTCCCTTTTAAAATGTCCTTGCTTTCCACACCCAAAACATCTAACACTCCTCAAACCTTTTGAAATTACTTCTCCTACCCACGTATCATGCTCATCAACCTCAACATTAATTGTTTCTCTAATCCAATCTTCCAAAGGTGCAGATCTTGCCCTTAATGGCCTGATTATTCTTTTGCATGCTGCATTCGCATTCTCAAATGCCAAAGCTTCAATTATTGCCTTACTAGCTTCTGATCCTAAGACCATTCTGTTTACTGCTGAAGCCAGTCTTTCTAAAAAATCTGTGAAAGATTCTTTAGGGCCTTGCATAACCTTTGTGAATGACTCATGTTTTTTTCCTGGTTCATCAACTCTGTCCCATGCATTCAAGGCTGCCATTCGACATAAAATTACAGTTTGAACATCATATAAACATTGTGTTTGTATTGAAGCATATTGGCCTTCTCCAATAAGCTGATCCTGACAAACTTGTATTCCTTTATCCCTCCATTGTGTTTCTACGTTTCTAGCTTCCTCCTTAAACCAAGTCAGAAATTGAATTCTCTGGCTGGGTTCCAGAACAGCTTGTGCAAGGTCCCGCCAGTCCTGTGGTATAATCCTATTATATGTTGACCAAGAGTTTAACATTTGCTTTACATATGGGGAATGCATGCCATAAGATACTATTGCCTCCTTAAACCTTTTAAAATCCATCAGTTCAATTGGAGCCCAGATATTTTGTGTAGCCATTTGATCAGGCATCTGCTGTACGGTTACAGGATAAATTAAGGATGATTGTGTGAAAACAGGCTTTCTTTCTGTAACCTTATGATCCAAACTTGAACCAACTTCACTGTTAAAATTAACAGGTTTTTCTAAAGCTGTTATCCTGGCACTTAAATCGACTATCTTTTTAAATAGTAAAATGAGAATAAGCATGGTGATTAACTGCATAATTCCCATAATACTAATCTTTTCATATAGTTGTTCCATTGTCAGACTGCCTAAAATTTCAAACAAAACCCAATTTTCTTCCAATGTACACAGGAAACCCATTTTTTTAAATGTGGAAAAAATTTGTCTTTTAAATAGTTTCCTTTATGACTTACCAAATCTGCGTAGAACAGTAGAAATCCGAGCGAATTTCAAAACAGCCACCTAGAGTCCTAGGTGTAAATCCAGAGAGAGAGAGAGAGAGAGAGAGAGAGAGAAACAGAGAGACAGAGAGAAAGCGAAAGCGAAAGCGAAAGTGAAAGTGAAAGTGAAAGCGAAGGGGTAGCCGGCTAAAGCTTAAAGCCAGCCACTTGTTCCCTTTTGCGCCGAGTCAAGGCTTGGCTTTACAGGCAGGGGCCCTGTTTAGCAGGGCAGGCCTGAGCTGTTTGTAGCACTGGCTTTAAGCAAGCAGCTCACAGTCCAGCCTGAGCCCAGACCTGGGCCGGGGCTAGGGAGCTGGCTGCTCCGGCTAGGGAGTCGGCCCCAAGCAGTTTTTAATGGATTCTTGTCACGTTGGGCGCCAGATGTAGATGTAACCAATCGTATTATTAAAATAAGAAACACAGAGCCAAGGTAAAAGAGAAAAGCCGAGAGGTCAGAGCTCAGAGATAAAATCTTACCTCCTGCAGTGCTCCTAGCTTCCCCGAGAGAGGGAGGTACTTCCTGTGTCCCTGTTTAAATATTCTTTCTGTTCTGCCTTCTCATTGGTTGTAAACCCAACCACATGACTGCCTCATCACTGCCTGTAAGTACCGCCCTCCAGGTCTTAAAGGCGTATGTCTCCAATACTGGCTGTATCCCTGAACACACAGAAATCTACCTAGCTCTTCTAACCACCACGCTCTTACTATGGCTCTAATAGCTCTGACCCCAGGGCAACTTTATTTATTAACATAAAATTAAAATAACATTTCAGTACAAATAAAATATCACCACAGACTATTTATCACTTAACATCTCAAAGCAATAGAATATTGATACACACAAGAGTTTACATAAAAATACTGTTCTAAGTAAAAGAATATAGTCAAAAAACCACCGTTTGCATGATCTTATCTATAGGACATGCACCAAAAAGGCAAATGCAGATAGAAGAAGGCAAGTGGTAGAAGGGGTGGAGGAAAGTAGAGATCGGAATGAAAAATGGTTACTTATGAGTATACAGCTTCCTCAAGGGTGATGAAAATATTCTAAAGCTATGGATGAATGGGATGAATAGTTGTACTACTCAGTAATTACACTAGAAAAGTGCTTATTTAAGTACACATGCATATAATATATAAATACATACACACATAGTTGGTAAGTTTATACTTATATGTCACTAGGCTAATAAAGTTGTTATAAAAATAACTCATGGTATAGTCATCATCATTGTTCCCATCAGGCTAAATGATACATGTGCATGAAGGGTTCAATAGTACAACAGTTTGTATTTTCACTGTGCATATGTGAGGGACCATAGCCTTTTCACAAAATCTGAAGCAAAATTCCCAGAACTATTGTGGAATGCTTGAGGGAAGACCTAAGGGCAAGAAACTTAGGTTCTGATTATGATGTCACTCATTCAAAACTATATAATTAACTTACAGATAATAGATTAACTTCCAAAAATTCCAAATGTGTAAGGGTAATGCTTCCTTGCATGAGAAGTTTGTGTGTGTGTGTGTGTGTGTGTGTATACATGCATCCACATGCACACACATATTCATGCACACATATTCATGTGTATGTGTATTATGAGAACAATGTGTGTGCATGTTCACGTGTGTCTGTGTCCCTGCATTGCAGCCTCATAGAGCCTAGACTAATCTGTGACCCAGCTGTTGGCAAATCTCTCAGCATTAGTGCATAGACACAGACAGATAAAGAAAGGGATTGGGGAATCCATGTTGAAGATGTAAATGAGCCATAGAGGCTTTGTGTATTTGAAGATAATTCAGAAAGGTAATATGATAGAGAATAAGTGTCAGATCTAATTTAAAGAGAGAGAGAAATATTAAGTATGGCTTCAGAGACTGATTCTTTCCTGAGAACACATGCAAAGACATATTTGGCAAGCAGGCCTTGGTGTTCCTTTTCCCTAGAGCTAGTTTCTTCCCTCTGCTTCCTGTCAGCAGAACTATCAGTACTAACCTAAGACTTGTCATTAGTTTTGCACAGTCCACCGCGGGTCCCAAGCTAGAGCTATCAATATGGAAAGGCAGTCAAGCATTCTCATACAGTGGAAGCAAGGTCTCGAGAAAATCTGACTGCAGAGGAGCCTTTGGAAATGCAGACAATCTTCCGCATCCAAAGAGATTAGCTTCTAGAACTCAGGCCATAAAAAATAAATAATTTCACAATGAGTAACAACATCACTTTATAGGGTACATTAATACACACAGCCAGCCTTATAGCCATTAACTAAATGCTCAATTTGAGGCAAACTGACTGCTGTCTCTAATGGTTTAATTTCATGGAATGACCACCATTTATTGATTGTCAAGAGTTTTGCCAGTTTCTTTACACAGCTTATTTGATTTAACTCTCACAAACTAAAAGATGTTAGAAACTTTTGTAGATAACGAGGAAATCACAGCTCTATAAGACTATGGAGACTGCATCAAGGCGCATAGTGGCAGAAAAGCCATCATTCAGCTCATGTCTATAATTCAAAACCCTACCCTTCCTTGAGACTCGGTTCTTAATGTCATTAGGAACCAAAACAAGTTTCATAATTCTACAAAATATTAGACGAAAACAGCTTCTATGTTCACCCTGCAACATAAAGGAGCATATCCTTAATAGTACTAGCTATAATGTTATGAATAAATGATAAATGATTGATAGATAGATGACAGATTAGATAGATGGTAGATAGATAGATAGATAGATGATAGATAGATAGATAGATAGATAGATAGATGAATTTTTTAATATTTTTATTTTATAATTAACTTAATTTAACATATCAGCCACGAATTCCCCCATCCACCATCCTCCCTCCTCCCACCCCCAGCCCTCCCCCCAAATCAACCCCCCATTCCCACTTCCTCCAAGGCAAGGTCTCCCCTGAGGAGTCAGCCCAGCCTTGTATATTCAGTCAAGGCAGGTCCAGTCCTCTCCTCCCTACACAAAAGCTGAGCAAAGTATCCCAGCATAGGCTCCAGGATCCGTAAAGCCAGCCCATGCACCAATCACAGATGCATATTACATTCTCTAGAGCAGTGGTTGTCAACCTTCTTAATACTGCAACTCTTTAATATAGTTCCTCATATTGTGGTGACCCCGGCCATAAAATTATTTCATTGTTACTTCAATAACTGTAATTTTGCTTCTCTTATGAATTGTAATGTAAATATTTGATATGCCAACTATCTGATGTGCAACCCCAAAGGGGTCATGACCTACAGGTTGAAAACTTCTGCTCTAAAGAAAGAATGGGGAACAACTACTACTTTGAAAGAGAAGAAGAAAAACAAACAGCTATCACCATATTATTAAGTACATCTTTCTCTGCCAAGGACATTTATCTTCACTTCTTCCTATAGAATCCATGGAGGAAATAGTATTGATAGACACCATGGATATTTTTAACACATCTCACCAAACCATGTTCTGTAAACTTTCCAACCACATGACCCTCATTGTTCCTAATCTAAGCATTTTGGTCACTGGGGAAAGTTAATATTGGATCTGATTTTCAGTTATTATTTCTTATTATTTAAGTATGTATACATTTTCCTTCTTGTATGTTTATTTCTCCTATTGGCTTGTAGGCATTCTCTACATTTGCAAATTTTATATTCCTGGTATATCCCTTTGCTATTTACTATCTTTTACAATGTAACATAAAATGCAGAAGCATTCTTTTCATCACTTACATTAGGATTCTTTTCTTTTACATTTACAATCAAATAGTAGAGAAATTGTTCTGTTATTACATATTTGCTTTATAGTACTGAGGCTCACATGCTGAGTGTTGTGAATTCTAGGCAAGCATTCTATAAATAAACTACACCCCCAGCTCTACCATGGTGTTAAGAATGCTTACCTTTAGAATTTGTTACTTTCACCATCTTCCTTATTTTGTCTTAAATATTTTATACTTCCTAGCATTAAGAAACATTTTTTGTCTCAGATATTTTTGTAAAATAAGGGGCATAATAAATAAATTATATTTAATATTTATACTTGTTATGATTTCTCCTATAAATAAAAGAAAAACTCCAGCAAAATTTGCCTTGGTTGCTGTTTCAGGAACTTCTTTTCTCTGTCAGTATGATATATATATATATATAAAATACATGAGTCTTCTTGGGAAACATAAATTTCAGGAAAATAATAAAATGTAAAAGAGCATTTTATGGTAAAGATGGCAATTGAAATATGAACCAAGACAAAAATAAGTACAGCTGCTCATGTAGAGAACAGTAATTTCTAGAGAATAAGAAGAATCAGGCAAGGTGGAGAAGGGGAGACAAGTGACTTTAGACAGATTATATGGTCAATGGCAGGACCCAACAGTAGTTGCAGAGAAACCAAACTGTAGCATATTTTTTTTTACCCAGTGTGGAAAATGAAATGAATTGAAGGTTATGTTATTCATAGATAGATAGATAGATAGATAGATAGATAGATATATAGATAGATAGATATAGAGATAGAGATAGAGATAAATATAGATAGATATAGATATATATATGTGTGTATGTATATATGTGTGTATATATGTATATATATAATCTTAATCAAGTTGTGGTAGAATTTAACTCTAAATTGGTCTACATTGTTATAAACTAAGGAATATGAAGAATAAACTTTGAACTTGGTATAACAACCTATATAATTCACAGCTGATTTTATTGCACATATATTCATAAATCCTTTCAGTTTTTTAATCAATAAACATTGCTTATTATTTTCATCAACTCTATTGTGAGTCTCCACCAGATGTTTCTAGCATTTTGCAAAGGTATGTTAAGATGAACAAGCCTGATCCCTGTCCTGGAGACTTGGTATCCCTGGAAAAACGAACAGTGGTGATGCTGAAAGGGCTGAGGAACAGACCCAGTTTCATGTAAGTGTAAGGCAAAAGGGTCCATGCCAGCTGGAACTCCCCACAAGAGCTGCATGAAATCAGTGGCATGGGCATTAAGCTGAGATCTGAAGCAGGAAGAGCACAGTATCAGTTTGAGAATAAGAGTGAACAATGTGCTGAATGTAAAGATAAGATGTTCCTGTAGAATCAGTGCCACCTCAAAGATTTGCATTTTGTGTTGATCACCAGGAAAGCCACGGTTTTAAAGCTATGTTCCTTTTGATCAGGATTTCCCGATATAGACACTACATCCACATCTATCCCTCTTTAATCAACATATGACTGGTGTTCCTAGTCAGATATGAGAATATTATCAGCTGCATATAGCCTAGGAGTATGTGTAGTAAGAAATAGTAACAACAGTTGACATTTACTGGACATTCAGTGTGTACTAGGCACTGTCCTGACAATTTTGACTTGTTTTATCAATAAAATTTTCCTTACAACACCTCTGTGTTTTCCAGCTGAGTAATTCGAGGTTCCGAGCTGGCAAGGAAGATATTCTAATGAGATAAAAAGATATTCTAATGGTTCAGAGCTACCCAGGAAGATATTATAATGAGGAAAGAAAATATTATATAATGATTCAAATAAATATCCAGACACAGGGTCTGTAACATCAAACACTTCATCCCTCAAGTCAGTGGGATTAGAAAGAGATCCATGATTCCAGACAAGAGTAATTTAACACAGACAGCTATTCTCCTAAAACATACTGATTAATACGGTAGATAAAAGAAAAGTGAAAATGACCTAAGTATGGTCCAGTGTTTGATTTTGTAATTTTTAAGACACATACAATATAGGAGATCAAATGAAATTGCTTTATTTTCATTTATTGGTTATATAGGCTATGCCTTTATAGTAGGTTGTGTTACTGGAGATGAATGTGAGAAGGATATTTGGTTTGTTACCACTTAACTAAGATGCAGAATAAAATTATTTGGTATTTAGAAAGGCTATAACAATTATTACTTAAGTAAAGTTGTAACTGTCTGATGAACTTCAAAGGTCATTTAAGGTGTCAGTCTCCTCATTGTGTGACCCTAACATCAAATAATATCTTGCATATACAGCAATTGAGAGAGATCAACCCTGGAGTTTTTATATCACAGATAAATAATACAGTCACTAAAGAATGAATATGGAGCAACTACTATTTTTTGCTGCTCCAAGGCACCAATAAGTCAATGAAGTATATCATCAATTTGTGGAATACAGGAACCAATACTCAGAAAATAGACTTGGTATAGAATCAGAAGCAGATTTATCCTGGACAGTCCTACTTTAGGATGGCCTACAATTGATCTCCCATGTGATATCAGTTCTTTAATCTCTACATTATTGGATGTCATAATTTACAGCTAAATTAATAAACTAATGATTAGTGAGGATAATCAACCCCCAGATGTATTTTATTTGGCTCTCAATATCTAAAATAAAAGATGGTAGTTTTTAACAGAGTACCAAAATATAAATATTTAGAGATTTCTACAAAATCTACTTTTCAAGAAACTCACATTATATAAGGATTCTACTAATGCCCAATGTTCTAGCTGCTACAGCTTGAGAATTGAGCTATTTATAAATTCATAGAACCCTCAGGATGAGAATCTCTCCATCTTACCCTCCATGGGACCCAAGAGACATTTCACCACACTAGCA